>NC_132908.1:8238047-8577084 GCF_047675955.1 Chlorocebus sabaeus
TGGGTGCAAGTCATTCACTAAGGAAGAGGTCCAGGAGAAGTCAATGAGGGAGTGGAGAAATTACAATAGGGAAGGACAAGAAGCTAACCAAGGGGCAGTTGCAGGTGAAGTTCCAAATTCAACCTGATCCCACGGACCAGAAATTATCCCTGGTTAATCAGGCTGTGAAACAAGGCACTAGACTTTTGTACCTTCCCACCAGTCATTTATTGGCAGCAGCAGTTGAGGTGAGGAGTGAAACTGCCAGACACTTCCAGCTTTCAGAATGGAATCCTGGAAACTCTGGCACTCAAGGGCATTCTGTGAAAGTCAAAAAAAGTTAGAGACATTCCCCAATTCCCAGTCTGGTGATCTTGTCCTAGCCTTTGCATGTGTCCATATTAGAGTCCAGGGTCCCCAGAATATTGACATATAGGATTCAAGATGATAATAAATAGAAAAAACTTATGGGCCAATAAGGACATCTTGTCTTACCCCGACACCCTTGCTCTTTACCACAAATGTGATGCTTGCCTTAAAGCAGAATGTTTTGAATGCCCATTCATTTGCATACAAATTTTCCTTTTGTTCCTTCCTTTGTCTAGCTCTAGCTAATTTAAGACATTCCTGCTGATTCCCCATAACCTTCTTGCTTTCAGTCCTTTATGGCCTTGACGAGGACCTGAATTTCTTTCTGGTCTGGAAAAAATTATTTAACTTGGGATTACCAAGGACGAAATGCACCAGACAATTCAGGAGATGATTTTATTCCGCTGAATGAGAATGCCTCAATGGAAGGGAAGGGGGCCTGGGGTTTTACAGAGGCAAGGAAGTCATTCACAAATCTAAGGGAATCATGAAAGGGGATAGACAGTCTTACGGGAATTATTGAGGAGAAGCGGAGGTGGTCTTATCCTGGAATATGCAAGTGCAAAGTGTTTCTTTGTGGTTAGTCATTTCCCTGGAAAATGAAAGGGTGGGGGTATTTTTTTAAACAATAACTGTTTTCCAGGGAATACAGGGTTCAGGTGAAATTCAGCACTGTCAGGAGCTTCACAAACAGGATGCAGGAATTAGCCCCACAAAGTTAGAAATGGTAACAAAGAATATTCAGGAGAATTTTGCCATGGATATTTAGCCCAGAAAATATTATCATATCAACATCCAAAGCCCTACTGCTCATTGAGGGGAAGTGGTTTCTGTGATCCAGATAGACCTGAGCCTGGAGAAGAGTTCAAATTATCACATGATTTCTTCCCCCGCAGACTCTTGTCTTGGTAAAGATAACAAAAGCTCTGTAAGTCGCGACAGCTCCAAAGTCCAACTGGGAGCTGTAGAAGACCAAGGGAAAGAAACGCAGGGTCATGAAAGAGAAACCACATATGAAGGGTCAAGAGTGACCACAGTGCAAAACACTTTCTGAAATTGGCCTGCCACAGGTTTGTGTTAGGTTTTGAAGTGGAGATGAGGATTAAAGAAAGACACACAGAGAGAGGGTGGCTCAACAGCAACTGCAGGCATTTATGTCCAGCATAAACCTGCAGAGGTGGGGGACAAACTTAATGCCAGCACCCACCACCGCTTACAGGCTGGGGTACTTACAGGTATGGGCGGGAGGGGTCTGGGCAGTCTGGTTTGCTACCTGGCTGGATATTGATAAGACAGTCGTGTGATGAGGCAGTTTGGCCCTGCTTTTGGTGGGATGTGATCAGCTGTTTTTTGGACCTTTGCCCAGCAGGATATGATAAGGATGTTCTTCAGGTAGGCCTCTGCCCAGTAGGGTATGATAAGAAAGTCAGGTGGTTGGGCAGGATGTTCCTTACAGTCCGAATCCCCGTGGACTGTTTCTCTTTGACCAGGGTCTGCGAAATGGCAGAGGGCTGGTGCAGTTTGAACTAACACCTTGGACTCTGACTAAGTTGAGAGCTTGACCTCTTATTTACAGCAGGTCAGGAGCCCCTTGTCACTATTTAACAACCTAGACAAGGAGGGCAGTGTGTGAACAATTGGCAGAGTAAAATTCAAGGAAAGAAACTAAACCCCAACCTAACTTGGCATAATAGGTGTATTCATCCATTCTCATGCTGCTAATAAAGACATATCCAAGACCGGGTAATTTATAAAGGGAAGAGGTTTAATTGACTCACAGTTCCACATGGCCAGGGAGGTCTCACAATCATGGCAGAAGGTGAAGGAGAAGCAAAGTCATGTCTTACACGGTGGCAGGCAAGAAAGCTTGTGCGGGGGTGGTCCCATTTATACAACCATCAGATCTTGTGAGAGTTATTCACTACCACAAGAATAGCATGGGGGAAACTGCCCCCATGATTCAGTTATCTCACCCTCAACACGTGGGGATTATTGCAATTCAAGGTGAGATTTGAGTGGGGACACAGCCAAACCATATCAACAGGCACCAGCCACCCCTCACTTGCCACAAAGTGGGCATCGATCAGCCTGCATTTCCTGGTTGGCCTTCCTTATCCTGTTGCTTCTCTCTCCCCCTAATTGCAGCCTCTTTCCCCCTGCTCCTTTAGAGTCATAAACTCAGTTTTGTGATTACGGTAGCATGCAGTTGAGGCACAGTCTAGGGTTTTCTCAGCATTTCATCACACGTGATCCTCATGGCAAAAGGGGGAATGTCTACCTCCTGATGCCTATTTTTATTGAAGAAACCAAGTCACAGGGTGACTTGCTCTGGGTCACACAGTGAGTGAATGGCAGAGCCAGAGGGAGACAGAAACTCAGGTCTCCTGGGAGGCATTCCTGAGCTCCTTCTGCATCTTTCCCACATTCCTCCCTTGAGTTACTTGCATTAATAAGTGAGGCTCAGAGGTAGAAGTGATCTTCTGCCTCGTGTTGGACTTCAGCAGCTCTGCAAGTGTGCATTCTGTGTTCCTCCAGTTACCTCTCCCCCAGGGACGAAGAAGGCCCCATTAGGTTTTCCTAGCCAAGAATGTCGCCCTTTTCCGGAGAAGACGCAGCCCAGGGAGAAAACCTCTTTCCATTTTCCCCAAAGGTTAAAGAAAAAAAAAAAAAAAAAAAATCTAATTCTGCTTTCATTTAAATAGCCAGGAGAATTGGGAACTCAAGATAACCAATCAGTTATTTGCTAGTGGAATTTTCCCGGTAAGGAGAAACAGCACTTAGACCCAAAATGTATACATTTCTTCCAAAATGTCATTCAACATCTATCTCTTTCCCAGATAGTGACAAGCGCTCCATGTTCCTGTCAAAACGCCAGCTTTCAGCACCAGCCTTAATAATAAAAGCCAGATCCAAAATCCAACAGAGAAATTGCAACTTTGCCAGCAAAGAGCTTATCATCCTGTTTTATTTTAAGGTGCCAGGTTAACTTTTTAAACATTTCTTTACTGTTTTCACTTAATTAAAATAAATCGTCAGTTTACTCCTTTCAGTTGAACTTCCTTCCTGGAAATCTTTCACTCATACATACTTATGTGTATTTGAGATAGGGGATTCATTTTTCTAATTTTTTTCTTGATTTTTCTTTCATCTCCTTGGGCCTCCTTTTCCATCTGGAGGAGGGTGGTGGGGAAGAGACAGCTGATAGCCCAATAGCACAGTGAGGTGAAGCTATGAGCAATTATCAATATTAGTGAGATAGTTATTCATCTTATATTTACACCTCTCTGAAGAAACTCTGAAGATCTGACGGCATTGGCATGCATTCAAGGTGTGGCAACAGGATAAAGTAAGGGGACCCTGGAGGGGTGGAGAGAACGGAAAAGAGGGAAAGGGACTTCTGTAGAGGAATTATTGGGAATTTTTATGCAGCACAACAGTGTCCTAAGTGCTTTACACAAATTATCGCATTTTAACCTCTCAAAAACACCATGAGATGAGAACAAATGAGTACACTTCCATTTTACAGATGGGGAAACTGAGGTCGATTGCAGTTAAGTGATGTGCCAAGGTCACCCAGTCATCAGTGACAGAGCCAGGAGTCAAACCTGGATCATCTGACTCCAGTGCACAGGCTCTGAAGGATCCAGAATGCTCTGAAACATTCCAAGCCGTGTTGCATCCTCAGTCAGAGGCCCTTGCTCTTCCTGTCATCCCAGGGAGCCCTCCCAGCCCCACCAGAGTTCCAGAAATCCACACTTTTAGGGAGACACCAAGCTATGGGGTAGAGTGTCCCACTCTCCTCCTTTTCCACCAGCATCTGGCAACCGTCCTGGGGAAAATGGAGACCGTGGTTCTTCCTATGGCTTTCTTTGCTCACAGGGGCCTGCTGCCTGGTTCTTGGCAATTCTGCATCTCCACAGCATCCAGGTTTTAATCGCCTAACACCAGAAATCCTGTGGTCATTGCCATGGCACCTCATAGGCTTCCCTGACCCCTTCCCACTGCCATCCAAGACCTACACAGAGATTCTCGTCTCTGGAAATATCCTACCTGGACCAGCCCATTATTTCTTTGGCTCAGACCCAAACTCACTCTTCGACCTCCTTCCCTACTGAACAGAGGACTCTCTAGTACCAAAAACACCCACCACATGCTTATAATGTCTGGGATAGGCACTGCACTCTTCAGTTACAAAGGCTGCCTCATTCAATTCCTCCAACTACCCTTTGGAGACTCGTTATCTTCCTTTACAGATAGGAAAACACACAAGGTGGTAATTGGCAGAGAAAGAGCCCCAAAGGTTCTTAACACTCTTACAGGGGAATTTGCAATAATAACAGGAAAAATAATAAGTTTTTGGCATTCTTTGGAAGAAGAAAATATTCAAAAAATTAATTCAACTCTCTGCTGGTAGGTAAGCACCATGAGGGCATAAATTTTTGCCGGTTTTTTTCACTGACTTGTCTCAGGTGTTAGAACTTGGTTCAGCACATAATAGATGCTCAATAAAGAACTCTGAATGAATGCTTTGTAGACTCACCTGGTTCATTTATTTTTTCAACAAAAACAAAGATTATGTGTTAGACCCTGGACTAGGACCTTGTACAAAGATGAACAAGACATGTTTCCATCCCACAAGGAGCTCAGTGTCCAATGTAGAAGACAGACAATCCAATACCAGCCTCTAGGCTACAGGAAAGCCCAGAGGGGTGTATATATTTCATAAACATCAACACACTAGCCTCCTTGGAATAACAACAGGACATTGCTCAGTGATTCTCTAAGTCAAGCTTTGACTAGCAAAGGTTATCATTCCCCTAAGGAAGTTGATCCATCCCTTTGTTATGGACCAAGGGGCAAAGAACAGCTCCAGGAGTTCCAGATGTGTGAGATCCTACATCCCAGAATGCTGTACCAAAGTCATCTGTATGGAGAATGGCTATAAACATCAAATTTAATGAACCAGGTAGATTGTTGTTTACAGGTGACCAAGAATTATTCAATGGCTACAACAGGCAGGAGCTGATAAACAACCCTGGCTTCCCAGGCTGCAATAGTATGTCACGGCTTTGCCACCTTACAAATTACGTAAGAACTAAATGCAAATTAGCATAGATGATGAATAGATACACACAGATCCTGGATCTTTCTTTTTTCTTTAAGTACCTGCTCGGTAAGAACTTAGAAAAGAAGGCACACCACCAACTCCTGGAATACATAGAAAGTGGCTGGAGGGGGAATCTTCCAGTTTACAAATTACTGCAGTGGGGAGACGATGCCTGCGGGGGTGAGCCAAGGAAATCCTCAGTAAGAGATTTCCTGTACCCCATGTCCTTTACATAAGCCTTATTATTAGCTGTGCATTCAGACATCCCTTTATGCAGAAATCCATTCATTCATCTGTTCAAAACATACTTATGTTTACTGAGCTCCTTCTGTGCACCAGGCACTGTTCTACCTGCAAAGGACAGAGCATTAAATTCCTTTGGGAACTTACATTTTGTTAGGAGAGACAGATGATAAAAATAAAAATAAACAACAATAACAAGAGGAACAGGCAGTGATATGCACATGATGATATATGACATGATATAGAAGGCATGGAGGAGAATGGGTTTGCTGCTCTGATTAGGGTGCCAGGGAAAGCTTTCCAGGGGGTGACTTGTGAGCTGGGAGGTTGCCCCCCAGACCTGCCCTGTCTAACACATCCACCGTGAGGCACATGTGACCACTGGGCACTTCAAATATGGCCAATCTGAATTGGGGTGGCCATCAGTGTAGAACCCATGCTGAATTTTAAAACCTTCTATGAAGGAAATAATGTAAAATATCTCATGAATAATGTTGAATACTGATCCAATGTTGAGATGACAATATTTTGGATAACTGGGTTAAATAAAATATATTGTGAAAATTCATTTTTTTAAATATGGCTACTCCAAAATTTAAGATTGCCTCTGTGGCACGCATTGGTGGGATGGATGTGTTATACTTTCACCAGATGGTGTTGCTCCAGTCAGGAGAAAAAGCAAGTGCAAAGGCTTGACGTCTTAGAGAAACAGAAAGTGTTCATTCTGGCTCTGCCACTTACTGGCTGTGTGAACTTGGGAGGTTCAGAGTGAGCATGCTTTGGCAGTGAAAAGCAGGGAAGGAATGTGTGAGACACCTGTTAGAATGGCTTTTACCAAAAAGACAAATGATAACAAGCGTTGGCGAGGGTGTAGAGAAAGGGGAATCCTTGCACACTGTTGGTGGGAATGTAAATTAGTACAGCCATTATGTGAAACAGTATGGAGGTTCCTCAAAAACTTAAAATTAGAACTACCATATGATCCTGCAATCCCACTACTGGGTATATATCCAAAGGAAATGGAATTAGTATATCGAAGAGATATCTGCACTTCTGTGTTCTCTGCACCATTGTTCACAATAACCAAGACAAACCTAAGTGTCCATGAACAGATGAATAGATAAAGGAAATGTAATACATATTACACAATGGAATACTATGCAGCCTTACAAAAGAAGAAAATTCTATCATTTGCAACAGCATAGATGAGCCTGTTTTACGTTAAGTAAAACAAGCCAGACACAGAAAAATAAATACTTCCTGATCTCACTCATACGTAGAATTGTTAAAAGTCGAACCAATAGAAACAGAGTAAAATGGTGATTACCAGAAGCTGGCGGGGGGGGAAACTGGGGAGGTGTTGTTCATAGGATACAAAAAAAAAAAAAAAAAAATTAGACAGGAGGAATAAGTTCAAGAGATCTGTGGTGCATCGTGGGCACTCTAGTTCATAACAACATACTGTGTCCTTGAAAATCGCTAAGCGTTCTCAACACAAAAAAGTGGTAAGTATGTGGGACCATGCATATGTTAAATAATATGATTTAGCCATTCCCCAGTGTAGACATATATCAAAACATCGCAGTTTACACTGTAAATACAGGCAATTTTGACCTAATAATTTTAAAAAATAAATAAATAAAGGAATGCACGAGAAAATGTGTTTGCATTAAGGAGTCCATCTCTCCTACAGTGTCAAAATGAAACAAAGAGTGGAGGTGGTGGTGGCCTTCACAGCTGTGATGCACCCCTCCCTTCTGGAGACTCTGAGGCTTATCTGAAGTCACTTGCTGGTCTTCCTTGGCTGCCAACCCATCTCCCCCTCAGACCACACGTGTGTGCATCCATTCCCTCCGTCTTCCCCAGCACAGGCTCCTGCCAGGAAAACCCCTGAGCTGACTCACACAGCCTCACCCCTGATGCTGTTACAGCGTTTCTCGGCTGCTGTAGCTCTTTCTAGATGTGAGCTCATTGAAAAAGACAAAGGCCAATTTTCCTCATCAGAAACTTGGGCGGTTTTATTGCTGCATGGGTGTCTGGCTGGGAACAGAATGAACTTGTCCAGCCTTGCTTGAAAATGGCCTTCTGTCATGGAGATAGAAGGTAGAAGGATGGGTACCAGAAGCTGGGAAGGGTAGTGAGGGGGTGGGGAGGAGGTGGGGATGGTTAATGGGTACAGAATAGATAGTTAGAAAGAATGAATTAAGACCTAGTATTTGATAGCACAATAGGGTGACTATAGTAAATCATAACTTAATTGTACATTCTAACATAACTAAAAGAGTATAACTGGATTGTTAACAGTAGGGACGAATGCTTGAGGGGATAGATACCGCATTTTCCATGATGCAAGTATTACACATTGCATGCCTGTATCAGAGCGTGTCATATGTATATACACCTACTATGTATCCACAAAAATCCAAATAAATAAAAGAATGGCCATTCTGAACTAGCTGATATAAGAGGAAAAACTTTCCCAGAGAGGCTTCCTGATGCCTCTCCAACAGGGATGGAAGCAGGGATGGGCGATGTGGACCCTCCACGGTGACTTTGCCATGGATTCAGAATCCCCTGCACAGTCTCCTCTCCTTTTTGTGCTCTAGAGCTTTTAGTGTCTACAGCAGTCAGCAAAATGGGGATAATAATACAACTGACAGTGTTGTTGTGAGTTTTCAATGAGATGCTCAAAGGTGCCTAATGCACAGGAAATACTCAATTCACTTTATTTTTATTTTATGTTAGCATTATCGTCTCCATTTCTTCTCTGTTGAGAGGAAGGTTAGACTCATCTCTGACCAATCCAGAGAGAGCTAACATAATTCCCCAGAGAATTAATATTATTCCTCCCCATGGCATCATGGATGTTCAGAGCTGTAGACAACGTGGAGGTCTCTGCCCCAGGCTGTCACTCTTCATTCAGAAAATATGAAAGACCACCTGTCTCTGATGGCTTTCTATGATGAGGATACTCTGTCCCACTCTTTATGGATATTATCTATTAATTTCCCCATTTGACAGAAGGGGAAACTAAGTCTCAGGGATCCTGTGACTGGCCGAGATCCCATGAATAACTAACTTGTTACCAGAACTGGGACTCCAAAGTAAGCATTTTAAACATCCCATTCTTAGGCTGGGTGTGGAGGCTTGTGCCTGTAATCCCAGCATTTTAGGAGGCTGAGGTGGGCAGATTGCTTGAGGCCAGGAGTTCAAGACCAGCCTGGCCAACGTTGCAAAACCCCATCTCTACTAAAAATACAAAAATTTGCCAGGCGTGGTGGTGCATGCCTGTAATTCCAGCTACTTAGGAGGCTGAGGCACGAGAATCACTGGAAGCCAGGAGGCAAACGTTGCATTGAGACAAGATTATGCTACGGGACTCCAGTTAGCATGTATTGCGTGTTTGCTGGCTGCCATACTTTCTTTGAAAAGCTCCCTGCATATTAACTCCATCAATCCTGATTTTGATCTTGTGAGGGAGGTATTGTTATGTTCCCACTTCCCAGGTGAGGTACTGGAGACTCCAGTCACTACTTTGTCCCCACAAGCTAATAAATGATTATAACTTGTACCTATTATAACTGATGCCAAAGCCCTGGCATCCTCTTTCCTCTTAGGAACTGCATAACCTATATCCCTACAGGGATCCATGAGTCTAGCAGGTGCAATGGTACATTCAGTCCTGTAACTACTGGTCATGGTGACTTGGACAACTCCGTCCCTCTCCACTCAGCAGAGCCCACTGCCAATGCCTGGAGCTGGGGAGGCACACACCCTAAGGCTGTCACTCTGAAGATGCCCCACACTCTTTGTAGACAAGACAAACCCCAGCCTGGAATGAAAGCTGGCTGGGAATGATCCATCACCATTCCTAAGTAGGCCACGCTGCACCATTCGCAATTCCCTCCTACCGTATGTGATAAGCTGTGACGTATGGTGTTCATTTACGCCTCCAATCCCGCAGAAATACGGCTGGCACCATCAATTTCCCTGTTTGTGCTCTGACCCACTGTTCCTGGGTTAAGCAGCCTGCCTTGTCTACATTTGCCAGTTGATACAAGCTTCTCCCTGCCCTAGGCACCACTATTGATGAACGTCGTCAGAATATGGAGCCTTGAATAATGTATAAAGGATTCCACATGCAAAACCTCCCCAGGAAGGGGCGGGGCGGGTGGGGGTGGGGAAAGGGAGCGTTAGATGTTTTCTCTGTTGGAGTTGCCTTCATTTACAAAGCATATTTGTCAAGTCTTTTGCTAAGAGTAATGCCACGGAGCAGCCTCCCATCATTCTTGTTAATAGGACTGTCTGTGTGTTACAGTAAACAGCTATAACTCTTCTGTTGGAGCCGTTGTGCAGCAGGCGGAGTTTTTTCAGTATCCAATTAAGGGTGTCTCCAATTTGCCAGCCAGGATCATGAGAGCTGTGACTCAGCCATCAGGCAACCTGGGCATTGTGGAGGCTTCTCAGAGTAAAGAGGGGTGATGCCCTTCCTCCTCCACAGCAAGCGGATTGGAGCCCGGCTCTAGATGACCTGACCTCTGCTGTTCTTTTTATTTATTTATTTATTTATTTATTTATTTATTTATTTATTTATTATTGAGATGGACTTTCGCTCTTGTTGCCCAGGCTGGAGTGCAGTGGCACGATCTTGGCTCACTGCAACCTCCGCCTCATGGGTTCAAGTGATTTTCCTGCCTCAGCCTCCCAAATAGCTGGGATTAAAGGTGTACACCACCATGCCTGGCTAACTTTGCATTTTCACTGGAGACAGGGTTTCAACATGTTGGTCAGGCTGGTCTCAAACTCCTAACCTCAAGTGATTCACCTGCCTCACCTCCCAAAGTGCTGGGATTACAGGTGTGAGGCACCACACCTAACCTCTGCTCTTCTTCAAAGGCCACCAAATCATGCCAGCTAACTGTGCAAAGATTTTAGCCTGATAGTCCAAGCTCTTCCCAGACTCTTATAAACATAGAACATAGTGGTGAAGAACATGAGCTCTGCAGCAGGATGACGTGGATTCCAATCTCAGCTCAGCCACATATGAGTTGTGTGACTTTGGGCAAGTTACTTAACTTCTTTGAACCATGGCGTCTCACGTTTAAAATGGGACAAATCACAGCACTGGCTTCATACAGTTGATTTGAGAGTCAAATGATGCGCAATGCACATTTAAACCACCACTATCTTTACATCATCACCATTTCCTAGGCTTGGATACGTCTCGTTCCTCACCTCTCTGTGCCTAGTTGGTTAGTAGTCATCTTTCAAGCTCCATCTCAAGTTCCACCCCCTGATGACTGTAATCATCAGGGACTCTTCTCTCCATTAATAGCCATAGTGGAGGAGTGGGGACCTACCATGTACCAGGTCCATACATCACTCTTATAACTACCCTATAAAGTAGGTTCTATCTCCTCATTTTACAGATGAGACATTGAGGCCTAGAGCATTGCAATAGCTTGGCAAAGGGCTCATGGTTCTCAGGTGACAGAATGAGGCCAGACACCAGGGATCCCTGGATCCATGCCCTACTCTCCCCACTTGTCTTAGGTCTAGGAAGCCCCCAGTCCCGAGATCAGTCCCATCCTTCTGGAGATTAATTGCAGCCTTTCATGATTGTCCTATCCCATCTATGGGTTTCAAGGAAGATTATGAAGTCCTTAGAACCACAGCGTGTCTCATTTTTATTCTGTATTTTATTTTTTTTTAAATGTCTGAGATGCTGAGAACCTGAGATATCACTCACCTCATCTTCCTGAATTTTATGAACTAAGAAGTGAAAGCTCACCCAAGGCCATTTATAGAGTCTATGGAAAAAGAAGGACTGGACCCTGGATCCAGTGATTTACAGGTTTCTCTTCTCCTAATTTTCAATCCACCCCAAACATGCAGAGAGATGTCCTTAGCAAAGATGTTTATTGGTGTGTGTTGGTGCTGTTGTTTGGGGGAAAGGGTTGGAAGGTCTTGGAATCACTTCCTACTGTGCAATCTGCAAGTTTCCCACTGCATCTTCCTCTTCCCCTTTGCTCTTTCCAGAGGTGTAAAGGGTGGCTGGTGCCATTCTTCCAAGAGGAAATCCTTCATCTTCACTCACTCAGTCCTCAGCAAACTATCTGAGCACTATCTTTGTGCCTCATCTGCTGGGAGTCAGTGATGGGCAAGATATGATCTTTACTTGCAAAATTCCCACAGCACATTGGAGAAGAAAAAACAGCAAGCAGTTACGTTCACTACAAGGGGATGCATGCTGCAACCACCACCATCAACAACAACATACGTTGAATGCTTCATGTGTATCAAGTGCTCTCTCTCCTAAGAGAGATGAATGCATTAACCCAATTTACTCCTCAAGACTAGAAACAAGCAGTTTATAATTTGCTATGGACTGAAAGTTTGTGTCCCCCTAAAATGTATATATGGAAGCCTTAATCCACAATGTGATGATATTTAGAGGTGGGGCCTTGGGACATAATTGGGGTAGGATGAGGTCATGAGGGTGAAAACCCCATAATGGGATTGGTGCCCTTAGAAAGGTATAAAGGAACTGGAGCATGCAGTTGCTCTCTCTCTCTTTTACTCTCTCTCTCTCTCTCTGTCTCTCTCTCGCTCTCCACCATATGAGCACACAGCTGTGTGGCAATCAGGAAGACAGCCTTTATCAGAATCCAGCCATATTGGTGCCCTGATCTCAGACTTTCCAGCCTCCAGAACTATAAGAAATGGATGTTCACTGTTTAAGTGCCCTAGTCTATGGTATTCTATGATAGCAGCCCAAACTGACTAAGACTTCATTTCTTTTATCAGATGAGGAAACCAATGCATAGAAAGACTTTTAAGTTTTCCCTAGACAATGGAAGTACATGCTAAATGCAACAGGGGCATGAAGAAAAGAGTGTTTAGATTTTAGGGAGATTTCCAGAAAAGGCCTCTTCATGTTGGAGATGGCTTTTTTTAATAATGGAAGGGAGTTCCCAAGGCAATGGTTGAGCAGTGGAATGGGAGCCCAGGTGACAGTATGCAGGTGGTAGAAACAAAATATTCTAAGACACAGGGGCACAAAAGAGCATGGCTTATTTGGGGAACTACAAGTACCTCTGTGTTGCTGATGCCTGATGTTCTAGAGGACACATTTCAAGGCAGGAGCAAGCTGAGGGCATATCTCAACCTCCCCTTCCTCAGGGGCACTCATCCTTCATCCCTTTAGCAGTTTTACTCAACATTTGTTCTATGATGTCAGGCTCTGAGGTGAGACAGGTAAGACTCAGCCTCTACCCTCAAAGAGTTCACAATCTAGTGGGAAAACTAAATTATTATAAAGATAGCATTACAAATGCAGTGCTTGACATATGCCTGGGGCACTATGAGACTGTAGGTGAGAAGCAACGAAAAGAGGACAATCTGGAGAAGGTAGCAGCTGTGCTACCTCTTAAAGTCTGACCAGGTAATTCAGGTATTCCCTGTGTTTGAGGTCATGGGGCAACAGGACAAGATGGGACAGAAAAGCATAGAGCATGAGCAAAGCCACATAGATGAAAAACAGCTATCAGCTGCAACAGCTTCTGCTGCTACAACACCTGTACTCTTAGATTTTGTTCCAGTATCAGCCAACAAGGTGCTCTGACAAGACAGTCCCAGCCCTAGGAAATGAATTATGGTTTATGCAGACCAATCGAAGTCATGCCATACAGTGATGGGTTTGGGTATGTGGACCAGTCGGGATCAAGGGAAAGGAAGCATTTCCATTTTGATCAGTGGGGGGATTCTGGGAAAGTCTTCTGCCCATAAAAAGAAACAAGCCAGGAAAAATGTCTCCTTCCTTCCTATAGACATGGCTATGAATGGCAGGATGCCTGAAACTGTCCAGGCTTCTTATGATGGAGAGACACACTGGGCAGGGTGGGGGAAGGGGAAATATACCCTAAGAATGGTAGACCAGAAAGATGGAAAGCATCTGTATCCTTGTTGAAATTATAGTGCCTTCCAATTAACATACCTAGAACTGTTTACCTTTGGACATTTCATTATGTGAGATATCAAAGACCTGTGTATTTGAAGCCTCTGTTGGTCTGAGTCATCACTTCCTTGCAGCCCAGAAAGTGTCGTGTCAATGAGAAGCTACAACCAGCAGAGGGTGGCTAAAAACTAAGGTGGTTGTGGCTGGTGAGGTTAGGCTGGGTATAAGGAAAGTTCACACTTTAAAGAAAAGTTTTCTCACAAGGTCAGCAGAGAGAATTTTGCAGGGGAGTGTGGGGCTGCAGGAAATGGAGGTTTAATGTTTGTGTAAATTGAAAGAAGGAATCTACTTGGAAATGAGAAAAAGCAAGATTAAAATGGAAAACACAGCCCCAAAGCTATTAATACCCAACAGATCTAAATTGAAAAATAAAAGCAATGGGTGAAGCATATAGTTCTCAAAATGAATTCGTGTCATAAACCATTAACATCAGCCCTACCTTATTACCTGTAATTCCAGAGAGACAGGTTACAAGCAGTGCCCAGCGGACATCTAGCCGGAGATCGGCAAGAGCTCTGCTCCCAGGCCAACCCAGGCCTCTCCTCTTGTGACACCTGCTCTGAGCATCGTTCTCTCATCCCCTTCTGTGGCCCAGTGGAACCCCAGTGCTTCTGTTGGCCCAGAGAAAACCTCAAACCTCAGCAAATGCTATCGCTAAGAAATTCTGAAATCAAGATCAAGAGAACTCTTCCTAAAATTATTATTATTATTATTATTATTATTATTATTTAGAAGGAGTCTTGCTCTGTCGTCCAAGCTGGAGTGCAGTGGCACAACCTCGGCTCACTGCAACCTCTGCCTCCCAGGTTCAAGCAATTCTCCTGCCTCAGCAAGCATCCACCACCAGCACACCTGGCTAATTTTTGTATTTTTAGTAGAGACAAGGTTTCACCATGTTGGCCAGGCTGGTCTCGAACTCCTGAGCTCATGATCCCCCTGCCTCAGCCTCCCAAAGTGCTGGGATTACAGGTGTGAACCATCGTGCCTGGCCTCTTCTTTTTTTTTAATATATCCTCCAGTAGGACTTCAAAGTTGTCCTGTCCATATTAATGCACATTCATGTTTATGCTCTGGTCTACCATTGGTCTTAGTAATATCACCAAAACCTGGGCCACTTGCAGTGGAGATGGGGGCTGGCATGGTTCCTAATGATCCCCAAGGCCTCACTCCACCAGCACCCGCACACATCAGCATGTTAGAGCCCTTAGCCTCGGGTATATCACTATATGCTGTGATAACAACAATTTGTACTTTGGACACAGATGCAGGTTTAAATCTCAGCTCTGCCACTTACCTGCTGTATGACGACGGCAGTGTCTCAGAATCCCTGAGCCTCACCTTCCTGGTCCGCCCAATCCCAGAGTGTGGAGAGTTAAATGAGAAGCTGTATGTACATGTCCAGTTCAGTATGTGGTATGCAGTAGGAGCCCAGTCAATGTTGATTTTCCACCACTAGTCTCCCAAACCCTCCTGGCCCCTTCTCAGCTTACTCCTACAGCTCTAGAAAGGGTTTGGGGTCAGCAGTGCGCTCAAGAAGAGATCTGACATTCAAATGTGACCAATTACCAACCCTGAAGGTTTATGCTCTTTGTAAGTTGGGAGGATTCCTTGTAGAGAGGCATCTCCAGCGGGTTTGGAAGACCGTGTGTCATCTGCACAGGAGACTCAGGGTGTGTCCACAGCACAGCCATGACTCTCACTCAACAATTGAAGGCTGACCCTTCTCATGTGCTCAACTTTATTTGCCCAGTGAACAATTCAGGAGTATTCTTCAACTGGGTGGAAACTTCCATTAGCAGTCTACCTCCAAAATACATCCCAAACTCCTTCAGCACCACTGTGCTAATCCTAGGCACTCTTTTGCCTCATGTGCAGTGCTAAATAGCTCTTTAACTGGTCTCTGCTTCTACTCTTTCCCCTGCTACGATTCACTACGACGCAGCAGCCAAAGTCACACTTTGTCAATCCACTTCTCATAACTCTTCAACGGTCTTCCCTTGCATTTAACAGGAAATCCAAAATCTTTAATTGGCTCAAACATTCATGAATGGTTTCACCCAATCTTGTCTCTTGCTATTCTTCTAAAGTGCATTTCTTGGTCTCTTTAAGTTGCAGTTTCCTCATCTGTAAAATAAAAAACGATGCTGGCTAATGCTGATAGCAGATTAAACAGGATAAAACACAAAGCATATTGCATGGAGCTAAACTTCCCCCCTTCGGCTGCGGGATTTTCAAAAGGCAGCTCTTTAGCCAGCCGATGGGCTTTGTTTTCCATAGATGGGCACCCTCTCCTCCACTCAAATGGGGCTCTTGGCCAACTTGTGTCTCCTTGTCCCTGCCATTCATACTTCTACACACACACACGCACAAACACACACACACACATACACACACACACACACACAGTAGTAGCCAGGCATGCTAGATTAGCTCCAGGAGACTTAAGTGTACCCTAAGCACCAAGTCCTCAGCAGCAAATGGGTGCTCCTTGCACAGATCTGCAATGCATGTTAACAGGCCACCACATCCCCCAAAGTTCCAAGATGTGTCTCCTTACAAGACTTCTACTCGGAGTACAAGTGCCTTCTCCCACCAGGTAACCCTAGCAGCCAGCACAAGGCCACACATTGCTCACCTGCTGGCCCCACCGTATCCTCCAGAATACTAAACCAGGACTGTCTGGGTTGCCCAGAGTGAACACAAAAAAAGGTTTATGCCCCTCTTTGCCTATATCTGGAACCTGAATCCCTGATTTTTTGGCCCAGGGTCCAGGAAGTGCCCCAAACAAGCACAGTTAATCTATCACTGATATTCGAGTTGGGAGAGCTCTTAAATTCTTTCTTCAGCCTCTCTACCGAATGTGAAGTTCAGTCTATTCTTGAAGACGAAAGCCCTCACGTTCAGAGTGCTCACTCCAGCTTTAGGCATTTCTATTCATTAGGCAATGGGTTTTGGGGGTTTGGGTTTTTGGGGCTTTGTTTGTTTGTTTGTGTGGGACAGGGTCTTGCTGTCTTGCCCAGGTTAGAGTGCAGTGGTACGATCCCAGCTCACTGCAACCTCAACTTCTTGGGCTCAAGTGATCCTACCACCTCAGACTCCTGAGTAACTGGGACCATAGGTGGATGCCACCATGCCCTGCTAATTTTTAAAATTTCTGTAGAGACAGGGTCTTCGTATGTTGCCTGTAGGCCATTCTTGACAATACCTAAAATTTGCTTCTCATCCGGGCACGGTGGCTCATGCCTGTAATCCCAGCACTTTGGTAGGCCGAGGTGGGTGGAACACCTGAGGTCAGAAGTTCAAGACCAGCATGGCCAACATAGTGAAACCCCGTCTCTACTAAAAATACAAAATTAGCCAAGTGTGGTGGCAGGCACCTGTAATCCCAGGCGGAGGCTGCAGTGAGCTGAGATCGCACCACCGCACTCCAGCCTGGGTGACAGAGCAAGACTCTGTCTCAAAAGAAAAAAAAAACAATTGCTTCTCACTGGGGCAATAGAAGAGATCTTAGAGTGAGATCAAATGCCTCTCGACTTCATGTCTTTCTATCACTGGGTTTAAGCCTCGTTGATTTAGGTCCCTTGTGTCATCTCATATTATGCTACCTTGTTTGTGTTGTCATGCGTGCTTCTTCTACAAACTTTGAGCTCCGTGTCTTAATCTGTTGTCCTATAAGTGGTTTAAAAAAAAAAAATTCTTGAGCTATGGAACCTCACACAAGTGAATTCACAGGTATGAGCTCAAACAAGGTAGCTATACCTCTCATAAAAGGATTTTATTTATTTGGGTCTCCTTTCGTGTGTATAAAATGGAGGCATTAGGCAGAGCGTGGTGGCTCACACCTGTAATCCCAGCACTTTGTGAGGCCGAGGCAGGTGGATCGCCTGAGGTCAGGAGTTCGAGACCAGTCTGGACAATGTGGCAAAACCCCGTCTCCACTAAAAATACAAAAATTAGCCAGGCATGATGGCAAGCATCTATAATCCCAGCTACTCAGGAGGCTGAATCTGAAGAATCACTTGAACCTTGGAGGCAGAGGTTGCAGTGAGCCGAGACCACACCACTGTCTGGGCGACAGAGCAAGACTCCATTAAAAAAAAAAAAAAGGAGGTGTTAATCCCACGTTGTTTTGTTTAATAAAGTGACACACATAATAAGAGAAAAAAAGAAATGAGCTGTTGCTGAGTATCTAGTGTTACTGCAGACACACGGCAGATGCTCTGTCAATGTTCATTCCTTCCTATCTTTGCCCAGTGCTCACTCCCTCCCTCCTGTACTTCAAAAATACTCTATCCTCCATTCATTCCACTCCATTCATTGGCCTCCCTTCTATGCCATGAGTCACACTGAGTACTAGGGATGCAGTGGTGAACCCGGCACACTTTCTGTCTTCAAGGTCTTGGCAGTTCAGTGCAGGATAGAGCAAAGGAGACAGAGAGGTCGTTGTTAGCATTAGAGACAGGATACCATGCTGTGGACGGACAGAGATAGGACTCCTTCCACACTGGAAGTTCAGAGAAAGCACCTCAGAAAAGATAATAGCAAAGTGACAATTGAAGGTTGAGCTGGACTTTGTCAGATCAAGGGAAGAGCCAAGGCATGTTTAAGGAGCTTTTAAAAAGTGGAGGATACGAGAATGCAAAGATTAGCAGAAACCTAATTATGCCAGGTCTTATAAACCATGATTATTGGCCAGGAGTATTTTTGTTCCTATGACAAAAACTAAACTCTGACTAAGGCAAACCAGGGAGGTAATGTGTTTACCTAGCTTGCAACACTAGTAAGGTAGCTACAAAACTGGAAGAAATAGCTTCAGAACCATGGCCCCAAAGACCTAAATGATGACTCAGAGTTACCAAGGCACTTTCTCCCCATCCATCTTTGCTTACTTCATTCTTCAAAAGACCTGTGTCCAAGCAGCAGGGGGAGAGTCCTCCAGGCTCTCCAAATCCTTATTCTCCCAGTTTATCCATCCCAGCAGAAAAAGATATATGTTTTCAGTGTCTGTATATCTTATCCATGGCAGAACTTTGTTTGCTCTGCTTGGGTGACAAGCCTTGTAAATCCAGCTTTTTTTTTTTTTTTTTTTTTTTTTTGTGGCCTGGAGCCCACAAGATATCTGAGTGGCCAAGTCCAGGTCATGTGCTCTCCGCTGTGCAGGTAAGATTGGAGTAGCACACAGAGCCACCAAACCATGTTAAGGAGTATAGTAAGTATTTGGTGGCAGAATAAAACTTTTAAAGTCTCTGACAGCTCAAGATACCATGGTTGAATCAGGCAAGAAACAAAATACGGGAAAAACAATACACAGCTCAGGGCTTGTCTGGAATCTAAAACGAAAACATGCCTGAACTGTGATTTTTCATTTACTCTTTTGAAGGCCTTTTCCATGGGGATTCAAGGCTGGCTCTCTGACCTTAGAAAATTCAACTTCTAAGAGGTTTTCTGTTGCTATGACTTAGGGAGCGGGGATACACTCTTCTCTAGTCCCCAGATATTAGGAGACTGTGTTTCGATTCAAATCACTCTCAAAGTTGGGAAAGGACGGGTAGGTCACCTTTACCTGCGTCCTATCCTGAGTAAATCACAAGCTTTCCTTCTCTCCCTTTGCCAAGAGAAGAAAAGACATTTATGCTCTACCCTGCCGCGTGGCCAGATTCCAAGGGCTGCTTGTCACTTTTATAAATTTTCTTTTTTCTTTTTCCTTCAAGCCATCTGGGGCACAAAAAAAGGAGGTTTACTCAGTTTCAAGTGTTTTTCCTTCAGGCCAAGGTTCCTAGGTAAGAACCTTGCCTGATTTCTTGAGGTCATAGGAGGTTGAGATTCTAGGTTCCTGTGGCTTCAGTAGTAAAAATTCAGTGAATTATCGTGCTGTACGCTATGATGTGCACATGGAGATGGGCAGAGGACTCCATGCACTCCAGAATGCCACCCCCAACCCCTCAACAACACCCCAATATCTTCCCTTTAGTCTCTTCTAGCCCAGGTCATTTTGGACGAAAATCCAGACATGTAGATTCTAGCTGTGGGGTCAAACAGGATTCATTTATTCTGTGATCTCAGATGAGCCTCTTAACCTCTTTGAGTCTATTTCCATATCTGTAAAATGCAGAAGAATAACTCCGTACCATTTGGGGACTTCTCTATGATCAAACACTGCACACAGCCTTCCATCATTAAACATTTACGGAACACCTACTTTCTGCCAGAAATAGTGGATAGCAATGATGACCAGCAAGTATTGTCTTATTACATTTCAGGCACGTGATTCTAACTGATTTACATGGTTGAATGCATCGAATCCCCATCAACAATCCAGTCGTGAGCATGTCACCCTAGTCCTCATTTTAGAGGAAAGAAAATGGAAGCAGTGCTTAAGCAAGGTGCCCACAAAAACACAATTATGAAGCAGCAGACTGGGGATTTAAACACAGATTGCCTGTAATTATAAGGTGTTATAAATACTGAAATGTCTCTTGACTGGGGTTATAGAAAAATAAAACACAGCTACATAGCTTCTGCCTTTGAGCTTCTGTCATTTAAGAAACAGAAAGGCTCGCAAACCATCCCCATTGTGTTTATTTTTCCATCTCTGATGGGAGATTGCAATGGACTCTTTTGAGGTGGTTCTCTGTGTTGGTTAATTTTAGGCAGCAACTTTGCTGGATGAAGGGATACCTAGATGGCAGGTAAAGCATTATTTCCAGCTGTGTCTGTGAGGGTGTCCCCAGAGGAGACTGGCATGTGAGCTGGTGGACTGAATGGGGAAGATCCACTCTTAATGTGTATAGGCACCACCTAGTCCACTGGGGACCTAGATAGAACAAAAAGGCCGAAGAAAGGTGAATTCATTCTCTCTCTCTCTCTCCCTCCCTCCCTCCATCCCTCCTTCCCTCTGTCTGTCTCTTTCTCTCTGTCTCTCATTCTCCTGGAGCAGCGGCACCCTTCTTTCCCGGCCCTTGGACATCAGAACTGCAGGTACTCCAGCCTGTGAACTCCAGTACTTGCCAGAGCACCCTTCCCTCACCCCTCTCCCCTAGGTTCTCAGGTCTTCAGCCTGGGACTGAGAGTTACATCATCAGCTTCCCTAGTTCTGACTCCCCTGGACTTGGACTGAACCCTCCTACTGGCCTCCCTAGTTCTCCAGTTTGCAGACCAGGCTACGGTGAGACTTCTGAGTCTTCATTGTCATGGGAGCCAGTTCCCCTAATGAATCCTTTCTCATCCATTTGTCTATCTATCCATCTATCATCTATGTAGATATGTATTATCTGCATGTCATCTATATATCATCTATGTAAGATGATAGATAGATAGATAGATAGATAGATAGATAGATAGATAGATAGACAATCTAATAATAGGCTATAGATATCCATCCCCTGTACATTCTATATCTATATCCTATGGTTCTTTCTGGGGAACCCTGGCAAATACAATCTCCAAGGCTAGGGCTCAACAGATATTTGTTGGATCAAGTTTGGCGGCAGGAGAAAAGGTTTCTGAGCTAGGAGAAGGCCTGATTTTACACTTTGGGAGCTGTGTACATCTTCTTTGCCTGATGAGTATGTGTGCAGGCAGTAATGGGGTGAGTAAATAGACTTGGTGGTTTTCTGGGAGGTGAAAGGTTATGTTTTTTTTCTTTTGTTTTCCTTGACCTTGTGATCTGTTAAGCCTTAGCAAAAATTTTATCTCTGCTAGAAAAGCTTTGTCAAACCCCAACTCACTCCAAATAAACAATCCTGTTCTCGTGGTGTGTATAAAATGTCCTTATAAGAGTTCCCACTATTGTGCCAACATTGGTCCCACCGATTGTTGCTGCTGACCTGTGAGGTTCCTGGTGCACAGTTCCATGTCCAGACCATAGTAGGAACTTACTAAATATTTGTTGAATAAATGAATAAAATAAAAACATAAGATAAAAAAATAAACAACTTTTTTCCTCATACTCTTGTACATATTTTTGGCATTTCCTAGAACTCAAGTTTCTATTCTTCATTCTTACAGTAAGCAGAATAATGGCCCCCACAACGTGTCAACATTCTAACCCCTAGAACCTGTTAATATGTTACCTTATATGGCAAAGTGGATTTTGTCAATGTGACCAAGTTAAGAATACTAAGACAGGCCAGGCGCAGTGACTCATGCCTGTAATCCCAGCACTTTGAGAGGCCGAGGCAGGCAGATCATGAGGTCAGGAGTTCGAGACCAACCTGGCCAACATGGTGAAACCCCATCTCTACTAGACATAAAAAATTAGCTGGGCGTGGTGGCACGCACCTATAATCCCAGCTACTCGGGAGGCTGAGGCAGGAGAATCGCTTGAACCCGGGAGGTGGAGGTTGCAGTGAGCCAAGATTGCGCCACTATACTCCAGCCTGAGTGATAGCCCCCAGACTGTGTCTAAAAAAGAAATAATAATAAAATAAAGAATATTAAGATGGGGATATTATCCTGAATTAGCCAGGTACATCTAATATAATTCCAAGCATATTTATATGTGAAAGAGGGGGATGTAGGAAAGTCATTGTCAAAAAGAGACGGGAAGATACTCTCCTTGTGGCGTTTTTATATTACAGTTTCATTGAGGTATAATTGATACACAAAAACTGCATATATTTAATGCAGTGTACGTTTTGATGAGTGTACATATTGATGAGTTTAGACAAATGCATACACTCGTGAAATCATAACCACAATCAGGGTTAAAAATAGAGCAGGAGGAAACTTTTAGAGGTGATATTTATTACACTGCTGGCTTTCAGCATGGAAAAAGGGATCATTTCTCACCATTGCTCAAATAATGCAGGTGCCCCCTAGAAGCTGGAAAAGACAGGAAAACAGATTCTTCCCTAAAGCCTCCAGAAGAAACAGCCTTCCCAACATCTTTGTTTTAGCCTAGTAAAGCCATTTCGAATGTCTGGCATCCAGAACTGCAAGATAAAAGGTTTGTGTTAAGCCCCTGAGTTTGTGACAACTTGTCACAGTGGTAACAAGAGACTAATACAGTCTTTTTAAAACTTGCTGTCAATGTAGTTATGACCCTCTCCCCAAAACTTGGCCAGCCCACCTTAATGTGCTGTTTTCCTATTCTCGTTCAATTTATTCCCAGGAAGTTGTCAAGACTCAATTCCCATGTTGTCATAATAATTACAACACATTTTAAAAATAAGTGCATGCCAGATACTGTGCTTTATATGAATTATCTACTTGAATCCTAATGACCACACTCTGGGGCATTCATTACCACCTCATCTAACAGATGGAGAAATTAAGGTTCGGAAATGTCAAGTCAGCATTGATAAGGACTTTGATTCTTGGCCTGTCAGACACCAAGTCCTGTCTACTAACCATCAGGCTGCACGTGGGGTTGCATCCCCCACCTTCACGTGCTCCTTCCTGTCTCCCACTGCCACTCACTCTCAACTTAGCAGAGCTGAATTGATGTCCGCTACTCGGACACCAGAGTGCTTTTGCATTCTGTTCAGATTTCTCAGATGGTGCAAGGACAGTGAAGGAAACTCACCAGAGCCTCTGTTTGAGTGGAAATACCATGGAAACAGGTGAAAGGTGCATGGTCTGTCCTGTTTTGACTCTATTTTAATTTGGATGACTGCATATAAAGAAGTGTTTCCCAGTTGACATCTCACAACTATTGAGACAAACAGTAGAGATTCAGAGAGGTAGAGTCTTGCCCAGGGTCACCAACCAGGGCAGAGGCTAACCAGGGAATTGAACTCAGGTATTCCTGGCTGCAAAGCTTCCCTGCTTTATGCATTGCATATAACGTGCCGCAACCAGCATAGCACTTTCACATATATCAGGAGGTCTCGAATTTGCAGTTCACAAACTAGCTGCATCAGAATCACATGGAAAGCTTTAAAAAGCCCATATTCCTTTGACTCATCTCTGAGATTTTGATTCTCTTTGTCTGGCTCAGTTCCTGTAAATGGAAAGATCTTGCTGTGATTGTTGGTGTTGAGCTCCTTAGGTGTTTGGGAAGCACAAACATAAGGGGAGATTTCAGATTATGTATAAATACCTTAATACGTAGATACCTGTGACCTAGCAAATTCGCTTCTAGATTTTACCTAGAAAGAAACTCACATAAGTGCAAAAAAAGGAGCACTTTTAAGAATAATCAATTACCCCACCCCCACAAAAAAAAAAATGGAAACAGCCTAAAACCTAAATGTCTGTCAAAGGGGCAAGTTAAATAAACACGAATATTTTTAATACTACATGAACTGACATGAAAACATGCCTCAGATATATTGTTGAGGGAAAAAGCAAGTTGTAAACTAGTATATGCTTTTGATTTTATATATATGTATAAACACATATGTGTATACACATATATCCTATATTTAAACGAAAAGACAAATTCTGGAATGGTATTCATGAAACTGATAACAATCTTTCCCTCTGGGGAACAGCCTAGACCTAGGGACACTGATGTTCAATGAGAATATTTCTCTATAGGAGATGAATACTCTTACTGCAATAATATATTCATTGTTCACAGTTGCAAATTGTGGTCTCCTTATCATTAAAGTCTTTCATTCCCTGGAAGAATCAGAAGGCTTGAGTTTATTTTTCAAGAGTCATAGTCTGTACTAATGAGGGAATATTTTTTATTCACTCAAGTATACCAAGATTGACAAAGCACATCTAAGGTATCAGGTACCCTGGTAGGTACCAAGAGAAGTAAATGAAAAGTTATCTTTGTTTGGAAGAGCTCACCATCTTGGGTGGTGGGAGGTAAGACATTTATATAATTAAATAATTCGATCTATGCAACAAATGCTATTATTTCTAGTTTTTCATCCAACAAATATTTCCTAAGCACCTCCAGGGCCCAGACTTTGAGTCATGCACTAAAGATGTGCATGGTTAAATACTTTTCTGCCCTTGAGAAACTCACCTATGTTGCTTGTCTGGTGCATGGCCCAGGGTAAAAACCATACCTTACTCACCTCTTTACCCCCTGGAGCATCCAGTACAATGCTTTGTGCATATCAATGGCAGAAGCCACACTGCCAGGGTGGGGGTGAATGGAGGGAGGTAAATGAGAGGGAAGAGACAGGAAGGCATATAGAATTTCTAACTCTAGTGGCTAAAAGAAAGTTCAACTTTGTTCATTTTTAATATGAGGCATGTGCCTGGTAAAGTTGATAAACAAGTATTTAGAAATACAAGTTTGGGCATCATCTTAGGGCAAGAATTTAGAAATAAAGATTGGGGAGTCCTAAGCATGGTGTTGCAGTCATAGGAAGTGAATGTGAATCCTAAGGGGTGAGGGAGAGAAAGGCTATTGATGAAGCCTTGTGGAAAATGGGATGACATTAAGTGGGAAAGTGGGACAAGATAAGACTCAGAAGAACAACCAAAGAAGTAGGAGAAGAAATATGAAAGATAGCTTTATAAAGCCAGTGGAGAAAGGCTTCATGTAGAATAAAATACTCAAGGTCAAACACATAGAAGGGTAAATTAGAAGGGCAGACAGCCTAGAATACTGGTTAAAAGGACACTCTGAAGTCGGATTGCCTGGGTTTGACAACCATCTCTTGAAGTTTCAGATGCCCCGTCTATTACATAGGGAAGAGGGGAACAATATCTATATCTTAGGAGTTTCCAAAGACTACATAGCCTACAGTGTACACAGGGCTTGGCACTTAGTTGGCCCTCAATAAATGATAGAAAAATGATTATCATCACTATCAATTAGAAAATCCTGGGTGACTTAGGCAAGACCAGGTTTAATGAAGGTTTTATAACCCCCACTGATCCATGCCCTTGTATAATCCCCTCACCTTGAGTGAAGGTAGACCTGTTGCCTGCTTCTAGCCAATCGAATGTGACTTGATGAGGTTACCTTCCAAGGCAAAGGAGATGGGTTGTCATCCTTGTGATTTTATCTTATCATATAAGACTCTAACTTAAGAGACAACAGAACGATACTCTCCTGGTAGCACTGAAGAAACAGACACATTATGAACTGCCTGGAGAACGACATATGGCAAGGCACTGCAATCAGCCTCTAAGACTTGAGAGTGACCTTCAGTCAACAGCCAGTAAGAAGCCTCAGTCATATAGCTGCAAGGGAGATAATTCTGTCAGCAACATGAATAAGCATGCAAGCAGATTCTTCCCTTTTGAGCCTCCAGATGAGAACACAGTCCCGTAGACATCTTGACTGCAACCTGCAGAAAACCTAAGCAAAAGATATATCTAAGTTCTTCCAAGACTCCTGAACCACAAAAACTGAAAGAATACATATGTGTGCTGCTTTACATCACTAACACTAACTCATTGAGGCAAAAAGCCACGATATGGAAGCAAGGTGCCTTCTGTAGTGAAAAGAAGATGAGGGAATCAAGTTAGAGAATGAAAAATGCTGTTTCAATAGAAAGAGTCAAGCGTGGTAGTTTGAGAAAAGGGAGAATAGAGAAAATCCACAGCAAACATGATTTTTCAAATATGCCTGAAGATTGGTTTCTATTAGACCACAGAGCACTCTGGCTGATTGGCTGAAAGCCTATGAGTGAAGAAGCATCTTCACTTTGAAGCTACTTGTGACCTCCTGGTAATGAGATGTCAAGAGAGAAGGTGGTGAGCAACCAGTGCTAGGGAACTGTCCACTATCTTGGTTCTAACAGCCCTGAATACCAGAGATTGACTTCATGAGACACATGGGGATCCCCAGTGGAACAGAGAGATTAAAGATTTGCAAGATATTAGGTTGGTGCAAAAGTAATTGCAATATTTGCCATTAAAAGTACAAAAGCCATTGAAAGTCATGGCAAAAACTGCAATTACTTTTGCACTAACCTAATAGCATCCCCAGTTTTCTATTGCAACAGGTTGCTGGGCATTGGGCAGCTTCATTACTTAACAGCATTGCAATCTTACTTGAGTTTCAAGAGCTCTCTACACTTCAGACCCCTCATCTTCAAAAATGAGAATCACTGCCCTTGACAGCTCATGGAATTCATGTGCAACTTAGGGAAATAATGAATGAGGAGCAAGTTACTAGGGTTGGAATTGTAATTTCGTTATTGTCTCTGTCCTAAGAGGACATGTAGGCATTGCTTTGCCCATAGGAGAGGGTCGCAGATTTTGTTGGCATCACATTCTCTGTGTGTCCAACCTAAGAACCCATTACCACCATCCAGTGTCCTCACGAGTCATGATAGTCACCCTGTTGCAGCTAGAGTTATAAAGACCAGAGTTTGACTCCCAGGTGAGACACAAGCTGCATAGTCTTGTTCACATTGTTCTCTCTGGTCTTCCTTTATCCTCAATGTTAAAAATAAATACTAAATAATTTCCTCATTGTCATCACTTTAGTCATTCAATGAAATATTGACTGTGGAAGTCATATCTTTCATCTCCTTTTAAATCTCAGAGTTTAATCACCTCTGCTATTATTATTGCAATAATTCAAATATTTCAGGAGCTTAAAAATGAAACCCCCCAACCATCATCTGACTCCTGGAGTTGAAGCCCCAGCCCAGAGACTTCCCCAGCTCAGAGCACTTTTCCTATATTCCTATTTTCATTCCAAAAAGTCAAACTTGTTGCATTGTAGAATCAGGCATCCCCGAGCCAGCCGCACACAGACCAGCTATTTCTGTGGGCTGTGAGCCAACCTGGCTCCCAGCAAACTCCCTCAGCTGTCGGAACAACTCTTACTGTCAAAACTTTCCGAGAAGAGTCATTAGTTTCAGAGAGATGGGAAAGGAAGGATGTTTGCCTGGGGCATCTCTTTGAAAAGGTCTAACTTTCTAAAATGGTAAATAAGCCAGATTTCTTTTCTGGGGGTGCAGGGAGGGCAGAAGGAGCTCAGTCAGGGTATGACCTCCGGGAGCCAGCTGGCGTCTGAGACATCATTACTTCCCAAAGTTTATCCCTTCCTTTTCTGTGCTTCTGCACTGCAGCCTGGGAAACGAGCTCTGAGATCAGTCTGCACAGTTCTGATTACACAGGCAAGTACCGCACGGAGGGTTTTATTAGGAGGAAAAGAGAAAAAAAAAAAAAAAAGCAGAAGACTAGCTAGGGGGAGAAAAGCCCTTCTGCCTCTAGATAAAGGGGAAAATTATTTTATAAGCGTCTGGAGCAGCAAAGCCTGTGAAAGGTGAATATACCATTCAGCCCTTCTCCTAATCTTCAGCTTGCAGTAGCCACATTTCTGAGTCAGCGTGTGCAGATGCCAATGTGATCAGCGAAAGTCAGATTAGGCCTAACAAGATATGACTGAAAGTCTTAGATTGGCTGTGACAGCCTCAAGTTCGGATTCCCTGCCCCTCTGCTCTGTGGTCTAAGTTTTAGGGTCTAGTTCATTCTTACTGAAATCCCATGGACTCCTGTTCCCCAGCATTCATCTCTTCCCCTGTTCTCCTGGAATAAAATGCTCTGGAGCCCAACAGCTTCACCCTTTGTGGCTTAAGATGAACTACCAGCTGGTAAGAGTCTATCCTTTTAAGAAAGAGAGGCTGGGAGAAGGGGAAGGGGGGAATAGTTGAGCAGGAGAATTGTGCCTTGCAGGAATTGTAAAAGGTGAAAGCAGGGCACTGCTTGTGAATTCAGACCTAGTAGACAGATCATGCATCTCAGCTTCTCCTTTCTATAGGTGTGGGTGCAGCAAGCACTCACGGCTGATTACATACGGTGACAATTAAGCTGAATCGATTCTGAGTCCCCATTTCTCTCACCCTCGGCAATCCAATCTCCAAGTTCAATTCACTCTGCCCCCATATTCTCTCTAAAACCCACATGTGTTCCATCCTCCCCACTGCCATTGCCTCAAGAAGTTCCATTGTCACCTCTCATCCCAAGAACTGGAATTCTCTCCCACTGTCTCCCTGCATCTGTCCTCCCCCACAACACACTTCAAGGTCATTTCCCCAGAGCTGCTGCAATAGCATCTTGTCTTCCTCAAATATTTATTGAGCATCTACTATGTGCCAGGCCCTGTGCTTGGCATTGGAAGAAGAAATGGAAATAAAAGACAGACACTCTCTATTGTGGGCTGCGTTATGCCCCTCCCACCACACCAAATTTGTACGTTGAGGGCCAAACCCCCAGTGCCTCAGAATAAAACCATGTTTAGAGACAGGGTCCTTAGGTAATTACAGTAAAATGAGGTCATACGAGTGAGCCCTAAGGCAGTATGACTAGCGTCCTTAGACAAAGATACTCACAGAAAGAAGGTGATGTGAAGACACAGGAGGGGACAGCTATCGACAAATCAAGGAGAGAGGCCTCAGAAGGAACCAGCCCTTGATCTCATACCTCCAGTCTCTAGAACTGCTAGAAAAAAGAATTTTGTTGTTTAAGCTGCCAAGTCCACGGTACTTTGTTATGGCAGCCATAGCAAACTAGTACACGGTCTCACAGAGCTCAAGGTTTAGTGTGGGAGATAGGAATTAGTCAAATTTACTATAAACCTAAATGCAAGGCTGGGCACAGTGGCTCATGCCTGTAAATCCCAGCACTTTGAGAAGCCAAGGCGGGTGGATCACTTGAGCCTAGGAGTTTGAGACCAATCTGGGCAGCACGGTGAAACCCAATCTCTACAATAAAAATACAGAAATTAGCCAAGTGTGGTGGCACATACCCACAGTTCCAGCTACGCGGGAGGCTGAGGTAGAAGGATCGTTTGAGTCCAGGAGACGGAGGTTGCAGTGAGCCAAGATAGTGCCACGGCACTCTAGCCTGCGTGACAGAGCAAGACCCTGTCTCAAAAATAAATAAATAAATAAAATCTAAGTGTAAAAGTAAATACAAGGGTGTTGAGTGCTATGGAGGACTGTAAATAGTAAGCCACAGATATAGATTAGACATAGATATAGATATGGATGCAGATGCAGTGATATTGATTAGAAATTTGCATACAGGTTGAGATATGCACATAGATATGGATACAGATCTAGACAGTGATATCAATATAAAAATATGGATATAGGCCCAACACGGTGGCTCACGCCTGTAATCCCAGCACTTTCGGAGGCCGAAGCAGGTGGATCATGAGGTCAGGAGATCGAGACCATCCTGGCTAACACAGTGAAACCCCATCTCTACTAAAAATTCAAAAAATTAGCTGGACATGGTGGCGGGTGCCTGTAGTCCCAGCTACTTGGGAGGCTGAGGCAGGAGAATTGCTTGAACCCGGCAGGCAGAGGTTGCAGTGAGCTGAGATTGCACCACTGCACTCCAGCCTGGGCGACAGAGCAAGACTCGGTCTCTCTCTCTCTCTCTCTCTCCTCTCTCTCTCTATAGATAGATAGATAGATAGATAGATAGATAGATAGATAGATAGATAGATAGACAGACAGATAGATAGATAGATAGATAGAGATATGGACAAAAATTAAGATAGGGATATAGATAGGTATATCAGGAAGACTAGCTCTGGTCTAGAGACGAAGTCAGAAATGGCTTCCCTGAAAAAACCACAATAGAGGCAAAATATAAAGGAGAATGTAAGTCAACTAAAAATATATATGGGGATTTCAGGTAGAGAAAAGTATATGAAAAGTACCCAGGACTAGGAGCAAGGTCATTCGTGAAAGCCCACCTGAGAACTCTCGAGTGGAAAGAGTAAGAAGACAGGGTAGGGGGTGGCATGAGGGGGTGTGAAGGAGAATGCAGAGGCCAAATTCCCTGGTGGCCCCACACTTCCTCTAGAATTTTGTTGTAAGTCTTTGACATAGCTTAGAAGGTCTTTTAGGATCTGACTTCAGTCCATTACCCTTTCATCTTGTCCTACTGGTATCCCGTAGAGCCAAACCAAGTTATATAAAGGTCCTCAAATGTTTCATGCTCTCTTTTGCATTTAAGCCTTTGAAAACGATGTTCCTTGGGGTAGGAGCATGCTCTCACCCTTCTCTCCTAACTATCTCTCTCATCCTTTACGACTCAGTTCAGAACTTGACTCTTCAGGCAGAGGCTTCTCTGAGTCCTGAAAATAAAGTTCCTTCTTTGTTTATTTAACAAGTTCGTGGCACTCATATCATGGATAGAAGCCTGTGCTATCTTGGAGCAAGGGCTGCAATGATGGTTTAAAAAAAAAAGTGAGTGCAATCCCTTTCCTTGAAAGCTCCCACTCTCAGGCCTCTCTTCTTTCTCCCCATCATGGTATTCTGCACCCGTGTTGATACTGCGCTGCCACATTATGGTAGACTTGCTTACGTGATGGTCTCCCCTACTGGACTGCCATCTTTGTTTTTCCATCTTCTTCAAGAGCTCTTGATAGTTTAGTAAGCACCCAATAGGTATTTGATGAATTGGTGAGTGAAAGTGCATTGAACTCCATTTTGTAAACAGAAGGTACAATTATCTCTCATTCTTTACAGCAGGGGTTGGCAAACTTTTTACAAAAGGGTTTTTACAAAGGGTCAGGTAGTAAACAATGTAAACTTTGTGAAGCAAAAAGCAAAATAAATACTATTAGATACAACCAATTAAAAATATAAAAACCACTCTTCATCCATAGACTATGGTTTTACAAAACCCCAGCTTAGAGTCCTACATCCAGTAGTCAATCAATCAATCACCATGTATGCAAGACATAATCAGATGCCAGAGAGGGTAAGGGACCTGGATAAAGTGTCACCTCATGCTTGCACCTTTAGTTTCCCTGGCTCCTACTCATCCTGTTATCTCTGTGAGTCAGGCCGCCTGGTTTCAATTACTAGTTTTACTGCTTTTCAGATGTGTGACTGAAAATTACATAACCTCTCTTTGCTTTAATTTGTCCATCAGTAAGACTGGGATGATGATAATGGTATTCATTTCCAAGGGCAGCCATAACAAATTATCACAAACCAGGTGGCTTAAAACAACAGAAACTAATTCTTTTACAGTTCTGGAGGCCGAGAGTCTGAAACCATGATTTTGGCAGGGTGGTACTCCCTCCAAAAGCTCTGGGAGAGAATCCTTCCTTGCTTCTTCCAGTTTCTGGTGGCTCAAGGCCTCCAGGGGCTTCATGGTTGCACTCTCTGCCTCCATCTTCACTCCATCTGGCCTTTTCTGTGTGTCTCTTCCATCTATATCTTCACCTCTTCTATAAGGACACCTGCCATTGGATTTAGGGCCCAGCCAGAGAATCCAGGACAGCCTCTTTTTTTTTTTTTTTTTTTTTTTTTTTGAGACAGAGTCTTGCTCTGTTGCCCAGGCCAGAGTGCAGTGGCACCAACTTGGCTCACTGCTACCTCCACCTCCCGGATTCAAGTGATTCTCCTGCCTCAGCCTCCCGAGTAGCTGGGATTACAGGCACATGCCACCACATCAGGCTAATTTTTGTATTTTTAGTAGAGATGGGGTTTCACCATGTTGGCCAGGCTGGTCTCAAACTCCTGACCTCAAGGGATCCACCCGCCTTGGCCTCCCAAAGTGCTGGACTTACAGGCGTAAGACAACATGCCTGGCCTGCAGATCTTTACCTTACATACATCTGCAAAGACCCTTATTTTCAAATAAATTCACACTCCCCAGTACCAGGCGGTTTTATCTTCAGGACCACCACTCGATGCACTGCAATAATTATATACATCTTAGAGGGTTGATAGAAGGATTCATTAGTTCATTTGGCTCAGCACAGTGTCTTGCATATTTGAAGCAATCAATAACACTAAATATCGTAAATAAAATCACTTATTGAGCATTTACTATGTGCCAGCCCAGCACTGGGCATTTTGCATGCCTTCTCTCATGAATGTTCACAATAACCTCATGGAATGGGGTGTCATAGCTGCATCTTACAGAAAGAGCACCTCTTGGCTGGGAGTGGTGGCCTACACCTGTAATCCCAGCATTTTGGGAGGCTGAGGTGGGTGGAACACGGGGTTAGGAGATTGAGACCATCCTGGCTAACACAGTGAAACCCCGTCTGTACTAAAAATACAAAAATTAGCTGGGCGTGGTGGTGGGTGCCTGTAATCCCAGCTACTCAGGAGGCTGAGGCAGGAGAATCACTTGAACGTGGGAGGCAGAGGTTGCAGTCAGTCGAGATTGTGCCACTGCACTCCAGCCTGGTCACACAGTGAGACTCTGTCAAAAAACAAAGATAGATATATACCCAAGAGAACTGAAAACATAGGTCCACATGATAACGTGTAAAGAATATTTATAGAAGCATTACTCATAATAGACAAACAGCAGATACAACTCAAATATCCATCAACAGATGAATAGATTAACAAATTGTGGTATGTTCACAAAATGAAATATTATTTAGTTATAAAAGGGAATGAGGTACTGGCAAATGTTACAGCTTGGATGAACCTTGAAAACATTATACTATGTCAAAGAAGGCAGACACAAAAGGTCACACATTCTATGATTCCATGTATGCAAAATAGGTAAAGCCATTGAGACAGAAGGTAGACTATGGATTGTCAGGGGATGGGGGAATGAGAAAATGTAGAGTGATTACGTTAAGGCTATAGGGTGTTCGTCTGGGGTGATGAAAACATCTCGAAACTAGAGAGAGGTGGTCAGTCATCGCACAACATTGTAAAGGCACTAAATGCCCCTGAAATGTGCACTTTAAAATGGTTAACTGCACATTATATAAACTTGATCTCAATAAAAACAGTAATACCTCACATAAAATGTTGTAAAAATTAAGTAAACTGATACATGCACCTTGATACATAAATTTAAATATTTTTTCTTAAGAAACGTTTGTAAAAAAAGTATGATAGTATTTACTTTTTCTGAAGTAGAGTTTGCAAATATCTTACCAGATTCTCAAAGAGATCGCTGATCCCCCAAATACTGGAATAAACAACTGAAATATTGGCCTAAGAGTATAGATTGGTGCAGCCATTCTGGAGGACAGTTAGCTAATAGTTGGTCCATTAAAATAAAATATATATGCCCCATTTTTCCTGAAAATTGTATTTCTGGGTACATATGTTGAAGAAATTCTTGCCCAGACCCCAAAAAGGCCATGCCCAGCAAAATTCACTCTGACATCGTGGAGGTGGAGTTAGAGGCAGTATGGGTGTGGTCAAGTGGGGAGGAGATAGGTAAATGTGGGAGATGCACATTGTGGAATTCTGTAAAGTTTTAAAACAACAATCAGGTATTCTAAATAACCCAGAGCACTCTTAAAAAACAGTGCTGGGTGCAAAAAGGAAAGGCACAGAATAAAATCTACAGCCCTCTTCATGTATATAACTAAAAATGATGTAAACACACCAATGATATGCAATGTATAGGACCATAAACAAACGAAAACATACACAGCAAACACAGCTGAATGATTGCCAAAGGAGAGGGAGGGACTGATGTTGTGGTTTGTAATTAAAGGAATAAAGAAAAGAAGCAAAAGAGAGCCTGGCCCTAGAACAAGGATGACACAATGCCAGGAATTGGAAAATAACGCCAATTGCTGCACCTGAAGTTCTACAATATAGACGACAAAATGAAACAAAAATCCCTGGGTCTAGAGAACCAATATATTAAGGGACAATTCCAATCTGGTGATGAGTTTAGCATTCAATGCTGGCAGCTAGTGATCTTCATCTGCGTTCCCTGATCAATGAAGTAAGACTCTCCAGGAGGTCAGGTCAGATGCTGCCATCTTTAGAAGCTTCCTAGGTGATTCCAAAGTGCAGTCACAGTCAGGAGCACCGAGTTAGATGTCCTGGGTCAAGGTAAGCACCAGGAGCTTCAAGGAGGCAGCAGGATTGTCAAGGGAGAGGAAGAGGTGAGGTTGAGAGGTGAGGCTAGAGTAAGGCCTTTGGACTATTTTCCAGAAGCTGATGGGGGAAATATTGAGAAGGTTTTAGCTGGGGAGTGACATGACCAGATTTGCCCTTCAGAACATTCTGATATAGTGTTTGGGATGGATGGTAGGTGGGTAAGGGAGGAAGAGGATATTCCATTGAGGAATTTGTCCAAATACTCCAGGTTAGATGATAAGAGTCTGATCGAGGGAAAGGGAGAATGGGTAGTAAATATAAGTTCAGGGCAAGGAACAAGTATTCTCTATTCCCCATGGGCAAACAAGGCCAGACGAGAATAAAGCTGCTATCTTCATATTACTTTATAGTTGTATTAGTCTGTTTTCATACTGCTATAAAGATACTATCTGAGCCTGGGTAATTTATAAACAAAAGAGGTTTAATTGACTCACAGTTCCACATGGCTGCGAGGCCTCAGGAAACTTACAATCATGGTGGAAGGCAAAGGAGAAGCAAGTATTTTCTTCACAAGGTGGCAGGATAGAGAGAGAGAGAGACAGAGAGCAAGAGAGTGAGAGAGAGAGAGTAGGGGAAACTGCCACTTTTAAACCATCAGGTCTCATGAAAATTCCCTCACTATCATGAGAACAGCATAGAGGAAACCACCTCTATGATCCAATCACCTCCTACCAGGCCCACCCTTGACATGTGGGTATTACAACTCGAGATGAGATTTGGGTGGGGACACAGAGCCAAACCATATCATTAGTCTAAAGGAGACTCAATAAAGGGTCTTCTGCTCTTGAGTGTGGAGAACTAGTTGCAGTCTGAATCCGATCAGATGCACTGTTCATATCTAGGAAGTGGCTGGAATGTTCCTTCTGGGATCACTGAATTGAGGCACAATAAGATCCCTGCTAGATTCTGAGCAGCCCACGGTTCAGCTGGAGTTGCTGTGTAGCATGCAGATTAAGGGAGTGAAGTGAGTAGAGCAATTTATCTTTCTGGTCACTGGGTCTCTGACAGCTTTCATACAGAATCACCCCCCAACCCGCCCCCGCCCCCATATCTGCTTATGCCTGGGCCTATATTTGTCTCTAACTACATGCAAATCTATTAATAAAGTTTGGAGAAATAAGTCGGAAAGTTAATAGCACTGAGTCCTGGGTGGAGGGAGGATGGTTTTGTTGAATCTGTTGAAGGTGATGGGATAATAACAGCTAACATTCTTGAGTTACAAGTGTTTGGTATTATGCCTTGCATATATTATCCCTTCTCACCATTTCAACCACCCAGTGACATAAAGCAGTAGGTCTTGTCAAACCCAAAGTCAGTGTGACTCTCAAAAGGCGGCTCCGAAGCATTCACTGTTTGCTCAAAGGTGATGGCAGAGCCAGCACTAGAAGTTGTCTTCTCTGATTCCTTGTGTATTTCCACTGTAGCTCTGTAAGCCATAGATTGACATGATCGGATATCACCAGCTGCTTTAATGTGTTAGTCCTTGTCATGCTTTTGTCTTTATTCTAATCTAAGAAGAACGAGGAGTCTCATCTTTGGGTTCAGCAGGGTCTGCAATGGATGCTCTCAGCACTTTGAGGAGCTGCTAAGCCAAATCACCAGGCTGGCAAACTGGGAATGTGCTATTTGGTCTTCTCTAAAATGTAGGGAGAAAGGGGGTGCTTGGGGAACAATTTAAGAGCTTCCAGAAAAACAAAAAGAACAGTTCCCAGAAGGACGCAGGGGCTCTAGCTGTCACAACGGGGCTGCCCAAAAGACCCCGCATTGCTATGGAAACAGCGCATTTCTTTTTTTATGGAGCAGGCACATAAAACTCCCAGAATGTGTCATTAAGTAAGTTACTACTGTCCTGAGGCTGCCAAAGATGTACACCCTCATTAGGGGAGCAATGTGACAGTTTGGGGTTTATAATGAACGGTTTGCAGGCTCAGAGGCTGAGCTAAGTTTGCCCTGTTGGGATCATAGTCTCTTGGTGTTTGGGGACTAAAAGAGGGCCCCTTCCTCAAAACGTCCACAGACCAAAGACCCATCAGTTTCTGCTCCACTGCAACTCGGCCAGGTGATATAATTATGGTGCCTGCATAGCTCATTTACATGCGACTGGTGAACAAACTCTGGCATTTCCATAAAGACACTCCTGCTGAAATGAAGCGTTTTATCGCCTGTGTTTCACCTGGAGCCCTTAATTGGGTAGCTCTGCTCCCCTCAAAGTTTTGTTTACCTAGTAATACGCAGATGGTAGTTAGCTAGCTTAGAAGTAGAGAGGCATTCCAAGAGAGAGGAACGGAGAGACCACACAAGCGTGTCTTCCCCTTGACCTGGGATAATGCAGCCTGTAATTTTACACTTCACCTTCTATCCTGAAGTCTTAGCCACCGTCCTTTAAAATCTATTGTGTTTCCTGTTGATTGACAGTGTCTCTGATAGTGCTTTTGAGAAAAATGAGCTTGTTTTGGGAAACAGACAATTAGATAGTGCAGTGAAGGAGGTGAAGGGGAAGGAGATGAGACACTAACAGTCAGAGAACACCTGGACTGTTATCAATAAGGCCTAGATAACAATGACAGATTTGTCATTGAGGAGGAGATAACCATCACTGCTCAACATTGATGAAGACAGGACCAGGTACACTGCAAAGAAAGACTTCTATGGCCATGAAGAAGTAGCTGCTTTAATAAAAATAATACGGCCGGGTGAGGTGGCTCACACCTGTAATCCCAGCACGTTGGGAGGCCGAGGCAGGTGGATCACAAGGTCAGGAGTTTGAGACCAGCCTGGCCAACATGGTGAAACCCCTCAAAAATTAGCCGGGCGTGGTGGTGGACACCTGTAATCCCAGCTACTCAGGAGGCTGAGGCAGGAGAATTGCTTGAACCCGGGAGGCGAAGATTGCAGTGAGCTGAGATCACACTACTGCCCTCTAGCCTGGGTGACAGAGCAGGCCTCCATCTCTAAATAAATAAATGAATAAATAAATAACACAGACATTTAAAGAATGACAATATAAGCTTTCCCTTGGGATATTTCCCACTGAGAAGGGGGCAGTATAGCATTGTGATTACAGGTTTCCCCTCTGGAGTTGAAATGCCTGGATCAGTTCTCTGCCCTGCTGATCAGTACATGATCAGTTTATTTATTCCTTTATTTATTCAGTTTATTTTTTGAGACAGAGTCTTGCTCTGTTGCTCAGGCTGAAGTGCAGTGGCACAATCTCAGCTCACTGCAACCTCCACCTCCTGGGTTCGAGCGATGCTTGTGCCTCAGCTACCTGAGTAGCTGGGACCACAGGTGTGCACCACCATGCCCAGCTAACTTTTGTATTTTTAGTGAAGACAGGTTTAACCATGTTGCCCAGGCTGGTCACAAACTCCTGGCCTCAAGTGATCCTCCCGCTTCGGCCTCTCAAAGTGCTGAGATTACACATGTGAGCTACCACACCTGGTCCAGTCAGCATTTTTGAGTGCCTTCTGGATGCTAGGCAGCATGCTTGCAAGCTTTGTGACCTTGAGGAAGTTATTGAACCTCCCTGAGTCCCAGGTTCCTAATTTATAAAGTGGGAATGGCAATCATACCTTCCTCACTGGGTGATGGTAATGGGTAAATGAACCAATGTATGCAAAGTGCTTATTGCAATGTAAACAATAAATGTTTGGTATTGCCTGTAGCATTGCTGTTATCACAGTGTTAAGTTTGGGAAAGAGGTGTTGTAGTGGCACAGTTATTCTTTCTTAACCAAGAACAGTGGCTCAGCAGTGAAGAAAGAACACACTTCTTTTGTGATCCCTAATATGGCTGGGCCAATCAGAATGTCCAGGGGAATCCTACTAAAAACACAGGAATACCAAGATGAAATAAAAAGATAAAAATGAGATAACAACAAGAATAATAACAATAGTAATAATGACTTCAGCTGCTACGGCTTTTGAGAAGTGGTTTAACCTGTGGTTCCAGAGGGATCTTTTTATGTCTTAGCTTTTAGGTGGCCCCTAATGTGGCTGAAATTACGATGATAGGAACAGAGACAGCAATCATCACAACTACCATTTGTCGAGTGCTTACTATAGACTGTGTTAATCACTTTGCACTCTAATGCAATTTTCATAACACTGTAACATAGGTATGCTACATGTTTTCATTTCATATATGAGAAAACCGAAGCGTAACACCTCGTCCAAAGTCATACAGTTATCGCCTATGACCCAGAGCTCAAGTTCTGGTTATCCGGACATCTGGACGTTTATCAACACTAGGGGTAAAATGGAAAATCACCTCCACCACCCTAATTATCATTTGACTTCTGAGAATGGTTTAATTTCTGAAGTCTTGCATCTTTTGTGGATCTTGGCATTAAGAAGAATCACTTCTTTCTGGTGAGGCCACACCTAGGTACAAAATATTAGCATGGAACAGAGTAAACCACAGTATTCATTCATGCAGTAGGAAGAGGTAGGTTTGTCACAGCATCCAGTGGAGGTTTGCATTGAGTAGGAGAGACTCACTGGCCATCTAAAGTGAGGTAAAGTCTCACTTTCCATTGTTTGGGATTCAAGGCAATTTTGTGGCATTAATTACCCCGATATTATAAGCTCATTGAATACTGAGAAAACTCGGAGGTCTGAAAAATGTTGCTGAATTTACCAGTGCCGCTGAGCCAGCTGGGGGATCCAAGTCATGTCTCTGGAGTTTTAGTCTGTTGCACCACACCACGTCTCATGTGGAGAGTTCCTGTGTGGGAAACTGGGATGCAGATTTTGCTCAGATGGGTCACCGGTAAATACAAAGACCACCTAATCATGCACTAACTGTAGATTCTGCCACAACCTCGTTGTAACATTGGACACTTTATTTAATAGCTCTGACCTCAGTTTAATTATCTGTAAAATGGGGCATAATATGTTTACTGTCTCCGTATATAATGTTTTAAGAATGAGAAAATGATGGTTTTGGTCAAAATTAAAGGTGTCCTTCATGAATCAACTGAACTACACCAATTATCAGTGTATCTGAGACTTGTTTTAATACTCTATAGAAGAATAAATTATACAATATATACACATTTTGGAATATTTAGTTATGTTTTCCTTAAGATCCTGCTCAGTTTTACAGAAAACCTTTTTCTTAAACCAGTGGTTCCCAACTGGGGGCAATTTTGTTCTCCCCCATCTCCCCTCCTCCCATAAAGAACATTTGACAATGTCTATAGACAACTGGGGGCCGGGGTGCTACTGGCATCTAGTGGGTAAAGGGACGCTGCTAACATCCTACACTGCACAGAACATCCTCTCCCACCACAGAGAGTTATCCAGCCCAAAGTGTCAATAGTGCCAAGGTTGAAAAACTCTGGTTTAAACACATCTAAGGCAATTTTAATCTTGAACATAATATCTCAAACTCAGCATGGGATTTTCTTTTCATTAAATGGAATCATCTCTCTCACCATTAAGATACAAAATGGTGATATTATGATAAAATACAAAATGGTGATATTTAGAGCTTTAAAAAACCTCTTGTTCTGCCTTTACCAGCTGGGCATCCTTGGGCAAATTGCTTCATCTCTCTGAACTTCACTTTTTCTTACCTGTAAGGTGAGGTATTTCCATATTTCTGTTACAGAGATTGTGTGTGGAATAAGTGAAAGGAAGCACATAAATACATCTTATAAGGTGCTATATATAATAAGTAATTAATAATTTTTGCACCTTCTTCTTTTTCCCCTCGGAGACAGATACTACAATATCCTCCTTTAATGAAAAAAATACATTGCTGTGGTGGGCACTCACTGAAGTATCTGAATTTAAAACATTATAAACTTCAGTTTTAAGTTAGTAATAGAAAATGGGGTTAAAAACTCTCAGGCTGAAATTATAACCCAACCAAAATCAAACTGAACTCCAACTTGTCTCATTACAGTGCGCCAAATTCTGTAGTAGACTGCAGGGAGACAAGAGGAAGAAATAAGTCACGATTATGATCATCAGACACCCGTGTAGGAAAGGACAGTGAAGGCTGAAAGAGAGGACACAAGAGGACAAAGTTAAATTGATTCTTGGAATAAGCTAGAATCCAACAAGGAGAAAAAAAATTGGTCCATTCAGAAACCAAATAGAATTATTTCACTGTGAAAGTGAGCCTATATAATTTATGAATCTCTTTTTTTATTTTTCCCAGTTAAACAACAAAAAACAGACAATACTGAATGTGTTTTAAATCCTAGTTGGGCTGAGAATATGATCAAAAGTGTAGAAATCAAATAACCTTAATGGTAAGGTGTCTACAGTCTGGACAAGGGACTCAAACCTTGGTCTTGCTAGACCCCACCAATGCGAAGCCCATTTCTAACATTTTGATAAGCATTCTAAGAAACATTTTTGCATATATATGCATAAAAATATATGTTTAAAGGCTTATGTATTTTGAATCAGAGTGCCTACTTCATTTATCATTTCCTTTTCAATGTACGTGATTCTATCACAATGGAAATTTCATAATTTACTTTCAACTCTTTCCTTACTGAGAGGCCCTTGGATTATTTCCAATCTGGGGCTATCATAAACAGAAAGTAATAAACGTTTCTGTGCATATATGATCATTATTCTCTAATAGGAAGCTTCTAGAATGGTCCCCAGTAATCTTTATCTCCTTCTGGTAGTCATGGCCTTGTGTCATCTCCTCCCCTTGAGTAACTTGCTTCTAACCAATAAAATACGGCAATGTTGTGTGGATGTCAATTTGGTTATTTAGTTTATAAAAGATTTGCAATTCCATCTGGCTAGTGGAGTATTTCTATTGACTTCTCAGTTTACGGGCTATGTTGAAGTAAGATGCCAGCTGGAGAGGTCCCTACGGTAAGGAACTGAGGCCCTCTTCCCCAGTCAAGCCTTCATATGAAACCACCAGCTCTGAGCCCACACTTTGCAGCCTCATGGGACTGTGGAACAGAAGACTCAGCTCAACCACACCCAGGTTCCTAACCCACAGAAACTGTGATATAATAAATATCTGTTGTTTAAAGCACCTACATTTTAGTATAATTTGTTACACAGCAACAGCGAACGAATACAAGTAACTAACAATTAAATAGAGAAACTGACATGTAAACAAATAAATCTACTACAAGGTAGGATGTTACAAGAGCCAGCAGAGTTTTAGGAAAACAGCTAGAGGGTTTCTTAGGATGAAAAGGCACCTTTAGTTCAGAGGGTTGGGAAGTCTGAGAAGGTGCTCCTTTATTTATTCAGAAATTATTTATTAAACTTTTTCTACGTGCCAGGCACTGTGCTAGGTTCAGGGACTAAAACGGCAAAGATGATGAAGTGCTTGTTCTCCTGATGTTTGCTCTCTAGGGACAGAGATAGAAAATAAAGAGTAACTGGTCAGGTGCTGTGGCTCATGCCTGTAATCTCAGCACTTTGGGAGTCTGAGGCAGGCAGATCACCAGAAGTCAGGAGTTCGAGACTAGCCTGGCCAACATGGTGAAACCCAGTCTCTATTAAAAATATAAAAATCAGCTGGGCATGGTGGCACACGCCTGTAATCCCAGCTACTCGGGAGACTGAGGCAGGAAAATCACTTGAACCTGGGAGGCGGAGGTTGCAGTGAGCCGAGATCGCGCCACTGCCCTCCAGCCTAGGTGACAGAGCGAGACTCCATCTCAAAAATAAAATAAAATAAAATAAAATAAAATAAAATAAAATAAAAGAGTACCTAAACAAATGAACAAGAGAATTTCTAGTAGACACTGGTGGCAGGAGGGAAAGTGATTAACTGAAGAGTAAAGCTGGGTAGGTTTTTTATCTCTGGCAATCAAGGTGGACACCTCACTGAGGAGGCAATCATCTTAGGTCTATATCCCAAATAGGTGAGGTTTTCATAAACCTAGAGGGGCACGGAGCCCTGCCCTCCCCACCTATTGCTGGCTACCGCACTCACCATTTGCTTCTCCCCTAGGCAACTGGTAACAACAGGAGGAAGTCTCAGCCCTACAAAGGCAGTATATTGGTTCAGGCTTCTGCAGCACCTAACCAACAAATGATGGATGCCACGGTGGAAAGGGGGACCTGCTTTGATGTACGCAGCCTGGTTTGATTAATGAGCAGCTCTGCCAGGAGGCTACGCTGGGAGTAAATTACTCTTTTCAGAAATGGCTAGATCGGCACTATTGTACTAATTATTTCACAAGCTTGAGGTCAGTTCCAAATTCCCTGACACACACAAGGGAACAAACACCCAGGCTAACTGAAGCCGACAGAGCTCTAATTAAAGCAGAAATTGTTTGTGACTCCCCTCTCCCTCTCCCCTCCACCCCACCAACCCTCTCTTCCCAGAGGAGGAAGCTGTCAGACACGTTTCCTCCCTGCCCCTAGCCTGGCCCAGCACAAACCCCCAGAGTTCCAGGAAACAGCCCACAGCACCCCAGTGCATACACATATGCTGAGCACTGGCAAGGAGGGGAGCTATCCATGGTAGGTCCATGTCTAGGTTTCTATTTTTTTCTTTCTTTATTTTTTTAATCTCAATCATGGCTTGGCACTACTGGGGAGATTGCTTGAGCCCAGGAGTTAGAGACTAGCCTGGGTAAAGTGACAAAACCCTGTCTCTCCAAAAAAAAAAAAAAAAAAAAAAAAATTACATAAGTTAGCTCAGCATGGTAGTATGCATCTGTAGTCCCAGCTACTTGGGGGACTGAAATGGGAGGATTGATTGAGCCCAAGAGGTTGAGGCTGCAGTGGTCTGTGGTCTTGTCACTGCACTCCAGCCTGGGCAACAGAGCAAGACTGTCTCAAAGGCAGAAAAAAAAGAAAAAATCCCAATCACATGCACAGGTGTTATAGTCATTCATTCATTCATTCATTCATTCATTCATTCATTTGTTCACTTGTTCATTCGTCTGTTTGCTTCTCCCATGCATTTTTATTAAATGCATTTTATGAACAGAGCATTGTGCTGAGAACCAACAGGGCCCTAGTCTTTGAGAGCTCACTGCCTGGTGGGGGACAAAGACATCAATCAGATCATCACATAGATAAATGTAAAATTGCAACTGTGAGAAATGCTATAAAAAGAGGACTGTGTGTAAGAGGAGGATATGACCTGCTTGGGTCCTTGATCCTTCAGGAGGTGGTGCCAGTGCTGTAGGAATTAACTAAGTGAAAGGTGTAGGAGATGAGGAATGTTCAAGGTGGCAGAGTCAGCACAGGCAGAGGCTCTGTGGTAGGAATACAAGTAATGTTCTGAAACAACAAAAAGAAAGTCAGTGTGGCTGGAGCTCCAGAACAGAAGCAGACTGATTTGGGTCCAGGCTTTTGCTATGGCTGTGGCCATAAGGGACCTTAGCATGTCTGCATCTCAGTTTTTTCACCTGAAAAATGAGGACGAAATTTCTTAAGTCTTTCAGGAGCATTGCAGTGGTCTCCTTAGCATCTACTCCTGTTCTCTTGATAATCACTCTGATTTGATTAGGATTTCTATACTTCCCCCTTGCACCTTGGTAGATCTGGAGTGAGGGAGAGATGGTGGTGAATGAGATTCAGCAGAGGGTCAAGCCATGAAGAGTCTTGAAGCTTAAGGCAGGGTCCAGCTGTAACGATGCCACTCAAACCTCCCCAGTGGCTTGCATTGCTGTTGGCTCTCTTCCCTACTTATTACTTGACATCCAAGACTCTGTAAGTGCTACCCTGGATGTTTCTGTCAGTCTTCCCTTCTATGACACCCAGCCACTATGCTTCAGCTACCTGCTTGCTTTTCGCCATTGGTTCTTTACACTTTCCAACCTCCTTTCACTGTCTCTAGCCACCCCTCACCATTCTCAGAAAGGCTGATGTATTAGTCTGTTCTCATGCTGCTAATAAACATATACCTGAGACTGGGTAATTTATAAAGAATAAGAAGTTTAATGGAGTCACAGTTCCACATGGAGTCAGTTTCACATGGGGAGGCCTCACAATCATGGCAGAAGGCAAAAGAGGAGCAAAGTCACATCTTACATGGCAGCAGGAAAGAGAGCTTGTGTAGAGGAACTCCCCTCATAAAACCATCAAATCTCATGAGACTTATTCATTATCATGAGAACAGCATGCCAAAGGCCTGCCCCCATGATTCAGTTACCTCCCTCTGGGTCCCTCCCATAACACATGGGAATTATGGGAGCTACAATTCAAGATGAGATTTGACTCGGGACACAGCCATACAATATCAGCTGACTTCCTCTTAACCCATCTACAAGGACAAAACAAAGATGGAAGTTAGGTCATGCATGTAAGCATTTGCAATGTTACTCCATGGATGTTTACTAAGTACTGGCACATGTTCTTCAATCGTTATGTCACTTAGTTTGGAGCTTCCTTTGTAATATGACTGAAATGTCTGCTTTAATACAATCTATGAAATGCACACGCTACTGTTGTTAATAACTCCCAATGACTGTGTGTTAGCCATATACCTTTACATATGTCATTTTATTTCATCTTCCTGACAACTCTTTCCAGTAGAGATGACTACTATCATGGCACAAATGAATGATCCTATGGACCAGCAATATTGGACAACTAGCCAAAAGACATATCTAGTAAGTGTATGTCAGAGCTGGGCTTGGACTTCAATTTTTTCCCACTAGGTCACATATTATTGTTTGTTTCAGAAATAATATCAGCTAATGTATATCGAATGCTTATTTCATGTGGGCATTGTGCCAAACCATTCCCATGCATTAATTTATGCCTACCTTGTAAGGCAGAAACCATGATAAATCTCATTTTCATTTTTATTAATGAGAAAACTGAGACACAGAATAATTTAGTAATTTGCCCTAGATTACACAGGTAGTAAATGGTGGAGGCTGGATTTGCACACAGGTTTCAGGCATTAGAACCAGGAGACACAGCCAGCTCCACTTCCTTGTCACTTCTGATGCCCAGTTTAAAAAGCACCTTACTTCTGATATACTACAAAACCACCTTCCGAAGGTGGGCATGGTGGCTGGTTAAGGTATGCCCAGAAAGGGATAAGGCCATGTGCACTAAGGTTCCTTTACTTTGGGAGTTGGGGATTTTTCAGCTCAAGACTCCCTTGCATGGTCTAAAAAGAATGAGCTAAATGGGAAAATCAATAATGCACACAGATGGCCCTGGTGATGTTTACACTATTTAAGAGAACAAATTATTTTGAAGCACCTGGGATTTATTCTTTCCAGTACAAAAGAAGAAAAGCAGGGGAATTACAGGTCATTCTTATCTACTTGTTGAGCCTGACTCCCTCAGAGGCAATTATTATTTGGTGTTTATATTAGTTTGCATTGGCCACTTTCTATGGCCTCCATTAATGCCAATTAAGAAAGTTTCACTTCACTGCAATTTTCAGTATAGATAATATGTACAGAAGAATAGAATTCATCAAGAAACATTTATTGAGTGACTACTATATGACAGATAGTAAGTCAGGGGGTGGAGCTAGGGAAAAATAGCTGTAAATGTGACAACAACCATAAAAACAAGTAAAAAGCACTCATTCTGCACCAAGCTCTCATCTAAGACCTTATTTAATCTTTACTCAGGCCCATGGGGTAGGTGGTATTATTATTGCCATTTTCTAGGTGAGGAAACATGAGCTCAAGGTCATGCATTTATGATGTGAAAGAGGTGGGATTTCAACCCAGGCAGTTTGATGGAGAACCACTGAAAAATTGTTGTGTATTGTAAATAAGCAAGGAAAGATAAACCACAATGAAGGGATGGTGAGAAGGTGGGGATGTTTCATAGAAGTAGTCCAGGAAGACCTCTCAGACAAGTCCTGTTGAATTCAAAGGGAAGAGAAAGAGCTAGAGATGGGATATTGGTGAAGATATCGACAGTGATGGGATGAAAAATTCCGGACAGAGAAAACCAAGGGTGTGAGGTGAGAACAAGCATGAAGTGTCCAAGGAACTGAAAGAAAAAAACCTGTGTAGCTAGGATTTAGTGACTCAGGGTGAGAAGGGCAGCAGAGGTGAGAAGGGAGAAGGTGGCACAGGCTAGATTATGTAGGGTCTCAGCTCCAACATTTCAGGACGGATAAAATGAGATAATTCATGTAGTTTGCTTATTGCAGTGCCTGGAACTTAGTAAGTACTCTGTGGACATTCATTTTTATAAGCATGGTTATTCTACATCTTGTTTTATTGACTTTGATTTCCTTTAGATTAAAAGAAAAAAAATAGTTTATTTTATTTAATTTTTCCCTCTGTTTTATGCTCATGTGATTCTGGAAGAATTTCAGCTAGGAATGCCTTGGACCCATCCCAGGACCAGCAACCCCTGCAGCAGGACAAAGATGGCATTGAGACTATGTGTGTGGCTGGAAGCAACCTAAATGTCCATCTGTGGATGAATGAAGAAAGAAAATGTGGCATAGCTATACAATGTAATATTATTCAGTCTTTATAAAGTAGGAAACTCTGCCATTTGCTGCAACTTGGATAAATCTGGAAGGCATTATACTAAGTGAAATAAGGCAGTCACAGAAGGACTAATACTGCATGATGCCACTTATATGAGGTATCAAAAAGAGCCAAATTAATAGAATCAAATAGCAGAATGGTGGTTGCTAGGGGCTGGTGGGAGAAGGATATGGTGTATTAGCTAGGGTTCTCCAGAGAAAAAACCAACAGGATAGATAGATAGATAATTTATATGGAAGCAACAGGATGTAAGAGATCTATATATATATGTGTGTGTGTGTGTGTGTATATATATATGTATGTGTATACACACACACACACACACAGACACACACAGCCTGGTGCGGTGGCTTCTGCCTGTAATCCTAGCACTTTGTGAGGCCGAGGTAGGTGGATCACTTGAGGTCAGGAATTTGAGGCCAGCCTGGCCAACATGGTGAAACTCCACCTCTGCTAAAAATACAAAAATTGGCCAAGCGTGGTGGCGCTCATCTGTGGTCCCAGCTCTTTGGGGGGCTGAGGCAGGAGCATCGCTTGAACCTGGGAGACAGAGGTTGCAGTGAACCAAGATCACGCCACTGCACTCCAGCCTGGGCAACGCAGTGAGACTCTGTCTCAAAAAAAAAAAAAAAAAAATATATATATATATATATATATATATAAATATATATATATATATATATATATATATATATATATATATTTCACTGCATTTCTGAAGGTCAAACAGCAGTAACACGATCTGCTGGATTTGGGGAAACCTTTTAAAAAGAGGAAGAAGAAGAACATATACCCTTTATGAGAGATCATTTTTGTTTTTTACCGAGAGATGGTGCATATATATACATACATATATAGACACACACTATATATATATATATAAATAAATATATAAATATATATATATGAAATTATTTATCATGATGAATTGGCTCATGCAGTTATGGGAACCAAGAAGTCCCATGATCTGCCATCTGGAAGCTGAAGACCCATGAGAGCCATTCATGTAGTTCCAGTCCAAACTCGAATGCCCAAGAACCTGTCCAACGCCAGGAAGAGATGAATGTTGCAGCTCAGGCAGAGAGAGAGAGAATTCACCCTTCCTCCACCTTTTTGTTCTCTCCAGGCCCTCCACAGACTGGATGATGCTCACCACATGGATGAGAGGGGGATCTTCTTTACTCAGTTTACTGATGCTAATCTCTCCCCAAACCATCCATCACAGACACACCCAGAAACAATGTTTTACCAGCTCTCTGGGCATCCCTCAGCCCAATCAAGTTTACACATAAAATTAACCAACACGAATGGGGAGTTGCTAATCCATGGGCGTAAAGTTTCAGTGAAGCAGGATAATTAAGTTCTAGAAATCTGTTGTGTCTGTAGTCAGTGATACTGTATTGTGCACTTAAACATTTGCTAAGAGGGTAGATCTCACGTTAAGTTTTCCGATCACAATAAAATAAAACTGGAAAAAAGGATGGGGGGAATGGGCATTTCAAATGCACAGTGAAGGGAAAGAAAGGGGAGAGGCACAGTTAGGCTGGGGGCTGCTCCTTGTTCAGATGAGTGTCCTCACACTGCCCGCTAAGCCTCTGGGCAGAGATGACAGAAGTTTGTGCAGACAAAAACCTAAGGGCTTTATTTTAAGACCTTCTGTCAGGAAAGGCCTTTGGAGGTGATGCAACCACTCGCCTGCATTCCTGAAGGTCAAACAGCAGTGACATGATCTGCTGGATTTGGGGGAACATTTAAAAAAAGAGGAAGAAGAACATATACCGTTTATGAGAGATGATTTTTGTTTTTACCAAGAGACAAAGAAAGAGGTGCGAAGGTTCTGGTAGGGAGGAATTAAAGAGAGATGAACACCTGCCTCTTCAGCTTCTGTTGAAATTGTTCCTAAATCAAGCAGCGGTTTCCAGACAGGGCCAGGTAATTGATTATAAATGTTGGAATTTATTTCAATAAGCTCTGTCATTTCTTAGCAGCTGTTTCACTTTACAGCAAACTAACCAACAGAGGTGCTGGAGGCAGCTTGTCTTTTGTCTTTCCCTTTGACGAGTTTGAATTGGTTTTTGTGTGTGTGTGTGTGTGTGTGTGTGTGTGTGTTTTGGTGTGATGTTTCTGGCTGAGGCTCATAGGAAGAGAAGACTGTTTTTGTTTTCTGTTTTTGCTTCAGCAGAGGGAATGTGGAGGAGCAGGGGCTGCTTGTGAGCTATCTACCTTCTCAGGGGCCCCAGGTTACAGAGAGCAGACATCACGCCCTCTGTCTCTGATTCCAGAACCAGAAGGAAGTGACTATATCATTCTCTCACATTTATCAGCCCAGGGAAGCCATTCATGTGTTCTGAGAGGATCCTGTCTTTTACTCTCATAAAAGCACTGTCCTATTTTACTTTCTTATCACTGCATGAGATTAGCCAATTACATCTTTTCCTCTTTCCTCTACCAGAATGTAAGGTCCATGATATCGGGAACTCTGACTTTGTCGCTGTGTACCACTCATGTATAGAACAGTTCCTAGTAAACAGTTGGTAACCAGCAAATGACTACTGAATTAGTTAGTTACCCTTTCCATAAAATCCCAGGTTTTTTTTCCTCTAGGAAGAATTCCAGGGTTGTCCTAGTACAGGTTAATTTTACCTACTCCATGATTGGTGGGAATGTAAATTAGTTCAACCATTGTGGAAAGTAGTATCTTGATTTCTCAAAAAGCTAAAAGAAGAACGGCCATTCAACCCAGCAATCACATTACTTTGTTTACAACCAGAAGAAGATAAATCATTCTACCATAAAAACGTGTACGTGAATGTTCATTGCAGCACTATTAATAATAGCAAAGACATTAGGAATCAACCTAAATGTCCATCAATGACAGACTGGATAAAGAAAATGTGGTACATATACACCATGGAATACTATGCAGCCATAAAAAACAATGAGATGTCTTTTGTGGGAACATGGATGGAGCCAGAGGCCATTATCCTCAGCAAACTAACACAGGAACAGAAAACCAAATACTATGTGTTCTCACTTATAAGTGGGAACTAAATGAGAACACTAGACACAAAGAAGGGAACAACAGACACTAGGGTGTACTTGAGTGTGGAGGGTGGGAGGAGGGAGAGAAGCAGAAAAAATAACTATTGGATACTGGACTTAATACTTGAATGATAAAATAATCTGGACAATAAATCCCTGTGACACAAGTTTACCTATGTAACAAACCTTCACATATACCCCTAAACCTAAAATTAAAGTTTTTAAAAAAATTAACAATGAGGCCAGGTGCGGTGGCTCACGCCTGTAATCCCAGCACTTTGGGAGGCCAAGGAGGGCGGATCACCTGAGGTCAGGAGTTCAAGACCAGCCTGGCCAGCATAGGGAAACCCTGTCTCTACTAAAAATATAAAAAATTAGCTGGGTCTGGCGGTGCTCACCTGTAATCCCAGCTACTTGAGAGGCTGAGGCAGGAGAATCGCTTAAACCCAGAAGGCAGAGGTTGCAGTGAGCCGACAACGTGCCACTGCACTCCAGCCTAGGCAACAAGAGCTAAACTCCATCTCAAAAAATATATACATATATACAATGACTCGTAACTTGCATCGGTTTTCTGTCTAATTCCGTCAAATGGGATGATCTGAGATGGTTTTATCTTCCTCTCCTTTATAATGGGATGGGCATGAAGGAGGTTCTCAGAGATGTCTACTTAACTGAGTGAAATCTCTTTGTTCAATATGGCTGGCAAATAAGAAACAAAGAGCCCCAGAGACTGTAGAAGACCAAGGAGAAAGGGAGGATGGCCAGGGTGGGTTTTCCACATTCATGCTTTGGGGCTTTTATTTCCGGGCAAATAATGAGTTAAGACCTAATGATGTCCTTATATCTTTTAGACTGGTGAAATCTGGAATGGTACCCAGAGGTAGCACAAACTCCAACTCCTTCAATTTTTAGATAAGAAAACATGAAAGATCAAGGGAAATGAAACATTTGAGAAACCTATCAAAATTATGAAACACTTATGTTACAGGTTATTTTCTTTTACATTGTCTCACTTAATCCTCAGAGCATGTCAACAAGGTTGGTGGTGTTATTCCCATTTTACAGATGCAATAACTGAGGCTCAGAGGGGCTAAGCAACTGGCTTAATAACATGTAGCTAGCAAAAAGCATCACTAGGACTTGGACCCTGGTCTTCTATGCCTTTTTGTCTACCGTATTTAGGGCTTTAGAATAACGCTTCCACTTTTGTCAATGAAGTTTCTCTCAAGCCTGAATCTCTAATAACCCACCTAGATACGGTGGTTGGTGCAGGCAATATCTTTCTAGTTTTTCCAGGCTGGCTGCTAAAATTCAGAGGAGGCACCTCAAGTTCCCTCGGAGCTCTCTGGCAAAATCTGTCATTATGAGCTTAAATTAATATTCTTGTGTGATGGACTACTGGGAGCAGGGCTTTGTGAGGTCCGTGGACTTGCACCACTTTCTTTCCTGAGCCTGTGTGGAAAAACACACGTGAGCACTTGCAGCAATGGCATCTTTGAGCAATTAAAACTTTCAAAAGTCTCTTTTTCTTTCCCCTCCCTAGCTTCATGCAGAAAACAATGGCAAATGAGGAGAATTTTAAAGTGTGATGAAGCCGGGCTCAGTGGCTCACGCCTGTAATCCCAGCACTTTGGGAGGCCGAGGTCAGGAGTGGTCAACATGGTGAAACCCTGTCTCTACTTAAAGTACAAGCATTAGCTGGGTGTGGTGGTGGGTGCCTGTAATCCCAGCCACTCGGGGGGCTGAGGAAGGAGAATCACTTGAACCCAGGAGGCGGAGGTTGCAGTGAGCCGAGATCACAGCACTGCACTGTGGTCTGGGTGACAGAGCAAGACTCTGCAACCCCAAAATAAAAATAAATAAAATGAAATGAGTAGAGTTTTAACTCACCCAACCCTGGCTGCCAAAGTATCCTGGAGATGATATTAAGTGTATCCCTCCCAGAAACAGTGCCTGAGAAGCCTGGTGACTGTATTCAAGGAAGGGCAATGCCTGAGTGACAGAACAGATGATCAAAGACAATAGGAGAAAGCATGGTACAGCAGAACTGCTCTAAGAGGTGCTCCTTCTTTTTCTTTCTTTCTTTCTTAAGGACTAGAATTGCTAATTCTATGTTTAACTCTATTTGTTTGTTTGTTTGTTTGTTTTGAGATGGAGTCTTGCTCTGTCACCCAGGCTGGAGTGCAGTGGCGTGATCTCAGCTCATTATGGCCTCCGCCTCCTAGGTTCAAGTGATTCTCCTGCCTCAGTCTCCCGGGTAGCTGGAATTACAGGTGCCCACCACCACGCCCATCTAATTTTTGTAATTTTAGTAGAGACAGGGTTTAACCAGCCTGTTGGCCAGGCTGGTTTCGAACTCCTGATCTCAGTGATTCACCCGCCTTGGCCTCCCTAAGTGCTGGGATTATGGATGTGAGCCACTGTGCCTGGCCTTGTTTAACTCTTTCAGGAACCATCAAACTGTTTTCCACAGTGGCTGTACCATTTTGCATTCCTACCAGCAATATACAAGGGTTCCTATTTTCCCACATTTCTATCAACCCTCATTACTTTCTGGGTTTATTATTATCACTGCCATTTTAATGGATATGAAGTGATATCTCATTGTGGTTTTGATTTGTGTTTTCTTAGTGACCAATCACATTGAATAACTTTGTTAATGGTTTTTTTTTTTTTTTTTTTGGCCATTTGCATATTTTCTTTGGAGAAATGTCTCTTCAAGCAGTAAGGTGGATATTAATATTAACTTTATTTTATAAATTAAGGAATTGAGACCAAACTGAGATGAGAATGAAGGCAACGAGGTGCCAGGGCCAGTGACTGGAAACAATGCCCCATTTTGCATTCGTTTTGGATGGGACAGGGGTAGGGGAGTCACTGGACATCCTCCCTCCAAAATTCCACGGACTTCAAGTTTGGAATCCCATGCTGCACTGTGAGTCTAGTAAAAGATCAGACATGCTGATTCTCAGTATATACTTGAATAAATGAATAAAGTGAGCACAAATCCCTTCAGAGTTTCCTCCACCTCAAAATATACCATCTTCTCACACAATGAGCCCAGGATGTGTAATTCAGCTCTGGATGCTGTGTGCACCCCCAGGGACAGCTCCAGAGCACTCCCCTACACCACCCTCCGGCAAAGACACTGCCTGCATAGTGCCTGATGGACACCGTGTGAATTGGAAGCCTGGATGTCTTATCTGGGGTGTTATTACATCTGGATCAATTCTTAATCTTTCAGTTTAGCTTTGAGCTGCTTGGTGACCTCCGACAGATCAGATATAAATCATTCCACCCTGCACAGGTAAGAGGCATCTCGTCAGCTGCGGCCTCATGACATTTGAGGCTTTCCTGGAGGCTGGTGCCCCTCGGAAGGCAATGTGTGACTCTCAGCCGTGACCAGTGCAAAGGCAGGCAGATTCAGGGGGCTTTAGCGAAAGGTGAAATAAACAACGCCATGTCAACCCTGTCTTCACTCTAGGTAGAAAGGGGCCATGCACATGCTCCACCAGCACAAGACCTCAGTTCTGGGAGTAACTTTCCAAGACAGCATGGGACCGATCTACTTTACTGAACTAGTCCAGCATTTGCTCTTTTAGAATTCAGGGAGGCAGTAAGTTAAAGGTGAAAGGGGAGAAATTACTACTGGGTTATCACCTCCTATGGGCTCGGCATTGAAAACAACACAAATATAATAAAGCATTTAATCTCTCCAGCAAGCCCATGCAGTGATTATTATTGTCACCCTTTCACAAAGGAGGAATTAAAGTTCCATGACTTAAAATGCCTTACCAAGGTCACTTAGCAGGTAAAACGGAACACATCTAAGATCTATCTGATTTTCATTCTTATGCTCTTACTGCCTCAAAATCTCAACAAGACTTCTGTCCTTCCCAGAAGTTTCTACCCCCAAATCTCTGTAGAAGAATGGGAGAGGCTATGTCATTGAAAAAGCCCAAGTTCACGGCCTCCTTAGGCCAATACCTAGGTGCAACTCACCTAATCTCTCTGCATCAGTTTCCTCAACTGCAAAATGGGATCATTGTGAGGATTCACTGAGTCAAGAGAAATGCATGTAATTTGAAAACTAAATGTCAGCCAGCCATGATGGCTGATGCTTACAATCCCAGTACTTTGGGAGACCAAGGCGGGTGGATCACCTGAGGTCAGGAGTTTGAGAACCAGCCTTGTCAATGTGGTGAAACCCTGTTTCTACAAAAATACAAAAATTAGCTGGGCATGGTGGCTTGTGCCTGTAATCCCAGCTACTGAGGAGGCTGAGGCAGAAGAATCACTTCAACCTAGGAGGCAGAGGTTGCAGTGAGCCAAGATCACACCGTTGCACTCCAGCCTGGGCGACAGAACTAGACACTGTCTCAAAAGAATAAAAGAAAAGAAAAAAAAAAGAAAAAGAAAACTAAATGTCTTGTTGTTGAAAAAGTCTCTTTCATGAAGTGTTCACATTCTAAAGGAAGTTGTTAAAGCTTACACAATGTCAAGACCTAATGGGACGCACAAGTAGTGGTAAAATTTTTGATCCTGGGATTTTTTTTTAAACATATCGAGAGAATACACCTTAAACTACACCTCATGGCCAGTTCCTATAATACATGGATGGACAACTATATGATAAGGTTGGCAGGGTCTAATCATTACAGAAAAGTAGTTAGTGTTTTGTATGGTAGGTAATCCAGTATCTCAGGGATGAAAGCTACTGAAGTCTCAGCAGTTTATCTTCCAGGACTCATTACCAATGGAGAAGATTGTCTAATTTCCATCTGATTTGCTTATTTTGAAAGTTATTATTTGATCTCTCTAGCTCCTGGGCACAGAGAAACCCCCTTTTGGCCAACCATGGCTAAGAGAACCTGATCAATGAAAATAGATCCACCTGCAATGCCTTGTCAGATCCAAAGTTTTCACTGAAGACAAGAAGGAGAGAGGTCAGCAGTGCCTTATTTTTCTGAAACCATAACCCAAGCTTAATTTTCTCTTTGATTCATAAACTCTTTTATTTTCTCTTGTGTGAATTTCTCTTGATTTTTTATGTATGACTTGATTAGTCAATCGGCAAACCAATAAGTCTACAAGGAAGCAGCTCATGTAGTTGTAGCAGTAATGGTGGTATTAACAGTAGAGGTGGTAGCAGGAACATAGTGGTGGTAGTAACATAATAACTAGTCTCTTTTGTGTGCTTACTATGTGCCAGGAGCTATTCTAGCCCTTTAACATTTTAACTCATTTAATCATCACAACAATCCTATGAGATACTATTGGTTCCTCATTTTCCGGATGAAGAACTTGAGGCATAAGAAAGTAGGTTATTTGCCAAAAGTCATAAAGCTACTGAATGTTGGTGCCTGGATTTAAACCCAGGCAATCTGACTCCAGATCCCTTGCTCTTGGACAGGATTCTGTTCTGTTAATAACAATGACAACCACAACTTAGTTTTTTTAAAAAAAACAATTTTCTCCAACTTTTAAGTTCAGGGGTATATGTGCAGGATGTGCAGGTTTGTTACACAGGTAAACGTATGCCACGGTGGTGTGCTGCACAGATTATCCCATCACTTAGGTATTAAGCCCAGCATCCATTAGTTCTTCTTCCTGATCCTCTCCCTCCCCGCACCATGCCCTGGACAGGCCCCAGTGTGTGTTGTTCCCTGCCATGTGTCCATGTGTCCTCATCATTCAGCTCCCACCTATAAGTGAGAACATGCAGTGTTTGGTTTTCTGTTCCTGTGTTAGTTTGCTAACGACAAACTCAGTAAACTAGTTGGCTTCTGACTCTATCCATGTCCCCACAAAGAACATGATCATGTTCCTTTTTATGGCTGTATAGTATTCCATGGTGTATATGTACCACATTTTCTCTTTCCAGTCTGTCATTGATGGGCATTTAGGTTGATTCCATGTCTTTGCTATTACCACAGCTTACTTTTACTGAGTGCCTCTTATGTGCCTGGCACCCTCTCTCTTCTATGCCCACAAAGCCAACTTGACCCTTCTGGGCAATCACAAGGGACATCAAGAACTTACATGGCAGACTCATCCATCTCTCTAGCCCCAGGCCAACTCACATGGGGTCCCAGAACAATGAGCGCTTCTGTACCACCATACAATATCCCTTTCAATGTCAAGTTCTGGACATTCAAAACAAGTGAGGCAACCAGGGTTTACAAAAATTGGATTTATTGGCATTAACTGGGTCCAAACCTCAAACAAAACCACAAGATGCCCAAGAGCCATGAAAACTGAGTGCCATATTTTTGGACCCAAGCCAAATCCACTCACTTGGGGTCCCATCCTTTGCTGGAACACAGATACTTCCCAAACTTCTCGGGTTTCCCCCAGCATGGGATACCCAGCCACATCTTGCACCTTCCCCAATTACTATTCAATTCATTTGCATATGAATGTCTTATTATGATATTATTAAATAAAAAGACAATACTGTTTGCTGAGTCATACACCCACTGTGTTCTTGGCTTACCCTATTTTCAAGACTGCAAGTGATTGAAAACAAAGAAGTCTCTAACCTCTGTATTTTATTGTTGAGGGCAAATTTCACTACCCACTCATTTTACATTTATTAATGCATCATAAATCTTATCACTATGACTAGCCCTCATTATCTTTCTATCAAACCACCTATGCAAACTACTTAAGACATAATCCTTACACTTAAACATCTTAATTACGTTTTAAACTGTTTTTAAATAATGTTAGATTTATGGAAGCGTTATAAGATTATGCAAAGATTTTTCATATACCCTTCATTCAGGTTCCTCTGTTAATATCTTACTTACAAAACTAAGCTACTAACCTTAGTACCATGCTATTAGCTAAACCACAGGCTTAGGTTTCATCAATTTTCCCACTGGTATTCTTTTTCTGTTCCAGGACCCAAGCCAGGATACCATATTGTACTTAGTTACCATACCTCCCTTGTCTTCTCCAACTTACTACAGTTTCTCAGCTTTTATTTTCTTTTTTTCTGTTTTATCTCATATGACTTTGGCACTTTTGAAGAGTACCAGTCACGAATTTCATAGGATGTCTCTCAAATGGGGTTTGTCTGATATTTTCTCATAATTGGATAGAGGTTATAGATTTGGGGGGAAAGAATGTCATAGAGGTGAAATGTCCTCATCCCATTACATCAAGGAGTACGTAACATCAGCATGGCTTATTACTGATGAGATTAACATTTATCACTTGCTTACAGTGGTACCTGCCAAAGTTCTCCACTCTAAAGTTACTACTTTTCCCTATTGATACTCTATTCATAAGAAGCAAGTCACTAAACTCAGCCCACATTCAAAGGGAGGGAAATTAAAATCCATCTCCTTGAAGGATGAGTATCATAGAATTTATAAGCCATCTATTTACCACCACCGGAATTAATAAATTTGAGGAGGGGAAGATACTTTAGGGCTGGGCAACTCTCCTGTTTCTCCCCAAAGTTATCGACTAATTTTAGTGTTCATCTGTGAGTCTTGCATGAAGCAATTATTATTACATTGTTGTTGCAATGGTGATTTTCTATTTCCTTCGTTCCTTCTAGTTTAATTGCTTGAATTATTCTCTAAGGAGGATTGGTCTGTTCTCTCACATTCATTTATTACTTCATTTATTTATTTATATCAGTGTGGACTTGTGGATATTTATTTTGCCTCTAGGTTATAATTCAATATTATCATTGAATTATTTATTTTGTTACCTAAACTGCTCCAGCCTAGCCATCAGGAGTTCTGTCAGGTTAGCTCTTAAGTCCTTTTGACCTGCCCTCATCTTCTTATTATTATTTTTTCTTTTCTGGCACTTTCTTACTTACTCACACTGCACGATGCTTCAGGTTCAACTTCTATTATCCTTATCACAGCCCTAGATTCAAGCATCTCTCCAAAGAGCCTTAATGCCTTTAGTTGGAGAATAATATTTAGAATCTCAGATCTAGGTGTTAATTATAGTTTATCATCTATTTCTAACAATAATGCCTGCTATACTTCCCTCTTCCAATAAAATTAATTATCATTACTGCCTAAGACACTATTCAACATCAGGGCTGTTGCTAATCTTTTTATAAAAATATATACATTGGCTCAATCAATCCTCAACAAATCCAGAAGGTAGATCCTAGTATTTATCCTCATTGTACCAAGCAAGGCTCAGAGACAATTATGTTTTTCCCTGTCACACAGCTGGTAAGTTGTGGAATTGGGTTTGAGCCCAAGTTTTCGTCTGGACCTCTCACTCTTTCCCATCCACCTCTCCTGCCTTGGGAGATAAGTTGAGTGGATTTGGAGTTAGACCAGCCTGACATTTGTCCCTGGTTCTGCCATTTCCTAGCAATGTGACCTGTGTGAGTTTTAGCATCTGTAAAATGTCATTAATAAAACCTGCTCTGCAGGTTGCTGTCAGCATTAGGGAGTGTGTATACAGCACACCTAGCACTGAGCACTTAAGTGAGGACCTTTGGCTCCTGTGAGGCAGTACAAGCTTAGTAGTTAAGGGATTAGACTCCAAAGACAATATTTAAAGCTTAAATGCTGATCTTCCACATCTAGCTGCTTAATGTCCCTGGGCTGCAGTTTTCTCTTCTACAAATGGAGTCATTCTATAAGTGGGATTATAGGGAGTACCCAATGCAATAACATCTCTGCAGAATTTACCAAAGTGTTTGATGCACAGGAAGAGCTAAAGTCATACTGATTGTTATCAGGATTATTATTTGAATCCCCAACACCTAGAAAAGTGTCTAGTTTGATATATGTGAATGAAAGCTAAGCTCAGCAAGGGTAGGCCATCGAACACTTTTTTTTTTTTTTTTTTTTTTTTTTTTTTTGCTTTAGGATTAATATATGCATTCTTCCTGTGTCTCTGGATGCCTCTCTGGTATTACATTCACTTGGCTGCTCAGTTCCCCACAGCTCCTCACTTCCCTAGGAAGGAGTCTCCATGTAGTGCTCCATGAAGAGGATGCTATTGTGATGGATGGCTCTGTTGGAACTGCAGGGCATTGACACACGCCAACCTCATACATCACAGGGCCATCAGGACAGGCACTTTGGTAATGTATTATGTGAGTGCATCATCAGAACGCTGTCACCTTGGTGACGGATTCATCAATACATGGGACTGTCATAAAACAGAAGAGAACAGGGTGTAAGAGGAAGGGAAATCCTCTTAATGAAGAGGAAGTCCTAATAGTAAAATACAAAGTGCACAAACCCTCTTGCCAATAGATGCTAAGAGTGACATAGTGGCAGGGAAAGATGGCAGAGTACCCCAGTGGATGGATTGTTAACCTGGAGCCCTGGAGTTTGGTCACAACTCATCTCACAACTCCTGATAAGGCCTCCTGGCATTTTTTCCTCATCTACAAAGTGAGTTTGCTAGTACCAATCAGTGCATCACAAAGCATGTTCCATAGGATGCTAGTCTTATGAGACCCTTTATGGAAATCCTGAGTTTAACATATTTACACAGGTTGATTTGTTCTGAAACCTCATAGAGACTAAAGTACATCAATGTTACTGGCAGATCCTGAACAGGACACAGAGTGAGTCCTCTTTCTCAAAATTACCTGACCATGCAATGCTTATTTTTGATGTGATTACAGGTTAATCCACTCCTCTGTGATAACGTTATATTCAGTGGTCTCTGAGATCCCTTTCAATTCCAGAAATGTAGTGACATGAGCACAGGTTTTGGGACTAGAGAGATTTGGAATCAAAACCCGGCACCACCACATATAAACTCGAGGCTGGTTCACTTTTCTGTCCCACTATGTTTCCATCTGTAATGCATAGGAGATAATCCTCAACTCAGGGTTGCTGTGAGAAGTACATGAAAAGATGTTGTAAATCACCTACTACCCTGCCTGAGTGTAACTTCTGTTCACTAACAGATAGCTCTTATTACTGATGATAAGAGCCAACATTTATTAAGTGCTGTTAAAAATGAGGCACTGTACTTTTTTACATCAAAGATCTTCCTTAATCTATAAAATTCCATGATTACTAAAATCATCAAATATATATACAAATTGTATATAAATAATATATATTTATAATATACATATTATTATATAATAAATATATATTATTATAAATATATATTTGTTATATGTAAAATATATATTATTTATATATTAAATATATTTATTATTTATATATAATTTATATATTTTATATATATATGAAACTGAGGAAAGATTAAATGACTTGCCCAGGAGCAAGTATGTGGCATGCCAGAATTTAAACCCCAGGTATCACACTGCAAAATCTATAGGCTAAATCACTATGTTATTATGCATCCCTAACATAAATTAAGGGACACTACTATCAGTTTACAAGTTTACCCGGAGTATTAACTATTGACCTACCAAGTCTGTTATGAGATGCCTCAGTTCTAAAAGGGAAGACTCTTGAAAACCTTGATTTTCTTGCAAGTTTTGCTCTGCAAGTACAAGGAATTCGTGTGCCACCATGTTTTACAATGGTATTATTACAATGTCTTAGAATGTCAACTTCAGCAAATCCTCCACAGCTTTCATGTCTGGCATTGAATAGTGATGGCAATGAAGGAAGAACATATTACTGTGGTTGGGGGAAATCTTTCTACAGTGTTCAAACATCTCACCTCCTAACACGGTTTAGCTGTGTCCCCATTCAAATATCACCTTGAACTGTAGTTCCCACAATTCCCACTTGTCATGGGAGGCACCCAGTGGGGGTTAATTGAATCATGGAGGTGGGTCTTTCCTATGCTGTTCTTGTGACAGTGAATAAGTCTCACGAGATCTGATTGTTTTATAAAAGGGAGTTGCCCTGCACAAGTTGTCTTCTCTTGTCTGCCACCATGTAAGATGCGCCTTTCACCTTCCACTGTGATTGTGAGGCCTCCCCCATTGCATGGAACTGTGAGTCCATTAAACCTCTTTCTTTTTTAAATTGTCCACTTTGGGGTATGTCTTTATCAGCAGCATGAAAACAGATTAATACATCTCCCTTCGGACATGTTCAGCCAACCAGTTTGCTCTTACTTGGAACAAGGTATGGTTTGCCCAATTTCAAGAGTAACCAAACATAATACATGAATGAGAGCAACCTTCATATTGCAGCTATTTACCCATGAAGGATAGGAGAGGCAGAGGACTATATGATCTACAGAAAGATCATGAGACTTGGAGTCAGAGTACCTGGGTTATTAATGTTCACTAACCAGCTCTCTGACTGTAGGTAACACATTTTTGCTTCTCAGAGCATTGTTCTCTTGGTATTTAAAAAGAAAATATATAAGCAGGATAATATCTGAGGTTTCCCCCAGTTCTGCATTCTGTACTTCTCTGAATATTTGGCTGCACACTCACCTCATTTGCAAAATCCCAGACTAGAACAAGGGATACCAAAACACTCATGGAGTGAAGTATCACATCAAGTCTCAGCCACTGGCATGCACAAAGTAAAAATGCTAACACTACAGATTTGGATATTCACCCTGGTAATGGTGAGATTTAATTTCAGTGGAGAGCTTCCATATCACATAATGGTGTATCATTGCACTACGTTTTACTTCCCCTAGCAAATAAAGTACCCAGGAAAAAAATTGAAAAGAGCATACATTGCTTTATTGTCTTGTGAAATTGCTGGGTTTCAAGCCAATAGAATGCCTTAATGCTCAAGTTCTCAAGGGTGATACAAAGTGCAGAGCATCTCTGTTTGTGAAGCTAAATTTAATAAACAGAGTAATCCCCTGGCAGACCCTGGGATTTTTCTAATATCCTGATAGTGTCAAGGGAGAGGGTCTTGATATGTGAAAAATAGCATAAGACCTTACAACCAAGACTTACTAGAAAGAATGCCCTTTAATTGTGGCATCTGCTTTCACATGTTGCAGTGCTGGTTTGGACAGAACTTTGTGTGTGAAGTCACGGGGATGCATGGGTTGCTGTCCACATGTGGTGGTGCTGAATCAGAAGTTTCTAAACACAGTGTTGCCTAGCCCAGCCTTGAGACACAAAGAGTATGTTCCTTTACTAGCTATGAAAACATCCTTATTCTATACCCTTCCTCCTACAGGGTATTTTAACTACACACTGAAAAAAATTTCTGCTAAAATATCTTAGAATATAACTGCAGCATAAACACTGTCATCATCATCCTCATCATCTCCATCATTTGGGGGCACTTATTATGCCCCAGTTAGTGACAAGTATTTTATGAAATATACAGTTTTTATATATATGAATCCTATTGTGATGCTTTTTATTAAAAAAAAATACTGTCTGTCTTAGGTCAAGTTTCCTAGAAGCAAAGCCTGAGTTGGGTGGAGGGAGTTCTTGTGCAAGTGATTTATTAATACAGTACTCTCAGGAGAAGACGGATGAAGAAAGTGGCATAGAGAAGGGGGGTGGAATCTTAAGCAAGGATAAAGAGAGATGATTAAATTTGGAGCACAAACTGCACCATAGAGCTGATTCCCCCTTGAGACGGGGATGGGCCTTTTAGTATCCCTGTCAGTCATTGGCTGTAGACTTCCCAGGGAAAGGAACACCCTCCCAGTTGAGATGGCTCCCATTAAGCCTGGATAAATTCTCTAAGGAGGGCTACAGTGAGCTGTTAGAAGCCAATATTCACAGGAACTGGGAGATGGATGCACCAATGGCAAAGAGAATCAGAACATATACACAACAGTAACTACCACACTGCTAGAGCTCTACCCAGATTCTCAGATTCCACTTACCACTTCCTTGTACCCTGTTCTACTTACGGCTGAAGTCACCCCAAAAGCTTAGCTGCTTAATACTAAGTTGCTTAATTATTTATTTTGCTCATGATCCTGTATCTTGGGCAAGATTCAGCAAGGAAGGCTCATCTTGGTTCCATGCAACCTTAGGTAAGACAGCTCAGCTGGAAAATACACTTCCAAGAGGGCTCACTCACATGGTCAGCAAACTAGTACCAGCTGTCAGTGAGAGCATAGCCAGGGCAGAGGGCTAGGATCCTTGGTTTCTCCCTGCATGGGACTCTCCATGTGACCTGAGGTTCTTTAAAGCATTATGGTTGAGTTCTAAGTGCAAATGTTCCAAGGGAGAGAGTGATCACCCTACATGACTCAGCCTCATATATTAAATAGCATGTCTTCTGATGTTTTCTATTCATCAAGAAAGTTATGAAGACCTCAAGTCAACAGGGTACACCCCCCGATGGGAGAGAAACAAGGTCCTTGATGAGCTTATAGGATGGGAAATATTGCTGTGGCCATTTTTGAAAAATACCGTCTTGGAACCTATATCTCCTCACCAGCTTTTGGGTCATTTTTAATGGCTGATGCTTGAGATTCTGTCTGGAGAATTGCAGAGAGACCCAGGAGTGCCTAGGAGTGCAGCCCTCCTGTGGCAGCGCTAGCCAATTATTGACTGAGGGTTTTACACAAAAGCTCCTTGCTGCAAGTTGAAGCAAACTCAGAGACATACTTTATATTCCAGAGCTTTTCTGCAGGATTAGTCCAGAGCTTGGACTTCCCTGAAACCCACATTCTGTTTTGCTTCTTCCCCTGTCTTGCCCTAGTTTCTCCATTCCTTTACCAGTTTCTACTGGGAGCATTTTCTTACTTATTTGCACATGACTTCTCATCTCAGAATCTGCTGCTGGGAATCTCACCTAAGACAACCTCCCTCTGAGGAAGTCATAATGCTTATCCACTGTGTCACTTATCTAATGTTGAGACACGATTCACCTTGTAATCTCCTGTTTTATATTGTTTCACAAACTTTGATATCATCATTTATCTTTATCTTTGATTTCCCACGCACTGCATTGTGCAGTGTCTTATTTATCTCCATTTCTCCAATTTCTGAGAAGTAATGTGGGAAGAGAATGAATGCTGTTGAGCACTTACTGTGTGCCGGGTACAGTTCACCTGTTTGCATTCATTATCTCAGCTAATTATGAAAAGAATTCTTTTGAAGATTATTATTTTATCAACCTCATTGCATAAATAAGGACGATGATGTTTGGAAACAGGGTCATTATTCTAGACAATGTCAGTAGGGGCCTTGAACAGAATATTCTATATGGAAAACACCCCCCAGGAATTCAGGGTGACTGACGCCCTCTAGAGTTGTGCGACATACTAGTCCTTCTCAGAAGGACACAGAAAATTCCCTAAAGCTGCTCAGCTGGAAAGTCACAGAGCACAGATTTAACTATTTGCTTGATTCTGCCTGTTAAGATTTGTGGGTTATTTTTAACATCTTTCTTTTACCCCGAGTAGGCTTTTTTAATGGTTGCATTATCTGTGTGATGATAAAAATATTTTAATAATAGTAAAATAAAATTTTAAGAATCTAAAAAGTCTGTCTTATTCTTTGGCCAAAGTCTGTGCAGGGGATGAGGGTAAAGTCTTCACAAGATTGAACGGCATAAGAAAGAGCTGTCTTCCAATGGGAATTGAATGGGAAGTTACTAGGAAAGGGATCAGGGCCCTGGTAAGCTCAAGAAAACACGAATTTTCTGCCAAGAGCAGTCAGGTTTTTCTTTTCTGATTTTCTAGCTGGCTGCCTCACTCACAGCTTTCTCTGCAACGGGCACCTCCACCATTGTGATGGAGAATGACATGCCCCAGCATAACGCCTCAACCCAGTGTCAGCCTGCCCTTGACAGAGAAGAGAACCCTAAATGAATCTCCCAGGGTAAATGACAGCCCCTTACAAGCAATTAAGAGTCTGGTTATTGAGGGCAGCCAGACATGAGTTTGAATCCCGGCTCCCACAACTGACCAGCTATGTCATTTGAATGTTGGAAACATAAATAGAAGAATAAATTTAAATCACTTAAGCATTTGAAACATATTGAGCTATTGTTATTGCTGTTATTGCTAATCATTCTTATAATCAGTCATAAGGCTATTCTAGATTCACAATTATCAGCTGCACTTTTACTTGAAGGAAAAGCTTAAATTAATTTGATTATCCCTTAAACCCTTGGGTTTGGTTGTAACTTTTCTTATGTCTAACATTCTCTCATCTTACAGTACCCCCCAGTAAACACATATACACTCATATACATACATATACACACACCCCAACTTGTGGATATGTTTAAATCATATTGTCCAAGTCAATTGTCACAGTAAATCCCAGGTAGGTATTGCAGCAACCAGTGAGTGGCAGGGCTGGAGATAAAACTGCAAGGAAACTGTGACTTAATAGGCAATATATGATTTTTTTTTTAATGACTGCAATGCCTTACATCTCTGTGACATGGTACCATTTATCTTCTTCCTTTGGCATTCATTATATCACATGACCCTCTCCAGCATGCTACATGGTAGGTATAATTACTAGTCAAAATGACTTGCCCAAGGTCACCTAGCTGCTAAGTGGAAGAGCTCAGAGTCAGACTCAATTGCATTTGCCTCCAAGCCTAGTGCCCTTTCCAGTTACTTATTTGCCTCCCAGTATTGTTGGAGCATTTAATAGCAGCCACTTTTCCCATAGCTGGTTGATTCTAGGGCAGATAAGTAATAACCCAGCAGGGCCCACCAGGCATTGCTGAGTTTAAGATGTTGAAACAGAAAGAGTCTGAAGGAGACAGGCAAGTGTTCTCCCCACCGCCACTCCAGGAGTCTGACACATCCCTGTGCTTACAGATGTCACCATTAATGTCCTTTCCCCCAGAAGATTCAGGCAGGAGATCTGGGCAAATTCATCATGGCCCTGAACATAATGTTGATGAATGATCTCATTAACCAGGCAGCCTGTACCATGTCAACAGCAGCCCTAGTCCCTTGTGCGAAACCTCACTCAGCATTCTCATTCTTCTTCTTCCATCCCCAGTGTTTCTCCCACCTCCCAGCCCTACAATACACCAAGCTATGACATCATATATAATTGTTCTTCCTTCACACAAACCTGGGAGCTGGTTAATACCAACTTCAATCATACAGATAAAGACACTGAGTCTCAAAGGAATTAGATGTTCTCAAGCTCCAAGAGGCTTTGACTCAGGCCTGGCCAACCCCAAAGTTCTTCTCTTATCTCAACACTGTACTAACTTTCTTAGACTTCTTAACAGTTTGCAAAGCCATTTTTATCCATTATCTTATTCATTCGCCCAACCAATCCTGCAGGGTAAACTTTCTCACAGGAGGACTTTACCAGAAACTTGACAGACCAGTTTAAAATGTGAATGTAAGAATAAAATTCAAAAAATAGCTAAGGCAATTCTGAAGGGAAAAAAAGGAGAGGGGAAAGGGCAGAGAGGGTAACTCACTCAACCAGATATTATGACATGTCACGAAACCAAAGTAATAAAAACAATGTGGTATTTGGAGCAAAAAGTAAATAGAACAGTAGAACAGAATAAGTAGCATGGAACAGGGGGTGGGGGGATTTGACATATAATTGAAGTAGGATTACAAATCTGTAGAAAAAGCAATTGTTTTTAAAAATATTTTTGCATATTTGGTACGTATTACATGTATAATAAATTTGTTTAGAGATCAGATTTAATCCCTACCTCAAACCATGTATAAAAACAAACTCCAAATATATTAAAGGAAAGCTTTCAAGTGTAAACAAAAGAAAACGTTAAATAGCTTTTGACCTCAGGGTATAGAGTGATTTCCTAGATGGAACCTCAAAAGCACCAACTTTAGCAGAGGGGGTTAATGGATTTGTCTACTTTTTGACAAATGTAAGAAGTCTTTTTAATGACAGACATCACTGACGAGTACCAGACTGGAAGAAGATATTTGCAACACCACAGAATGAGAAAACAAATTCACTAGACTATACATGACGAGCAGCTCCAATGTTGAGCATTTAGTGAAATAAAAATTAGAGCAACAATGAGATGCCACTTTATAACCTGCAAATGGGCAAAAATATTATCTGGAGAGGATATGGAAAAAATGCAAGCTCTTTGTATTACTGATGACAATGTAAACTTCTACAAACTGTATTAGAATAATTAGATGGGCTTTAGTTTCTTTTTCCTTTTTTGTTTTGTTTTGTTTTGTTTTTTGTTTGTTTGTTTTTTGAGATGGAATCTTGCTCTGTCACCCAGACTGGAGTGCAAAGGCGTGATCTTGGCTCACTGCAACCTCCGCCTCCTGGGTTTGTGATTCTCATGCCTCAGGCTCCTGAATAGCTGAGATTACAGGTGTCTGCCACCATACCTGGCTAATTTTTGTATCTTTAATATAGACAAGGTTTCACCATGTTCGCCAGGCTGGTCTCAAACTCCTGACCTCAAGTGATCCACCTGCCTTGGCCTCCCAAAGTGCTGGGATTACAGGTGTGAGCCACCATGCCCAGCCATGGTCTTTAATTTCTGTGATTCTGCAAACCAACTGTTGCATACATATTCTGCAGAAATTCTCACAAAGGCCCACAAAGAAACACACATGAGGAAAATCAACCTAGCCCTGTTTGTGGTCACAAAGAGTTGGAGAAAACCTAGATGCTTATCACTAGGGCAACAGGCGAAAATGGTGTGGGAGACTATAAAATATAAAAGGAGATTTACATATGGCAACAAGGATGGCTCTCATACTACAGCACCGAGTGAAAACAGAAACAGAATCAAAACACAATACCGTTTATGCAAAATTTCATGAACACCCACCCAAAGCAATGCCCAAGGATGCACATATGTCTAAATAAACATATGGACAGTAGACTGGAAATTCATACATTGAGACAGTACAGGCTGGGTGTGGTGACTCATGCCTGTAGTCTTAGCACTTTTAGAGGCAGAAGTAGGAGGATCACTTGAGCTCAGGAGTTCAAGACCAGCCTGGGCAACGTGGCAAAACCCCATCTCTCCAAAAAATACACAAATTGGGCTAGGTGCAGTAGGTCGTGCCTGTAATCCCAGCACTTTGGGAGGCTGAGGCAGGCAGATCACCTGATGTTTGAGACCAGCCTGGCCAATATGGTGAAAACCCATCTCTACTAAAAATTTTTTTTAAAATAGCTGGGTGTGGTGGTGGGTGTCTGTAATCTCAACTACTTTAGGCTGAGGCAGGAGAAATGCTTAAACCTGGGAGGCAGAGGTTTCAGTGAGCCAAGGTCGCGCCACTGCACTCCAGCCTGGGTGACAGAGCGAGACTCCATCTAAAAAAAACAACAACAAAAAATTAGCCAGGCATGGTGGTGTGTGCCTACAGTCACAGCTACTTGGGAGGCTGAGGTGGGAGGATCACATGAGCCTGGGAAGTTGAGGCTGCAATAAGCTCTGTTTGTGCCACTGCACTGTGGCCTGGGCAATAGAGTGAAACGCTGTCACATACACAAAAAAGGATAATATAGAGAGTGTCTATGAGTTGTAGAAAAGAGAAGAAGGTGAAGATGGTAGATAAAGAGGAAAACAATACATTTTTAAAATAAAACAGGAGTCACGCACAATCTAATTATGATACTATGCCATGGACCGAGGACCAAGATCAAGTGCATTATGTGCACATAAAGTGCAAGAATGAGGCAAGGAAAAGGAAGAGTCTCATGGGTAGAGACAAACAGGGACTATTAGATCTTTGCACCCACCTCCCCGCCACCAAAAAAAGAAAAGGAAGTAAAAATTAGGGACTCAAGGGCTAAAATAAAGGAGGAAGAACCAAGACAGAGAAAAAAAAATTTTCAGTGCAGTTTTAGAGGTGTCAGAGAGGATCATACCAGAGGTTTGGGAATCTCCCTTAAGCTGTACACAACTAAAGAGTATAAGAACTTGTTGGCCAGGTCAGCACAGAGGGACCTGCTGGTCTCTGGCTGGAATTATCTCAGGCAAAGCCACTGATACAAAAACCAATGTAATGGGAGGGGATTAAAGAAAAGCCTGTGATACCCATGAAACTTTCTTACTCAAGTAAGTCAGGTTCATCCATCCCCTGAAGCTGAACCACACAACGTTTTCCCCATAAGATTAAAAACATATATGACTTTGGTTTGCCTCCCTCCTCAACCACTTCCCAGCCATTTGACCTTGGAAAAGTTCTCAGTTTCCCTGGGCCCTTGCTTTCTCAAAATAAAGGTAATCATAGTTCCTAATCCCAAGAGTTGTGCTCTTGGATCAATTTTCTAGGAAGTCTTGGCAAGCCACACTAGACACATGGGCCTAAGCCTTCTCATCTGCCAAGTAGATGCTTCATACTCTCCTGCAGACAGGCCAGCTTCCTATTGGGGTCTCAGAGCCCTCAGCTTCTACAGTGGGGTATCTTGGGCCTTCCAGTTGAAAGTGAGGCCCTGCTGCCTCCATCCTCTCAGGACACAACCTTTATATTGCTATTTTCACTACCACGTCAGATGAAATTATGATAAAATCAGCATTTGCAATACGATGATGATTTCATACTTAAAATGACATGCAGGTAAGTATTGTTATTACCCCATTTGACAGATTGAAAAGTAAGGATCAAGAAAGCTGAGACAGATTTGTCCAGAGTCCTAGCTGGTTGGTAGAAGGGCTGAGATTCAAACTCTGGTCTCCCTGACTCCTGATGTTCTGTTCTTGTCTACCAAACTATGTTCCTAATGAAAGACGGTGAGGGGGCTGGAAGCTGAGCCCAAAGGCAGGACAGCAGTGGCAGGTGTTTGAGAGGCCGGGATCTGAAGGCATATGTTGCGGGTTCTCTAAGTGCCTGACCTCATGTCTACTTGACACCTTTGAGTGGTGCTGCCTTTGGTGTCTCCCCCTTGTGTTCTGAAAATAAAATGGGATCAATAAGAGAGCTGCGTCTGACAGAGCTGGTGATATGGGGAGCTGTTCGGTATCATTCATAAGAGGCAGAATGGCAGAGTACAAGATTTTTAGCAGGTTAAATTCTCCAGAAACTCATCCATGAGTGAAAGGGAACATTAGGCCAGGGATGAGAGCAAGGGATAGGGGTAAGGGGAGATGACCCCGCAAGTCCAGCAACCAACATTGCCGTTCTGCGTCTGTCCTTCTGACCCTCTCTTCCTCGTCCATCAGTCCCTTAGCTCAAACCCCACCAGGATTTATGACTTTGGATAACCCCGTTTTGGCACTTACTGTCTGACCAAAGGGAGATTCTTTCCCTTCAAGCTGAGCCTCAGTATCCTTGCCTACACAATAAGAATATTAACCATTGGCTGGGCATGGTGGCTCACGCCTGTAATCCCAGCACTTTGGGAGGCTGAGGCAGGCAGATCACCCAAAGTCAGGAGTTCGAGACCAGCCCGGCCAACGTGGTGAAACCCCGTCTCTACTAAAAATACAAAAATAAGCTGGGCATGGTAGCAGGCATCTGTAATCCCAGCTACTTGGGAGGCTGAGGCAGGAGAATTGCTTGAACCCAGAAGGCAGAGGTTGCAGTGAACCGAGATCTTGCCACTGCACTCCAGCCTGGGCGACAAGAGTGAGACTCCGTCTCAAACAAAAAAAAAAAGAAAAGAAAAAGAAAAGAAAAATAATTAACCATTAACAGAGTGGCTATGAGGATTCATTGAGCATTAGTTTAGCAAATCCCTGGAACATAATTAGCACTCAACAAATGGAGGTAGTTGTATCATCACCAGTGAAGAAAAGCAAGTAGGTATGATCACAAAAGACCCCAGTGTGCCTACCAGTGAGACAACCAGAGTTTTCTCCCTCCCAGAAGGACAGATGCATTGAAAGCAAGTCCCCAAATAATTGAGAGACCCTCTTCTCCCCAGTGCTTTCCCCAAAACCCCCAAACCTAACTTCATCCAAGGCCACTAGGTACACTGGCCACAAACTCCCTGCAAGGCTGGTCTTTATGTTCAAATAATCTGACATCAACTTCTGCCTCGTTTGTTCAACACCTTGCTCGTAAGAATGAGAGGTTCACAAGTTCCTCCAAGCGACAATTTGTTGCTGCCACCTGAGACTCAGTTCAACCTGATTTAACTGGCCAAAACATCACTTACTACTATTGGGGCTAACTTTTACCTAGCTTTTGTTATGCACCTGAAGCTGGGTTAAGAGCTTTATGTAATATTAACCTACTCATTTGATCTGCCATCCCAAGATACCAATACTCTAGCTCTTTCCATTTTACAGATTAGCAAACTGAGGTTTGAAGAGGAGTCACTGGCCAAAGTTGAGGCAGCCTTTAAGGGGAAGCTACCCCAGCTGGCTGAAACTGATGTTTCTAACCAACTGTATAATTCAGGTACCCAGAAAGAACAGAAGTACCCCCAAATGGTTGTCAGGCACACCTCTGAGTTATAAACATTGTTCAGAAGAGAGAAGAAAAAAATTGGGGGGAGCTTGAAGATAATCCCATCACTGTGAAATTTTTACATAGTCTAAGATTTTACATATTGTTCCTTCTGAGATGAGGTCTGATTGGGTACGATGTGGGTAGTTCAAGTGTGAAATAGTGTATGAGGGGCTTGTAGGTGTGTGGGAGAAGAGAGTGAGTGAGTGGAAGGGTGTGGGGGAAATATAAAGAAGAAACAATGGGTAGCATGAGAAGATTTCAAGAGAGTGAGTGTTCAGTACGATTGTTTGTGGTATGTGGTGACGGAATAGGGAATATGTGTTTGTGGTGGGTTTGTTCAGTATGACTGTGGTATGCGGTGACTGAATAAGGAATATGTGTTTGCGGTGGGTTGGTGATACACTTGGATGTGTGTGAGTCTGTGAACAGAGCCGTATAAATGTGATGAGTGTGTTAGGTGGTGTACGAGGAGGCATGGTGAGTGATGCAGGTATGTGGTGAGAATGTGGTAACACAGGAGAAAAATGTGAAGATGTGGTCACAGGCAGAGTGTAGGAAAGCCCAGGGTTGCAAGGGGCGTGTGTGTGTGTGTGTGCGCGTGCACACGCATGTGTACACTTGTGCAAAGAAGCCAACATCCCAGCTTCTTTGGCCAACATTGTGACACCACCAATCCCAAAAGCCACCAACAAATTCATCAGGGCTCTGTTCCAAGTTCACAATAAGTTTCATGCCTCAACTGGGTTCCATTGAAGGATTGATGCTGTCACTTTAAGTAGCTACTGTAGAAGAGAATGGAGCAAGGGAAAGCTGTTATCAGTCCCTGGGTGTGGGAAAACATTTGTGGCTTAAAAGAAGGCTTTGTTCGACCACCAATTACTCCTGCTTTTGAAAAATGCTTTTGCTTGCATTTGATTAGGACTTAAAAGTGCAGCTTAATATTTTCTGTCTTGCCCGAAACTATGATTTCTCTCTTGCTTCCAAATGAGTCTCTGTAAATTCAAGCATCATTTCTCCCTGCATTCTCTCACCTTTGGGGCTGGGGCTGGGATTGCAAGTGAATAAGCCTGCCCTCTACAGGGTGTATTTTGTAAATGAGAACCCTCTTACTTGAATCCTTCAGAAAGCTGGGCTTGCTGAGTGTCAACCACAGGCTAGAAGCAAAATGTAAGCGATCTGTCTAAAACACAGATCGAACTCCATCACTTCCCTGCTTACTTTCCAAAATCCTCTGCTGCCCCCAAAATACAAGTACTGGCACAGCATCAATGCCATTCAAAATTCAACTTTAATAAGCCTTGGAGGCATTCCTCCTATTTCTAACTCTACTCCATGCACCCTTTGCTCCAGACACACTTTTTGATATGTTGCACCTTCACATAGCTTCAGTGACATACCTCTGCCATTGCCTTCGTCTACAATACCGCATCTCCATCTCTTCTTCAGGAATTCCTTCCCCAAAGCTTCATATAATCTGAGCTGTATAAGCCTCCTCACCAACCAGAACAAATGCAATTCCTCCCTCATCTATATATCCAGAGCACTTTGGTCATTCGCATTTGTGGTTTCCTAAATCATGTTCATCTGCAATTTATACAAGTTTGTCTCTTTCATTAGGTCATTATCTTCTTAAGTGCATAAACTGCGTTTTATTCATTTTTGCATCTAGGAAACCTAGCACAGGGCCTGGTACACAGGAGATATTCAAACAGATATCGTATATGATAGGATAAAATGCTTGCCAACTATGTCTTTAACAAAGGCCTAATATCCAGAATCCATAAGGAACTTAAACAGATCTACAAGCAAAAAGAAAATCTAAATAAAAAGCGGGTAAAGGAAATGGACAGACGCATCTCAAAAGAAGACACACACGGCCAAAAGCATATGAAAAACTGCTCCATATTACTAATCATTAGAGAAATGCAAATCAAAACCACAATGAGATACCATCTCACACTAGTCAGAATAGCTATTATTTAAAAGTCAAAAAAAAAAATAACGGATGTAAGTAAGGTTGCAGAGAAAGGGAACACTTATACACTGCTGGTGGAAGCGTAAATTAGTTCAGCCATTGTGGAAATCAGTTTGGCAATTTCTCAAAGAACTCAGAACTGAATCACCATTGCACCCAGCAATCCTATTGCTAGGTACAAACTCAAAGGAATATAAATCATTCTGCCATAAAGACATATGCATGCGTATGTTCACTGCAGCCCTATTCATAATAGCGAAGACACAGAATCCACCTAAATGCCCATCAATGGTAGACTGGATCAAGAAAATGGAATACTACACAGCCATCAAAGAGAATGAGATCATGTCTTCTGCAGCAACATGGATGGAGCTGGAGGCCATTATCTTAAGCATATTAAAACAGGAAGAAAAAACAAAATACTACATGTTCTCCCTTATAAGTAGGGGCTAACTATTGAGTACACATGAACACAAAGAAGGGAACAACAGACACTAGGGCCTACTTGAGGGTGGAGGGTGGGAGGAGGGTGAGGACTGAAAAACTAGCTATTGGGTGCTATGCTGATTACCTGGGTGATGAAACAATCTGTACACTAAACCCCACCATGACACATAATTTACCTATGTAACAAACTTGCACATGTACCTATGAAACTAAAATAAAACTGTGAAAAAACTGCTCGGTTTAGATGCAAAACACTGTTACTCTCACTGGTATGTTGAATGCTAGGTTAATAATCATGAATCGAAGAGTCAGGCCATGCTCCTACAATATTTGGTATAACAGGATGATGGAAAGAGAAGGGGCGATGTGATAAAGGATAACAGAAATTCTGGGGATGGGGAGTCTCTTCTCAGGTCCTCAGCACAGGCGGCAAAGAGTTTCCCCAAAATGTCCAATCAGTAACAGAAGCTGACCCAGCACAGCAAAGCGAGTCACCTTTGAAGAGAAAGAATGACGCTTATTTTCTCCTCCAAAGACCTACTTGGAAAGTAGATGTGGTTTATTACAAATCTCTCCCTGCCTGCCCCAGGATGTTGTCAAGATGTATTAAATAACAAAGGAGGTAAGTTTAGTGACCCACAGAGCTGCCACTCTGTGTGTTTCCTCCTTTCTGCTGGGTGTATCCCTCTATGGATATAACACGTTCCTTGAGATGGGCTCCTTCTAGGCCATGGCCAAAATCTAAGCAATGTGGTTTAAGATCATTTCAATGACATCTGAGAAATACTTTGATATTTACCAGGTTTCTTTAGAAAAGTGTTGTTTTTTTGTTTTTTGCTGGTACAGCTTGGTGTCTATCGCCTTCTAGGGGAGGAAAATAAGCTCTGGAAGATCTGCTGGTCTAGAAAAGGGGGAGAGTGTGCTGGGCCCTTGTCTTCCACCCTGGGAGGCTCACAGTGTAGACCACATCCATGGGATCTCTGATTCTGGTTGAGTCTGCCAGGGAGGGAGTCAGGCTCCCTCCCTGATTCTCCCCATGGAAAATCACATTGAGCTGGCTCTGGCCCTTGACCAAAAGTCACTGTGTTTCTCAAAATAGCCTCCTTTATTCAGCTTTCTCCAGGGTTCCAGTAACTGCATCCTTCCCCTGCCCTCCCGGTTCAGGGTGGTAACGGCTCTGCTGTTTCTCCTGAGCTACAGTGTCATCTCCTATAGTTCTCTGAACCTCATTCTCTCTTGTGTAAAAGGTCACTAATTAAATATCCCCGATGCCCCTTACTTGAATGTGTCTGAAGACCCAAACTGATACAGACGAGATGATTACAAATGTCAGGTGAAGCTCTGGTTCCAGCACTTTCAAAAGCCTTCGGAAAGAACATTTCATGTCTCTGTATCTCAGTGTTCTCAACCGTAAAATGGGAAGAAAACCACACATCTATGACGGATTACCTGAGCGTCAGATGTGTCCATGTAAGGAAAGTAACCAGAGACGTCCTGGTCATGCAGTAGGAGCACAAGGAATACAAGTGCTCCCCCTTTCATGCCATTTTTCCCTTCTCCAACACTTCCTCCTGTCTTGTAACAATGGGAGGCTTTGGACGATTTAAAGGCTCTTCGTTGCATGAGTCAGAAACAAGTAACAAAACCAAGTGATAAATTTACCTGGACCACAGACAGCAGCCTTTTTGTGCTTGTCAATAAAATGTTTAAAATAGAACTTGATTTGCTTTCGCTTTAAAGAAGGTTATTAACTTGCTTAGATTTACCCGAGGAACAGAGGCAGGTGTTGTTCCCCATTACTCACCAGGTTTTTAATCAGCATCCAGGACTCAGCAAGCCATCGTGGTGGGGACTGAAATGGCTCAGGGGGCTGTGTGGGTGACTGGAGGGGGTGACAAGGACTCCTTGGTGAAGACGTTGATAAATGGGAGAATTCAGCTCCAGCCCCAGCTCTTCCTCAGCTGGCTTCCCTGTTTAAATGTAACCAGCTTCTAATCTCCTTCACATTCCAATATCCCAGGTCTCAGCCTGCAAACAAGTAAAGAATCCAGGAAGATAGACTATGGCAATGCAGTAAGGGGCATTAAGAGCTATCCTTTGCACTTAAAACCAGCAAAAATGCATGCTGTTATGCCAAGCCTGGAGTGCCACCACTGAAGATTCATTTCCCTGATGGCATTTCCCACAACATTTTTTGAAATGAAAATACCAAGATCGTCTTCCTTTGAAGTTCAAATAAAAGTAAAAGAAAAACCTAGACTCATAAGGTCCTGTGGCCGGGCGCAGTGGCTCACACCTGTAATCCTAGCACTTTGGGAGGCCGAGGAGGGCAGATCATGAGGTCAGGAGATTGAGACCATCCTGGCTAACACAGTGAAACCCCGTCTCTATTAAAAATACAAAAAATTAGCCGGGCGTGGTGGCGGGCGCCTGTATTTCCAGCTACTCGGGAGACTAAGGCAGGAGAATGGCCTGAACCCAGGAGGCAGAGCTTGCAGTGAGCCGAGATCGTGCCACTGCACTCCAGCCTGGGTGACAGAGCAAGACTCCGTCTCTAAATAAATAAATAAATAAATAAATAAATAAATAAATAAATGGGAGAAAAGACCAGGGTCAGACTCCTACAGGGCAAGAAGGGAAATAAACTCAACAGAGCCAGGGTGCCTTTGCAAAGATCAATCTGTAAGACCAGGATGCACACAATGGCCTTCACCCAGCTCCAGTGTCTTCACACCCTTAAACGAGGGCTGGCTGTGCACTTAACTCTTCAGAGACGTTTTCATGGAGGTGTTTTTTTCTGCCCTTTAGGGAGTTTCAAGTTGGAGACATATTTTGATTAAGTAATAGAATAATTACCATTTTGGTTATTCATTTATTCTATTAAGTGACCCTCTACCTATTTTGTGGACAACCACCTTGGTATTCGTTGAGTTCATGGCGGGAAGGCTAACGGGACAGTGACCTTCCTTCCTTCCTTCCTTCCTTCCTTCCTTCCTTCCTTCCTTCCTTCCTTCCTTCCTTCCTTCCTTCTTTCTTTCTTTCTTTCTTTCTTTCTTTCTTTCTTTCTTTCTTTCTTTCTTTCTTTCTTTCTTTCTTTCTTTCTTTCTCTTTCTTTCTTTCTTTCTTTCTTTCTTTCTTTCTTTCTTTCTTTCTTTCTTTCTTTCTTTCTTCTTTCTTTTTTAAACAGTGTCTCGCTTTGTCACCCAGGCTGGAGTGCAATGACACAATCTCGGCTCACTGCAACTTCCACCTCCCAGGTTCAAGCGATTCTTCTGCCTCCACCTCCCGAGTAGCTGGAACTAGAGGCACGCACCAGCATGTCTGGCTCATTTTTGTATTTTTCGTAGAGATGGGGTTTCAGCATGTTGGCTGGGTTGGTCTTGAACTCCTGACCCTGTGATCCACCCGCGTCAGCCTCCCAAAGTGCTGGGATTACAGGCGTGAGCAACCACACCCGGCTGACAGTGACATTTCTTTTAAAGTTGTCTCATCAAGGGAATGTGTCACGAAACATCTCAAGCCACATCGCAAAGGTAAATTTTCTCAAGAGTCTAGCTGGCTCATTCCCAAGCCCCTCACACCCTAGTATCTTTCCCAATTCCTTCCCCATTTTTCCTTTTTTCCAGTATCCAAATATCCCACAAGCAGGATCATTATCAAGAAAAAGCCTGAACATATTACTAGTATGTTCATTTCAAGACCCTCATACGATAAAGCTGTGACAGTGAGCAACTTATTTAACCTCTTTAGATATCAGTTTCCTCATCTGAATAATAAAGACAATATTACCTACTTTGTAGTAGACTTGTGGATATTCATGAGATATGCACAAAATATTTCTCGTGCTGCCCGGAACAGAGCAAGCATGCAAAAAAAAAAAAATGCAAATTGTCTTGCCATTTCTAAATTGTCATTGTCATCAGCAGCAGCAGCATCATCCTTGTTTGCATTTTTGTGGCTTCTTCACAATTTGTGACATACAGGAGCAATGCATTAACATGAAAAAGAATACATGTTTCAGACACCTCACCAATGTGCAACAGAGGCCAAATTGCAAAAATCCTAAGAATACTACCTAATGCCTTTGCAGTCACACCCACGAAGAAGCTAAGAAATGCTACTAGAGAAAATGAACTCAGCCTCTCATGACAATGAGGACAGTGACAATTTAGAGATGGCAAATAAATAAATAAATCACATGTGCTGCATGCCTGCTCTGTCCTAGGCAGCACAAGAAATGCTTTGTGTATATTTCATGAATACTCACAAATTTAGAAAGTGGGTAATACTGTCTTCATTGCATAGGTGAGAAAACTGATATTTAAAGAGGCTAAACGGGCAAATCAATGACCACCAAAGCACTAAAGAGGAACAAGAGAAAGAAAATAAACCAAGGCAAGTCTGAGCATCCGCCTCAGATCCTCAGCCCCTTTAGGGGATGCTTTCATAGCTCAGACCTCTAACTGGCTCCCTTAAGAGAGGAGAAGTTACTAGTCTGATTGTTCTGGGCCCTATGCATCCAGCGAGCCACGTTCACTGCTGGATGTGGTTACTGTTTCTTAATGGTTTGCTTTCTTGAGTGGAACTTTCTCTGCTTTCCACCCCTGTATTGTCAGCACATCTAGACAGGAAACAGCAACCAGGGGACCTCAATGAACCCTCCTCCAGCCCGAATCCACATTCCCCGTCTAGTATTTTACTGCCATGCACTGGGGAGTACTGGGTGCTTACCCAGCTATTTAAAAGCAGTACTTTTGTTTCCCATTTAGCTGTTGCTTTTTGCACATACTGTACTTTTCCTCACTCAGGAATCTTTGAGAGGGAAAGACTGAGTGTCAAGGCAGAATTGGAGCATGTCTTTGTTTGGGTTCCCCCAGAAGCAGACCCTTGAGACGATAATCTGAGCACAAGTTGTTTTTCTGAAAGTTCATGGAACACTGGAAGGAAAGAGGAAATCATACAGGGGAGGAAGGCAGTTAGTAAAAGGGAAATTAACAAGCCAATTTCCACAGCAGGTAACTAAAGCTTAATCCCACAGGAAAGTTTCAGGGAAAGGTGTGAACACATGCCTCAGTATTGGGGAGCAGAATTATATGCACCCACTCCCACCAGACACTGGGTGAGGGCTGCTCCTTGGGGTGCTAATTCCCTAGCACATGACAGAATGGCTTTCCAGAAAATGCCAAAAAGTAGAGATGAAGATGCTGTTGCTCAAAGTCATTTGAGCACATTGAAATGAGATGCTGCTTAGAAATCAGAGCATCTGTGGAGCTAGACCCCAAGAATATCTCATTTCCCTTCAAGTGTTCCCCTCTGGAAGCCTTCCCAGCCCTGAACACACAAAGCACACCTTAACGGACAGTGGGTTCAGAGCGGAGTAACTCATCAAGTTGTCATAGCAGAGTGGTTAGATCATGAACTCTAGTATGACAGTGTCCAGGTTGAAAGACTCTGTCTCCAGCAAAAACAATTTTATAAAAAAAATAGCTAAGCATAGTGGTGCGCACCTGTAGTCCCAGCTACTCAGGAGGGTGAAGCAGGATTGCTTGAGTCTGGGAGGTGGACAGTGCGGTGAGCTGTGATTGCTCCACTGATCTCCAGCTTGGGGGACAAAGCAAAGCCCTGTCTCAAAAAGAAAAGAAAAGAAAAGAAAATCTCAGCTTTGCTACTTACTGGCTAAATTACTAACATGACTAGTAAATTACTTAACATCTTTGTTCTTCCGTTTCTTCATTTAACAAAGGCAATGACAATACCTATTTCCAAGGGTGGGTATGAGTGTTGAGTTAATATCTGTAATGTGTCTAATACCTAGTCAACATTATATAAGTATTACATAAAATAAATGCATATGGAAAGAAGCCCAGATAGTTTGAGAACCACCGTGAGTCACTACCTAGTATAATCTTTGGGACAATCCTTTGAGCTATGGACGACTGTTATGATTTTACATACACGGAGACTGACTATCAGAAGCCACATACTTATTATTGGCTTATTTGATCAATTGCAGTCCTAGCATACCAAATACAGCACTTAAGAAAACAATCAGTGTCACAAGAGACCAAGCAAATAATACTTTCCTAATCCTTCCTGCCCCCTCATTGTAACTCAAGCAAAAATTACTCAGCCAACCAGAACGATTGTATAAATATGTTTCCCTGGATGATGAATTGGTTTGATAATAGCTTCTAAAGAGTCACTCTGAAGCCCACTGAAGAATCAGGTCTTTCTCAAGGAACTGGCCCAGGGCAAATTCACTCGTGTGTATCTCAGCACAATATAAAGAAATTGAAAAAGCTTCGAGAAAAAGGAGTATCGTAGAAGAACGGCAGAGTGAGCGCCTGGGTGATGTTTTCAAAGACACAGGCTGGTGGTTTTCATTCTCATCACATCTGGTAAGCTTCGGTCTTCCCTGGACCCTGAGCCACGGCATACAAACACATTGTCTTCCCATCCAGTCCCTGGTGTTCTGGCATCCGTTCTGACCATCCTTCCTTTCTCCGATGTAGCACTGATCATTTGCAGAGCAGCACTCTCTGCCCTCTGGGTGTGTTGCCTTCATCAGAATTGAACTTGCCTTTTTAGATTTCCCGTGATGGAGGAACCAGCCTTGGTGGCCACTCCGTTTACTCTGAGTTCTTAAGTATGCATGGCTTTTCACTCTCAGAGCCAAAGCACCGAGGCATCCCTGAGCAGAATCCAGCTTAATTTAGACCAGATCTCTATCAACATTCCCTCGTGTTGGTGCTCAGGTACCTGGAGGTCCTGCACCTCCTCCAGAAATTCTCATGGAAGATAAATCACTTTTTATTTTTCTTACTCTGCAGGACATTCATTTTGGATCAGAGAGACTTTGTGGAGTAACAAACAGAGACCAGTCAGATACGTAGTCGGATAAACCAAGAGGCAAACCTCATAATTTACTAATTCTGATCTTGGTTGACTTGTTTAAATTCTCCGAGCTTCCCATTTTTAATCTATAAAGTGGGAAGAAAAACCCGGACTCATAAGGTCCTGTGACCGGGCACGGTGGCTCACGCCTGTAATCCCAGCACTTTGGGAGGCTGAGGCAGGTGGATCATGAGGTCAGGAGATCGAGACCATCCTGACTAACATGGTGAAACCCCGTCTCTACTAAAAAAATTTTAAAAAATTAGCTGGGCGTGGTGGTGGGCACCTGTAGTCCCACCTACTCGGGAGGCTGAGGTAGCAGAACGGTGTGAACCTGGGAGGCGGAACTTGGAGTGAGCTGAGATCACACCACTGCACTCCAGCCTGGGTGACAGAGCGAGACTCCATCTCAAAAAACATATATATATATATATATATATATATATATATATATATATATATATGCAACAACTCATTCTTTTCATGCCGGTTTTAAAGACAAGGAAGCTGAGTAGTGCTGTCTCTCCAATTCCCAGTTCCTGACTCAATGAGAGGTAGAATTCTGGACTCCCATGAGATATGGTGACAGTAACCTTCAGTAACCCTTTGTCTCTCACTTTGTATTTTCTTATTGCAGTTCCACTGAGATTGTCCCAACAACTAAGACGTCTCCTCAAAGGCTGTGGACCCTAAAAAATAACTCATGTTTTCAACTAGGAGTCCCTGTTTCAGTCACATCACTGCAGTGGTCTCCCTTGCGCCCATTCGTTACACAAACACTTTGTCCAACATCTTCTGTTGGCACGGTCCTGAACTAAACTCAAGGACTGAAGAGATGAATAACATCCCTTGTCAGACCAGAAGTCACCTCCATGGAGGATGGGGGGTGGGAGAAGAGTTCAGTGTCTCACATCAAGAGGTAGCATGTAGAGTCTAAAACAATTCTAATCTCTGGAGCTGGGTCACCTTCATGCAACTTCCAACGCCACAATTTCCCAGCTTTGGCAAGGTTACCTTTTCTCTCCAAGCCTCAGCTTCCTCATCTTTAAAATGGGCATGAAAAGAATGGGTTGTTGCAAAGATTCAGCAAGAGAATGCATCGAGCACATTTAGAACACTGTTTGACACATAGTAAATGTTTAGAAAGTATTCACTTAAAAAAAAATACCTGTAAGCCCTTTAGTCCCATCTCTTGAAAGAAAGGTGTCTTGGTACCCTTGCAAGAGATAAGTAGAAGAGCTGACTTTTTTCCTGAGCAATGTTTATCACATCGTAGGCACTGTCACCACAGGAAGGAAAGTGAGAACGATAACCCCAAGTTCTCTAACCACAAGTACACGGGAAAGAGTGCAGTGGATCATCACAGGACTGAAAGCTAGAAGCGTAGGAAGGTTTCCAGGGCTCAGCTCAAAGGATTTCACTCTGAGTCTCATTCTCAAGCCTGCATTCAGCTCTGGGGAGAAACACTGGGCTACCCACAGCCTGGCAATAATCAAAGCATAAGGTACTAAGGCAACAGCACGTAATGTAACTTGGTGAGGGACTGTGAGTTGCAGGGATGGCCAGAACCTCTACTTCAAAGGGACGCCAAGAAACACAAGCTCGGAAGGTGCCGGGCTCTATAATGAGACCTCACTGCACTGCTGGACACTTCAGCAGACAGCTGGCCTGGATGGGGAAAAGATCCAGAAGCCCACTCCTGAGGCTGAGAAGTGGCAAGAGACTCCATCGGGGGCCTGCGGAAGTCAGAGGAGGGAGGAAAGAGAGTACAAGTTGCAAGTTAGGTCACCAGCTGAGTTTCCTGCTGCATAGAACAAACAGACCAACTTGCTGGAGTTTAACATGGCAATTGGAGGGGGAAACTTAGAGGCATGCAATTTCCTCACTCAGTACCATGTTAGTGACAATTCAGGACTGCGCAGTTTGTAAAGGAATCGAAGTTGCCTCCTCTGAAAACTTTTGGAGTCATAGCAAATACTCTGGTTTTGCTTGCCCTAGACATTTGTGGAAGCCACATTATTTCCCAGGAGGTAGAGGCAGAACAAAAGCTTCTGACAGCTGGTATTGCTTCTTTGCACACTGGCTGCAGCCCCCGTCTCAGTCACAACACACCAGGCTGGGTGGTGTTCCAGGTTTCCTAATTCCCATACTCAATGACCAAATTATTAGACGATGCTAGTGATACTATTATGTAGTAACATTATTTATCATCCACATTTGTTGAGGACCTACTATGTGTAAGATACGATGTTAAGATCAACGTCCAATTCTCAAATCTCCTATAAGAATGACATTATTATTACCTCTAGCATGCCGATGAGGATTTTGAGACTTAACCTGGGTTCTAGTTACTATTGCTGCGTTACAAGCAACCCTAAAACAAATGGCGTGAAACAACCGTTTTTCAGTCCTCATAGATTCGATGGGTTAGACATTCAAACACGGCACAGAAGGCATGATGTGTCTCTGTTCCATCACATTGCAAGATTCAGCTGGGAAGATCTGACCGGCTGGGGTGACTCCAGTGGCTGATATCTGGAAATAACTAGAAGATCTTCGCTCACATCTGACACTTGGCTGGGGAGACTTGAAGGCCCAGATCAGCTGGAGCTCTCAACTGGAGTAATAACAGGTGGTCTCTCCATGTATCTGAGCTTCCTCACAACATGGAGACCTTTGAGTATGCCAGCAGCAGATACTTTCCTATTCTGACTTCATCTTCACTGTTCACTCTATATTGAGCCACACTATGAGCTCGTCCCAGAGGAAAGCACTGGGGCACAAGGGTGAACAGAACACAACTCACTGCCTGCCCTCATGGAGCTTATGGTCTCCTAGGAGAGACAGACACCAAATAATCATACAAATGTCAAAATGCAACGGTGGCAGGTGTCAGGCAGAAGGATGCAGAGTATGAGGAGAACTTATAAGAGATACACTTCAGTCAAAAAGATCAAGGAAGCCTTCACACAAGGAAACATCTCCTAAACCAACATCTACTTTAACCATTGGAAGTCTACCTAGATGCAAGGGAAAGGAACCTTGAGCCCACATCTCAATGGACATAGCATCAAAGAATTTGAAATCTTTATTCTAACCCTCTACAGACAGGTTAAGTTCTTGCCTACATTCACACACCTAAAAAGAACCAGAGCCAAGATTCCAGTGCAGGCTTTGCAGTTCCAGAATTCATCCTCTTAACCACTCCTGCATCTACCATGGTGGTAGGTTATTCAGACATAGGGCCTCACCTTTCATTAGATATAAAGAAGTAACAGATTCTTCTAGGTCATCATAACAGCCCCGTATTATCAACACCAGTCAGAGAAACAGAAAGAAATATAAGAACTGGGACCTGATGTTGAATGCCACATTCTCCCTGTGTGACCTTGAATGTGTGACCTTGAGCATGTTTCTTCAACCCACCTATGAGTGTCCTCACATGTGTGCAAGGAGATAATTCATAGGAAGCACTTTTATTACCTGTGTTTCTATTTCTTATTTACACATGAAGATGCCAAAGGAAAACTTCATGGATTCTTTTTGTATAGATTGCCCCAAAATTTCCACAAGGATATGTTTTGCTTCAAAGCTTCCTGCAAAGCAAGAAGGGCCAAATGGTCAATGACCCTCTTGAATGAGGCAGATGAACAAAACAGATTCTTGACTATAAGAAGCTAACATAAGGTAGGTATTATTACTAACTCCATCAGACAGATGAAGAATTGGGGTTCAGAGAGGTTAAGTAACTAAGTCAAGGTCACAGAGCATGTATCTATAGATGGAAAACTCAGGTTCCTGGCTTTCAAAATTACCCTTCTAGTTTAGCTATTAATTTGCGATTGAGTAATTTTCTTATGAATATCAGAAATATCCTCTTTCTTCTCTCTTTTTTTTTTTTTTTTTGTTTCTATCCTGGCTGAACAACCATATGACAAATTGCATATCTCATTAGGGCCAGTGAGATAAAGAGGTACACGGTGATCTTCATGGGCAGCGTTTGAGGTTAGGCCTCAAGAAGGTGATGAAACACCATCACTAATCAAGTTGATGAGGTCAGCCACACTCGTTCTCTTCATTCTTTTCATTCTTATTAGGATAATTTTACACTTCCTGTGCTCGGCAACTGAACAATGATTACTTTGCTAAATACTACATGAGTTTTGACAAAACAAACCCCCGAGGAATCAAAATAAGTAATTTCTATTCAGCAGAAATCATTCTCAGATTAGTCTGCATGCAATATTCTACAACCCAATTATCTCAATATGCAGACATGTATAATAAATAAAGAGCACACCAACTCGCATAAGCTGCAGTTGAGGAAGAGGTAGGGGTGGCGGCGTTTCTAATTAGAAGCTGTCAATTTTTAGCCTGGTACCGCCAAGAAATGAGACAGAAAGAGGACTCAGACCTCCATCCTAGCAATGCTGACAAACTTCGGTAGGTGACTTTCCAGCTCCATACGTGTCATGAAGATCCATTTGCTCATTTATCTACATTTTTAATGCAAGCAACATTCATTGGACCTAACGTGTATGTTCAACATGGCTCTGGGGATACAAGATGAACACAACACAACCCCTGCCTCAAGGTGGTTTGTGTTGAAATTTAAACCTGTTGGCCTAGGTAAAGCACATAGCACCATATCTGGTTTGTAGTATGATTTGGTTTGGATCTGTGTCCCCACCAAATCTCATGTAGAACTGTAATCCCTAGTGTTAGAAGTGGGGCCTGGTGGGAGGTGAGTGGATCACGGGGGTGGAGTTCTCATGAATAGGATAGCACCATCCCCTCAGTGCTGTTCTCATGATAGTGAGTGAGTTATTGGGGAATCTGGTTGTTTAAAAGTGTGTAGCACCTCCCCCGTCTTTCTTCCTCCATCTCTGGCCATGTGAAGATGCCTGCTCCAGCTTTGGCTTCCACTATGAGTAAAAGCTCTCTGAGGCCTTCCCAGAAGCTGAACAGATGCCAGCATCATACTTCCTGTACAGCTTGTGGAATCATGAGTCAATTAAATATCTTTTCTAATAAATTACCCAGTCTCAGGTATTTCTTTATAGCAATGTGTGAATGGACTAATACATAGTAGATGTTGGTAGATGCTCAAGTTAGCACCTTCCTCCGTCTCCTCTGCAGATTCTGACCAACACCAACCACTTACCCTCTTTATTCATTAATTACTGTTCACTCTGTTTTGAATTACACTTTGAGCTCATCCCAGAAGAAAGCACTGAGGACACAAGGGAACAGAAGACAACGCAGTGCCTGCCCTTATGGAGCTTACAGTCTCCTGGGAGTGACAGATACTAAATAATCATACGAGCAAGTGTCAAATTGCAACTCTGACAAGTATCAGGGAGAAGGATGCAGAGTATGATGAGAATTTATGATAAGAGACATGCTTCAGTTGTAAAGATCAAGGAAGTCTTCACACAAGGAAGCATCCTCTAAACCAAGAGCTAAAGAGGGAGCAGAAAGAAGTTAACTAGGTAAATTGCAGGTGAAGAGGAGAAAAAGGCATGTCTTAGTCTGTTGGTACTTCTATAACAAAATGCCATAGATGGGGTGGCTTATCAACAACAAACATCTATTTCTTACGGTTCTAGAGGCTGGAAAGTCCAAAATCAAGGCCCTAGCAGATTCAGTGTCCAGTGAGGGCCCATGTTTTGGTTCATAGACGGCCAACTTTTCACTGTGCCCTCACATGGTGGAAAGGGCATGGGAGTTCTCTGAGGTCCCTTTCATAAGAACACTAACCGCATCCATGAGAGCTCCACCTTCATGACCTACCTACTGCCCAAAGGTCCGACCTCCAAATGCTATCACATTGGGGGTTACATTTCAACAAACAGATTTTGGAGAGGAAGTAAATATTTAGTCTATTCACAGATCACTGAGTTTGTGAATAGACTTTGTGTACAAAGATACAATCTCAGTGATTTTACAACAATACTAAGGGAGGGGCTAAGAATGTCCCTACTTTATAAATGAGGAAATCGAAACTTGGAGACTTAAGAAAACTCTCCAAGGTTACACCGTGAATAACAATGAAGCCAGGATTTGAGCCCAAGATGGAAAAACAGCATGGGGCTGCTTTCAGATCATGGCCTCTTTATAATGGATATGGCTCACTCTTTTATATCCCTTTGGTAGTTGCTACCTAATAATGTTCAATGTAGAAAAAGCAGGTGGATGAAAGTAACCAAAACTTCACAGATGGTCACTTAGACTTAACTCAGCCTTGCACATCACACATTTTAGTCCACGTGCAAGAGCCATGAGTCACCTGGTAGTGAGTCACCCGTTCATCCCTACACCAGTAGATTTACCCAATGCTGTGTGTGCCAAGCTAAGAGCAAGCACAGAGGGTTCTAGGAAAAAAAAAATGCCCAATAAATGTGGGAGGAAATGGGGCAATATACAACCTTCCTGAAATGCCTGAGAGATGTCTGACCTTCCAATGGCCTTGGCTATGCATGTGCTTCAGAACTTCGCCAGTTCCATTTTCTAAATAAAGGCTAAGGCCAAGTTTGAGCCCCTGGGTTATTTATTAGGCAAAGCGAGGCATTTCAGGTTCCAGTCAGTGAACAAAGAGACTGCAAAGAGGAGCTGTTTCTGATTAGATGTGCTCAAAGGAAGCCTTGTAAAACAGGAGCTTGGCGCTATAATTGAACAAGTGGCACCAAGCAGAGCCAAGGCATTAGCAGTGAAGGAGAAAGGGCATTAGCACAGCCAACATTATCTTTACAGAAAAAGGCCCCTGAGATCCCACCTGCACTTACTTAATTTTATTTATTTATTTTCAGAGCCCCATCTCAATTCCACAAAGATCTGAGACACCTACAGAAATAAAACAACACAAACATAGGTAATGTTTAAAATTAGAATAAAGGTAATATAAAAAGTAGAAATACAGCCAAGGATAAAGTAATACACAAAATGCATAACACAAGTTCTATGAACTTGCTAGAAGTAGGGCCAATATTTGACTTTGAGCTTCCTGGCAGCCAAAGCAAAGAGGGAAACTGTTTCCAGAAAATTATAAATTAGCCAGCTGCTTGAAGGAGGTTACAGTCTCCTGGTACTAAAGCCTGAGAGCAGTGTATCCTGATGGGAACATCATTTTATGACCTCAATCATATCCACAATAAATCCATTAGCTGGCTTTAATTAGAATATTAACTAATTTAATTCTATTATTTCATAATACTGCTTATTAACAAGAAATTTAGTACAACTAGTTAGAAGAAGCCAAAACAAGGCAAGCCATGTACAAAGCTCGCTGGTCTGCCTTTATTTAGGACTTAGGCTTTCAAATTTAAACAGCATGCTTCTACAACTGGGTCATGTGGAGCAACAGTTATCCTAAGAATATCCATGATCAAAAATCTCCCTTGTTAAAATCGTTATGGCAATCTGTTTGGGGATATTCATGCTAAAGACTCTGAGTAGTTCTCTAGTCGGGAACTCCGCTCCTTTGCACAAATATATGAGCAATGGACCTCTTTATTCACATCCCAATCAACAAGTTCTGAGGATGGCCAGCTTGTGGATTGGGATATGAATAAAAGGTAAATAAGAAAGTGCCTATTAAGTGTCCAGTGTCTATCATCAGTGCTCAATAAGTGGTTATTATACAAATCATTATTTCATTTAATCCTTGATAATGCCTGTGAGATCAGTAGTATGCCACCCCTTCCACAGTTGAAGAAACTAAAAAGCAGTGAAGTAAGCACACTGCTCAGGCACACAGCCAGGATGCAACAGAGCCCTGGCTCTCCACTTCCCATGGTGCTAGAAGAGCTGTCAATCACACTCCCTAGGTGTGAGACCCAGACTAAGCCTATCCCTGATCCCGCCCACAGCTGTTGTGATTGGCTCAAAGTTGGCACACGATCCTAGGCAAGGCCAATCATTCTCCTCTGAGATGAATGGTGAGATAAGGGCATTTTCTACTCCATGGCTACTGGCAGCCATCTTGCCTACCATGGAGTGATTTCCTCTGCGAAGAAGATGGTAGGCTGCTATTTACAATAGCAAAGATATGGAACCAACCCGAATGCCTATCAATGATAGACTGGATAAAGAAAATGTGGCACATATACACCATGGAATACTATGCAGCCATGAAAAGAATGAGATCATGTCCTTTGCAGGGACATGCATGAAGCTAGAAGCCATTATCCTCAGCAAACTAATGCAGGAACAGAAAATCAAACACCGCATATTCTCACTCATAAGTGGGAACTGAACAACGAGAACACATGGACACAGGGAGGGGAACGACATACACGAGGGCCCGTAAGGTGTGGGGAACAAGGGGAGGAAGAGAATTAGGACAAACACCTAATGCATGTGAGGCTTAAAACCTAGATGACGGGTTGACAGGTGCAGCAAACCACCATGGCATACGTATACCTATGTAACAGACCTGAACTTTTTGCACATGTATCCCAGTACTTAAAGTAAAATAAAAATTAAAAAAAAAAAAAAAAGACAGGCTTATGCAAGCAGAGGTGGGAGGTGGAGAACCAGAGAGACAAAGTCCTACCACCACATTTGAGTATGAAAATCAGTCTGAAATTAGACCCGCCCTCAAACTTCTCACCTACACAAATCTCTGAATTTTCTTTTGACCAGTTTGATTTGTGTTTCTGTCATTTACAACTAAAGCCATCTTGAACAAATACAGAATTCATGTGTGTTTGTTTTCTTATGAAAGAGTATGTGTGCGTCTATAATAAATATATTTACACCTAAGCCACACATGATGACAGTGGCAATGAAGGTTATTTTGTCCAAGTATCAGAACCTGTAATGGAGCTAGATTCAGAACTAGACAGAATAATAATAAGGGTGAAAAAAGACATTTAAAGCAGATCTCATAATCCCCAAAGAACTCGATTTTGTTGGGAAATGCTGACACAAGTCAAACCACAAAAGCTCAAATGGCCCCAGTATAATTAGTTTACCTTTCAATTTTATCCGAATTCAACTCCTGAGGACTTGGGCTGAGTATTTTGAGAGGAACAAAGTCATAGGCACGGGCACCACCATCGGAAGTCCCTGCAGAGGTCCTATTGACTTTGCTAAGTTTATTCTGCATAACCTCAGAGCAGCCTAAAAGATTGCTAACAGCAGCATGGAATTCCCTTATGGGCCCCAAACTCTGGATTGCAGTCATAGGGAGTCCATGTCAGCAGGCTCTGAAACACTCCAGGTGCAGGGTGTTTAATGAATGCAGAGCACAGAGCCAGTGGGGCATTTGTTAATAGAGCAAAAGAGAAGATTCATGTACAAAGCAAGCCTGAGTACAGTTTATACTGCTGCTGTTTAATTACATCAAGCTTCGAGCTCCTGAGTCCTTTGCTGGTGGAAAATCACCAAAGTTGCAAGTGTACACACACACACACCCCACACAAAGAATGAAAAGAAAGAGAAAAAAGTCCATGCCAAGCATTCACAATGCAGCTCCTGATTGATTTGCTAGCATCCTCCAAACCCACTGATGCCAGCCCAGTCTCTGCAAGCTCTCAGCTTCTCTTTCAGGAAAAAGGAAAAAAAAAAAAAAGAAGAAAAAAAGGAATGCTGGCTGTCTTCTACCTTTGAAATGGTTATGAAATAAAATTATAGGAAGGTAAGAAAATTCTCTAGCCTTATATGACAGAGTAGGGAGACTGAAAGAAGAGGGGACAGTGTACCACCACATGGCCAATGCAAGTGGCGCCCCCTAGAGTTGTGCAGTGCACAGTATTCCTAATGATGGGTGAGTGTCGGCCTCTGGAGAGAAGAATCAAGGTTTAATGCCTTGCCATCCCCCTATTGCTCCCAGTGTTATTCCCAATGCCCCCATCTTCATATATATTTTATAAAAATTTCTGTTGTATTGCCCCAGTTCCTTTCTCTGCAACATGGGGCGTTGGACCAGATACTCTCTAAGTAACTGTGAAACTTTATCCATTATATCTTTGAGATGGAAAAGATCTAGAAAAGCTGCCTGATCCTGTTCCATATGTTTCAAACTCCTACAGTGAACACACTTTATTAGTTAAGGATATAGATTTTGAAGTCAAACAGAACTGAGGTAGACTCATCTCTTCTAATTCACAGTTGTATGCAATGAGACAAATCATCCTCCCAAATCTGTATTTTTCTAGTCTGTGAAATGAGGTGATAACAGAATACCAGATCTATTGGTTGTTGTGAGCATTCAGTAAAAGAAAGCACACAAGGCTCTTAGTCATGCCTGGCCCATGCATGGGAAGCATCTGAAAAATGTACCTCTTGTTACTATTCATATAGTGATGATGCTCATTTTTCACACGCGGCGAGATGAGTCCCACAGCTGGTAAGGAAGCAGAAGGTAGAGAATGTCTCCCATTTTAGCATTTCTAACACTCATTGTTGACACCATGCAACAGCAACAAGTAGAAGAGAAAAAACTTTATCCCACATGGAAAAAGTGAAAAGGCAACACGTCATCTCCACCCCATCCCCAAAGATCCACAACGTTAGCCATGGAATCCAAAAGAATCAATAACTGCAGATGTAACTGAATTTTTCAGGGCTCTGAGAAGGTCCTGGGTTGCCAAAAACCTTTCCCGTTCAATGGAAAAGATCCAAAATATCACCATTAAGTGTTTTATCATTTGGATGAAAATTCTGATCTTCGTTAAAAGTTAAATATCCCCGGGCAAAGAGTTGAGTTACTAGGATTGAAAAATGACCTGAGAACAGTTTTTGGCTGAAAGAAGAGAAGTGTGAAATGCTAGAGAGGAAAGAAAACGAGAAAACGCAGCTCCGAGAGGTGGGAGTAGGGAATGGGCGTTTCAACTTTGCCCAACTCCCCTTTTGCCAAAGGAATAATATGTGTCTGCAGAAGATACACAGGTGGTAACATTGTTTGGTCCTGAGCCAAAAGTAATATATAAAGAGTTTAAAGTAAACATATAAAGAGCTTAGAGAAATCTAATCTTGTCCCCCAACCAAAGTAAGCCAAGTCCCGAAGAGGAGAAAATAATTGTTCAAGGAATAGAAGAGCTTATACCTCCGGGTGCCCAGCCCTGAATTCTTTGCATTAAATCATGCCACCCCCTCAACTAAAGGAGAAGTAAAGGGGTAATCTGGATTTATTCACATGTTCTGGTGCTGGCAGAGAGTTAGGGCTTCGGAGCTATTCCCAAGAACCTGCACCCCTTCCCGGCAAAACAGAAACAACTCCAATAACATAGGCCATGCTTTCATTGATGGTTCCTCAGATGTGGAGGCAGAGGTTTCATATCTAAGCCCTGATCTCTGTGTGACCTTGGCCATGCTGCAAAACCTCAGTTCCTCCATCTGAGAAACAGAAGTAATGGTCTCCCTGTTTCATAGAGTTGCTGGAAGATTAATAAAATTAAACATAAAAAAATTAAACATAAAAGATTAATAAAATTAAACATACAAAATATTGTATGTCAAAATTTCCACTTTTTGTTTTTCCAAAATTCCTCTATATGCCTCTGAGTCCTGATTTTATACTTATGGTAATCCTACCTCCAACCCCCTCCCATTTCCCCTTTTTGAATTTTCCCAGATACCCAGTGCTCCAAAGTTCTGATTAAACGAGAAGACCCACACCTAAGTGTCTTTGACAAATGAATCTATTTATTTTCATTTCTATTCCGTACAACGCATACCAGTCTGCAACTATCTTCACAATCATATCCTGGGAAGAATACCTGAAGGTACCTTTCTGATTGACTTCTTCAATCTATATGCAGATTTGTGCGAAGCCAGTAAATAATTTGTAACAATTTGCATTGAGTTTATGGTTTCTCTAATCCAACCCTGATCATTTGTAAATTGTTTCTATTCATGTGCAGATCAACTGTAATAAGATTGCTAATAAAAGACTGGTTAATAAAATGTATAATGGGAAGACAAAGCATAATTTAGAGGCGGGGATTTTTGACATAAGGGCTTTTCCAGGCCATAGGCAAAAATAGATTAATAAAATTCTATTTGTTTTTATTTTACATTCTAAAGAATACCTTGTGGTGAAATGTGGTCTTGGATCCTATTTCTTCCTCCTAGCCTTCACGGCTGGTCTGGAACAACAGTGTTTTTTCATGTCTTGAGAAGCTTTCCCAGTAGTGACTCAGTCTCTCTGCAACCCAGCATTGGTGGTTAGGAAGGATATAAATGGTTTGTATGCATTTGTCTACTCATTTATTCAAGAAACATTGTTTGAGTGCCCACTGTGCTCCAGATAACATGACAGCTCATAGAAATACCAACATGCATGAAACAAGGCTCATTCCATCAATGAACTGACCAACTGCAACAATCAAGATTTTAGATGTGTTACTGATCATTAAATCCTCAATGCCTAGAAAAGTACTCAATACATAGTATGTGATTAATGAATATGTTTTAAATAAATGAATCTGCTGAAAGAGTTAAGCAAGTAAATTATGCTAAAGCCATCAAACCTCATCCCACCCACCCATTACTCTAGCCCTTTGGGGACCAGTGTCATGAAGTAAAGGAAGGCAGAGTCCATTTGGCTGAAGGAAGCATGAAAGATTTTATTGGTCATATGACATGTATCAGATCATAGAAATCAGGTAAAGCCCCAGACCAAATTTGACTCCACAGGAGATGTTTTCATAAAATTTTATGAACTCTCCTAGCGAGTAAGTACCTTAGAAAGTGGAAGACTCTGGAGTCTACCATTTTACGAGTTATAGCATCCCTGCAAGTTTGGTGCTATTATTCTTAGTTTGCAAATGAGAAAACCGTGATTCCCTGAAATTAAGCAACTATCTGAGGTCATAACCAGAAAGGGTCATACCTCTCTCAATTCAGAACCCATGTTTGTGAATAGCCATTCTCCTTTAGGTTTACAAAGAGAGATGCATTGAGAGAGTAGGGGGAATGTCTAGGGGGTTACACTCGCAGGGACTCTTTCTGAGAAAAGAAGCATTATGAGGAAGGAAGATGTGTTCCCCTTCCCCACAAAAGTGTCTTCTGCTGTACTTTGAACATGTTTCTTCTTATTTAGTTATCTGTTGCTTGGTCCAAAACACAGAGCTCTCCCTACACCAGGGAAGATAGCCACCCCCACCCCCATACTTGTCATTCTAATCTTCTGCTCTTCATACAAAACCAGCTCAGTTCTTCCTTTTAAATTATCCTCCATCAATTCCCCAAAAGGAAGGGTGGAATTCCCTATGGAGGAGAAGTCAAAGGATATATGCTTGAAACAGAAAGTCCATAGCCAGCGTGGGCCTAACATGTCAAATATTTCATGGGACTACAACAATGTGGTCCCAAGCGGTAGCTGTCAAAGGCCTGTTGTAGGAAGATGACCTCAATTTTCCCTTCTGTCAGTCAGGCCATCTTCCCAGGCCCCATGTCTAATTCAGAAACCTCCTCTACTCTTCAAATTCACCCTGCTTTACCCCTGGGGCTTAGGGAGTGAAGCCAATGGTGTCCACAGCTGCCTTTCTCTTTCAATAGTTTTTATAAAATAAGGAATGATTGAGAGTGGGAATTGCAGATCAAAAGGAGACAGTGAAATGTCATCAGCATTACATAATTTGTACTATCACTTGTCAACATTGATCCCCTTAATACCATCCCTCTGACAGATGAACGAGTCAGGATTGTAGAATACTAACAAGTAAAGGAGAGGGATAAAAAGACAACCATGTTTGATTACCCTCTGCAGTCGAAAGGATTTGAAAGTCATGACACTGGTTATTACTACAGTCTTTGGAGAGATGAACAGAAACTTAATCTATCTAATAAAATTGCCTCGAGAGATAAACTTAATCTAAACTTTCTTTCAGCTATCTCTTAAGTATAATCTAATGGATTTTTCTTGGTCTCCATTGCAGTACAAGACAGCGAGGTAGAAGACAGACCCACCACGTTAATTAATCCACTTCTCTCTTGTCAAATGGACATGGCATGTGGAATAGAAGTTGGTACTTCTGAATGGATGGGGGCCATGTTTAATAGAACTCATCTGATGGGACAATCACAGTCTTTCAGACTAAGGAGACTGCTAGAATGGCAGTGGATGTGGCTTGCAGAACTTTTGGAGGGTACAATGGGGTGACAAGAGTGAAAGGGGAAGTCAGGAATAGCCAGTTGCATCCTTTTAAGAATTTCTGATCTATCACTATAGAAAAGTGCTTGGGAGTGGAGAGAACTGAGTGGTTACTAAATGCTGGGAATGGGGCTAGACTTTGGAAAAACAACGGTGTATGTGATGGAGAGCCTGCCCTCACAAAGTTTACAGTCTAATGCAGAGATAATCGATTTAAAAAGTTCATCTCCTGGTGTGCAGAATATGCTAGTTGACACCTGACTGGAAGAAAGACAGCTTGGGAAAGGATGTTGAATTGGGTCGGACAACTGTGTCCCCATCTTAACAAGAGAACATACTTTTCCAGGAAGAGCTTGATCATCCTAAGTTCTCCAAGCTGTGTCAGATGCTGTCTTCCTTTCACAGGTCAGAAATCTGACCAGCCAGCATGTTCTTGGACCAACAGTATGAAACCCAGGGGACTAGCAAGTCTCAGAATTTATGTGGCAGCATCTCTGCCCTCGAAGGTGAGCAATTTCCATTGGCATTTCTTCCTCAGATCCATTTCTTCCTCTGAAGGCTAAAGAGAGGTGCTTGAAATGGAATCAAATCTTATTTTAAACCCTGCAGCCCCCACTTATGGGAATCATACAGGGATGAGTCACAACCGTTCATGTGCAAAGCAAGCAGTTTTCCCCCCCCCCATCCTGGGTGAGGGGGTCACCACTGCTTTCTGACTCTTTCTCTAATATCTGTATCCCTTTGTCTTTAACTTTTTTTTTCTTTGTAACATACGCTTTTATATATGAGATGAAGGAACTGATATTTATACATACTTAATATGTGCCAGACCCTAGGTGATTCGGATAATTATATAAAATACTTTTTAGCAGAAGGAGTGAGGATTCATCTTAGAGAGAGACTTGCTTTCATTGACTTTATCTGATATACCTGCTACAGGTTGGAAGCAAGGCATCTATATCCTGGTACCAGTTCTAATATAGAAGAGAGGAGACACTGTGTTTGATGGTGGGGGAAGATTTAATATAGAAAAGCAGGTGGAAAACAGGGCACAGAACTGGTCACTCCATCGGGAAGGGAAGGGATGATGAAGAGGATCTCTCCTGATGACCTTACTGGGGTGGAAATTGGGGATGAAAAGAAAAATCAAATAGGGAATTTGTTGTGTGATACGTGCCATGCCACCACTCCACTGTCTCCCTTAAAAATATTCAGAAAAGGCAACATTGCTCTTCAAAGCACCATAAAGTGGATTCACTGGGGGAAAGACAATGAGACATGGGGGAGTCCACCCTACTTGTAAGGATGCAGGAGGTAGGGACGAAAAGCTTCATCAGACATCTCTGCTGTAAAAAGCAAACATTTACTCACTAACTCCTCCCAATAATCCTGTAAGACAGATATTTCACGTTCATCTTATAGCTGAGGAAACTCATTGATTGATTTATTCATTCAATCGCTGATTCAAGAAACCTTCAGGGACTATTAGATGCTAGAGAATGTGCTCAGTGCTGGGTTACAATTGAGCAAACCAAGCTTTTGGTTTTAGTTTGTTTGTTTGCCTTAGGCTTTTCTCCCTTATTGAATTTACAGTCGAACGGACATAATCCTCACTCCAGGGTGGGGCCCACACACAGGCATGAACACTGGAGCTGGGGGTCATAAGGATCATCTTTGGAAGCTGCTTCTCATATAGTTCCTATAGGAAGTGACCCCTCCCACTCTCTATTTTGGTACAAATCATGTGTACTCTGAAATCTGTATTACTCCTCTATAAACTGGGAATGAGCTGGAGTAAGATCAGTGCAGTGCCTACCCAATAATAATAACTCACGAAGTGATAGCTACTTATGAATGGGCTGGGCTAAGCCCCTTTCTGCTTTATGAATCTGACTTTCCTGGTTCTTTCTAACAGATGCTTATCCTATAAACACCGTTCTTAGACCATTGGCTAATGATGTCCTGATCCTTTGGGTAGCATTTCCTCAGCCCCTTTCCAAAAGTTATGCCTCTGCTATTGAAATAAACTCACGAGGTCACAAGAGACTGTTCACCTTTAAAGAAAACATTTCTAAGCAGATGAAGGCAATCCATTAGACAAATTCCCCTGTCCATGCTAATACAGCCCCCAATCATCTCAACAGCTTGAGGTGCTATAAAACACAATCACACCTTCTTACTTTTGTAATGGAAACAGGAAGTTGGTTTGTATGTAACCCATTCAAAATCTCCAATTTCATCCACCGTCTAATCTGTTAACCCCCTTTCAAATGCCCACTTTCTGATGTTTTTCTCCCTCAACACCCATAAGAGAACACACTCTGGGTCTCCCAAAGATGAAAAAATAAGTCATTAAAGACAAATCTCAAAGTTCACTTTTTTCTTGGAAAGCAGGCAGCCGACGGGACAACCAAATTGACTGGACTCCCAAGACACGGCTTTCTCAAAGACATGGCAGAGAAGTCATTTCGGCAATGGGGAAGTTGTTGCCAGGCACAAAGACAGCTTGCAGTAAACATGGAGAGGACCACAGGAAAAGACCACCAGGGGGAAATGCATGGAAAAGGGAAAGAAGGTCCCACCAATGGAAAATGACCACTAGGGACAGCAGCTCTAGACAGACCGACGTGTGAGTGCAGGGCTTGCTGGCTCATTCATTTAGATAATTGTGCATTTTCCCCTTAAAAAAAATATTTCTCATCAGTGTTATCAGCATGGCCTCAAAATGACTTTCCTACTATTGCTTATAAACAAACCTTTATCACTGATAGCTTGCCTGCTGAATTAAGACACTATGTTAAGCAGTATATTGCTTCTGTCTGGCAGATCAGCTGTTTGCAGGAAGATAATAATACCAAAAGCAACCACAACAATCAGCTACTGTAAATTAACTTAACTGTGTGAAATAATGCCTCCCCTATCAGATTAGCTTTCTGAATGACTTTATCCTTAAATTAAAGCTTGCTGAGGCTGAAGAGTAAATCATTTAAATGGTGCCGGGTTTTTCAGGTAATGTCTTCATATATTACGGTAATTTCAATTCGCCAAGGCATGCAGATGGCTTTGGTCTCTAGCTGCTTGTCTCCAGAAAGCCTCTCCTGCACTGCCATTTTGTAATTACAGTGCGGCAGCCCAGTGCCTGCCGCTACTAGATTTCCCAGGGTGCACCAGCAGCCAAGGCAATGTATCTTAAAATTATTATTCTTGTGTGGCCCTCGTAACATAAATGTAAATCTTTTATGCTAACGCTGTCAGAGGGTTAGCTCTGGGGCTCCAAGGTGTGCTGATGTAGAAATCACCCACCATCCATCAACCACGGACCATTTGGGATCTGGCAAATAACTTGCTTTTTGGGGAGGGGAAGGGACTGCAAGCTGAATATTACTTCGGAGTCTGGGTGGTATCAAACAAGTCACTGCTTTTTGTTGGGGAAAGGTGGCAGGGGAGAGCCTACAAAGCCATCCGTAGCAGGGAGTCTTACGGTTCAGCAGCCCTCTCCTGGGAGGGTAGGAAAGTTTGGTGCAAATGTAGGTCACTCTCATTTTGCAGCGATGTCTGCTCTAGATCACATTTTGGAGGAGAGATGGTAAGTAATATCTTCAGAAACCTTCCTGGAAAATGACCTCTTTGAGATTCTGTCTTGCGTAGGCTCTCTCTTGCAACAAAAGCAAGCTTACAGGTATCTGAACTTCTAATGTGTTTTGTTCGTTGTTGTTGTTTTTTGTTTGTTTTTTGTCTGCTTGTTTATTTGTTTTTGAGACAGAGTCTCGTTCTATCACCCAGGCTGGCGTGCAGTGGTGCAATCTCGGCTCACTGCAACCTCTGCCTTCCAGGTTCAAGTGGTTTTTCTGACTCAGCCTCCCAAGTAGCTGGGACTACAGCCACACCCGGCTAATTTTAGTAGAAATGGAGTTTCACCATGTTGGCCAGGCTGGTCTCAAATTCCTGACCTCAAGTGATCCACACACCTTGGCGCCTCAGAGTACTGGGATTACAGGCATGAGTCACCGCACCAGGCCTGAATTTCTAACCTTTGTATCCAAATCCCCATACCCATCCCCTATAGGAGGGTAAAGAGACCAGATGGAGGTATGGTTCCACCAGGCTGCGATGGGAACAGGGAGAAAAGGCAACAAAGAGGCTACAAAGGCAATGAAGCAACAGGAACTGATGTTCAGATACCAGAGACAGGTGAACACTAAATCTAGGGGGTCTTAAGACAGCAATCAGGGCAAGCACCTGGGAGGTGAAATGTTTTCTGAAAAGAAGAGGAACTAGAGGGAAAATGCAGATCATAAGATCTCGAGAGAAGAGAATATAATGCTAATAATAATGACAGCAATAATAGTAACAATCATAATGGCAATACTTAAATAGCAATTATTATGTGCCAGGCACTGTTCTTAGAGATTTACATACTGTATATTCTATCTTTAGCAACCAGCCTTTGGGGCTTTTCTTTGTAAACTCAAGTGAGAATGACAGGTGAGCAATTCACTCCAGTGGAAAGGCAGGCAAGAGGTGAATGTTTTGGCTTTCACTGTCCATGTCTTTAAGCATTTAAATCGGACATGGAAACTGAGCTTCACCCACTATCTGGCACATGGAAAGCAGTAATTAAATAAGCATTGGATTGGGTTTGTAGCTTGCCCAAGACATTTCTAGCAAAAGTGTCCCCGGTTGGTTTCATGGACTATGAAGGCAGTGGCCAAATTTCATCCATGTGTGAATTCTTCATCCAAGAATTTTTTTTTCCTGATTCACAAGTTTATTGATAATTGTAAAAATCATGGTTCAACAGCAGAGAGCTTTATTTCTGCTAGGCACCCTCAAAGCCCATTACACAAATCATCTCATTTATTCCTCCCAACTACCCTATGGAAGAGAGACTAATTAACATCTTTGCTTTACAAATGAGAAGCTTGTAGCACAAAGAGGTTAATCTCCTTGACCTGAGAGGAAGGGGTGGAGCCACCCTAGAAATTTGACTCTCAACCCTATTAACTGTTAATCTATACAACCTCGGATCTGAAATATACCTGACGTGACACTTGCATACTGAGGAAGGGGACTAACGTTGGCAGGGTGCCTTCTAATGCCAAGCCTTGTTTTAAATATTCATTATTTTCATTTAACTATATAAAAGCTGTACAAGAAAATGGTAAATATCTGAGACATGTTTGGCGGGTACCTATCCACACTTGTCCTCCTTCCACCTTCCTGGGAATCTGACCCCCTCCACAGCCTCTGATATTTATGTAACACCCTTGTATGTATACAGGGATATATATAGGAGATAGACAGATAGATAGATAGATAGATAGATAGATAGATAGATAGATAGATAGATAGATAGATGATAGATAGATAGATAGATAATAGATAGATAGATAGATAGATAGATAAGTAGATAACCCTATCGGTTCTGTTTCTCTGGAAAACCCTAATACAGGCAGTGAGCATCTTACAATAATATGATCTATCCCCTAACCCCAGCCATGAGGGCTGCTATCTACAGCTACTTGGACTATGGTAAGTACTCAATGCAAAGACAGTTCATCTCAGCTGAGGCCATGGAGATTCATCTCCTGGGAATTCAGAATAAGAATTTTGGAATGAGGAACTTGAAGCAGGAAGATCATGCTGTAGACTGGAGAGGGTATGAACAGCCAAATACGCTAGCAGACAAGGAAACAGGGGAAGTTGGTCTGCAGGACAAGAAGAATAAGAAAGACACACGCAGAGAAATAGAAATGGGAGAGATCCTGAAGCCCTGGAGGAAAGAGAACAGACTTCCTTTCAGGTGGTCTTTCAATTTGATTTTTAAGGTCTTACAGAGTCACTGGAGTTGGTTTGAGTTTCTGCTACTTACGAACAAAACTACTGCCTCAGAGAAGTTAAGTCACTAGCCTGTACTCAGCTTTTCAGCTGGAGGACTGGATTTCAAATCTGCATCTCTGAATAGGCCTTGGTTTTTATATTTATTACAGAATGTCTTGACCTCCAAAAAACATAATAATAGTAAAATAAATATCCACGCGCCCATGACCCAGCCAAGAAAATAAAATTTTACCAGTGGAGCTGAAGCTTCTTTGTGCTGAGCCTGGACCCTCTTTAGCTTCCTCTCCACTGCCGCTGACCCAAGAGGTAACTACTCTTCTGATATTGGTGTTTATCATTCCCCCACCTTTATTTATACATTTGCAAACAGTGTACATGTGTTTGTGTGTTTTTAAACATCATAAAAATGCTATCCTTCTGTATGTTTTCTTCTAAAGGTCTTTCCAACCCAAATGTGCTCATTTTCTCACAGTCACTGGTGCATCAAGGTCTGTGTTAGGATGGATTCCCCAGGGAAACAGACTCTGAGATTCTCATGCAGGCGGTTTGCTGCAGAGCACCGGCAGAATCAACCCTTGCTGCCAAAAGAGAAAACCAAGTTTGAGGAAGGGGAGGAGAGATGCAGTTGCAACAAAGACCTCAGCCAATCCCTGTGGAGCTCTGGAGATTGCATGGCTTTTGGAATTGTCTCAGATTGAGGCAAGAGGGCCAGGCCTTTATTCCCCACCATGTTCACCTAATGCATTTGGGCTGCTCCTGGGGCAAGCATGTGGCCTTGGCCCATGTAGCTTTCTCAGGCCAAAAGCATGTCTGGAGAACGTACTGGCTGAACTGTGTCAACCAACAGTCCCAGCGGCAGGAGGAGCACATTCCTCAGTCCTGGAAGGGCACCTGGACAGTGCCACTCACTGTCCATCACAGGTCCACGGACTGTGCAGCTTGTCTTTTGAGAGAAGTTGCTACACGTTCATTTTAAATGTAACTGGAAACTACCCGTTATTAATCCCCCCATCTCAGTTATAATGTGAGAAAGGGAATGTCTTGCTTAAGATTTTTAGAGTAATAGGCCATTATTTCTAAGGAGAAAAAAAATCATCCCTGAGGGCCACTGACCTGCAGAGCTTTTCCATTTTTCTCCTTTTTAAAGCTTTTGCGACCTGAAGTATCGGAGCTGCAGTATTATGTAAGAAGCTCCAAGCAAAGAGATTTGAACTTGAAGTCTTTCTTTAATATTCAATAAAAAGTTGGAGATTTATTGGCCTATGGCGGAGACCAATTTCCTGTTACATGGACCAGAGAGGAGATTAAAAAAAGATTTTTAGAGCAGCGCCCATATTTCTTAAGACAGGCAAAGAACAGAGCTCACCTAATTTCGCGGATCAGGCTGCTAGCATGGTTCTTTTCTCTAGGCTGATCTGAAATGAGAAGGCTGGAACTAAAATCCTGCAGTCTCCCCACAGGGATCGTTTCAATGTTCCTCTGAGTAACAGCCCCATAAGGATCGTCTTCACGACTCTAAGGTCAAGGTCGGAAGAAGCTGAGTGTGGAAAGATTGAAGACCATACCACAGGCTTTCAGTGATGTACACTGACATGCTCTCTGCAGCCGGAAGAAGGAGGGGTGATCTAGCAGGCTCCTGAAGTTAAAAGCTCTGCTGCAAAGATCTGGGACAGGGCCGCAGGAAATATGGCAGGAGGGCCTAACGACAGGTTGGTAGGAGCTATCAATTCCCAAAGTGCACCCAGCATAGGACTCTGAGTTGGAATCCTGGTTCTGTGCCTTATTGGCTCTGTGACCTTGGGCAAGTTCATTAACATTGCTGTGCCTCATTTGTGAAATGCAGATACCTCTATCTTACAGAGCGGAAATGATATTGACACAAAATAAGTGCTCAAAATGTCAGGTTATGACTATTATTATATTTGTCCATTGTAAAGCCCACTAAATATGGCTTGAGGCTGAACTATCCAGTGGTGGGCTCTGGATGGATGCATCAGAGGAAGTTTCAGTGGACTTAGGAAGCAAGAGATTTAGTTCAGCCAGGCAAGTCTTTATTTATTTATTTATTTATTTATTTTGCGACAGAGTCTTATTCTGTTGCCCAGGTTGAAGTGCAGTGGCCTCATGTTGGCTACCTGTGACCTCTGTCCACCCCCAGATTCAAGTGATTCTTATGCCACAGCCTCCCAAGTAGCTGAGGTTACAGGTGTGCACCACCACACCCTGCTTCCCAAGCAGCTGGGATTACAGGTATCCACACCGCACCTGGCTAATTATTGTGTTTTTAGTACAGAAAGCGTTTCACCTTGTTGGCCAGCCTGGTCTCAAACTCCTGGTATCAAGTGATACACCCACCTCGGCCCCCCAAAGTGCTGGGATTACAGGTGAGAACCACCGTGCCCAGCCCAGCCAAGCAAATCTTAATAAGCCCATGATGTGCTGTACTCTGAGCTAGGCAATGGAGATACACATATGCAGAAAACATGAGCTCTGCATTCCAGGAATCTACAGTCCTGGGTAGTAGGTAGATGCATGAAGAGCAACACACAGACACAGCTGCCACACTATAAATTATGTTCAAAGCACAGAGGAAGACCAGAGAGTCATTAAGCCTATTCAAGAGTGGCCTGCAAAGCCATCCTAGAAGGGTGATATTGGAATAGGGTTTTGAACGATGAATAGGACTTTAACATAAAGTTAACAAAATGGAAAGAAATGCCAGGCAAAGTGATACAGTGAAAATGGACAGTGGCCTGAAATAATTAATGTAGGTGGATTTAAAACTTGAAGTTTCACCATATGACCCAGCAATCTCATTACTGAATATATACCCAAAGGATAATAAATCATTCTACCAAAAAGATACATGCACTTACTTGTATGTTCATCACAGTACTATTCACAACAGCAAAGGCATGGAATTAACCTAGATGCCCATCAGTAGTGGATGGATAAAGAAAATGTGGTACATATACACCATGGAATACTATAAACTATAAAAAAATGGAATCATGTTCTCTGCAGCAACATGGATGTGCTAGAGGCCATTATCTTAAGCAAATTAACACAAGAATGAAAAACCAAATATTGAATGTTCTCACTTATAAGTGAGAACTACACATTGGGTACACACGGATATAAAGATGAAAACAACAGACACTGGGGCCACTATATGGGGCAAAGGCTAAAAAACTACCTACTGGGTGCTACACTCACTAGTTGGGTGGGATCATTCGTACCTTAAGCCTCAGTGTCATGCAATAGTCCCATGTAACAAACATACCCATTTGCAGCCGTGAATCTAAAATAAAATTTGAAATTATACAAACGAAATAGGTGAGAAAACAAAACAAACAAACAAACAAAAACCTTGAAGCTTCCAGTAGTGTGAGTTTGTGGTAAGAAACTTTAGTTAGAGAGGTTATCAGGGACAAAAGCAGGCAGGGCTGCAGACAAGCTGCAGTGAGGACTGTGAACATCCTGCAAACAGCAGGAAAGTAGGGCTGTGTGTCTCCCCTGATTCCCCCCATGTGGCTCTGTTGCTCATCTTGTCAATATCACCCATCTTTTCTTGCTGCACTCAATAGCACTTTTCACTCATTTTAATTGAAACTTTTATTCAAGTCAGGTAGAGTGCCGTTCAGTAGGATGGCTTCAAAAATAAACAAGCCAACCTCTCTGTGCTGGACAAGGTGAGAGTCAAGGAAGAAAGACACACACTCACCATGCAACGTGATGGGTCTCATGACACAGATGTGGGATACTGCAGGAGCACAGAGGAGAAAGCCAGGAGATTTAAAAAAAAAAAAAAAAAAAAAAAAAGGCAGGGGAGAGCTACAGAGAAGTGGCATTTGCATGGGATCTTGAAGGATGAGTCAAAGTTCCATCAGCTGGAGAACATGGGAAACAAGATTTAAAGCCTAACGAGGAATTTATTCAACTGTTCAGGAGCATGTAAAGATTCAAGATGGCTGAAATTGTTAAGTGTGAGTGGAATTCTCCCAGAATCCCAGCTTCCTTTAAGATCCCATTGGTCAGAACTGGATCACATGTTCATCCCTAAACCAATCATGAGCAAAGGGTCATGAGGTCCCCCATGATTGGCTTAGATCCCATGATGGATCATCCACTAGGAATGGAGTAGTCATCATCCACTTTCCCTGAACACATGCCCTGTCCCAACTTAAACCGAATGAAAATCTGTTAACAGAGAAGGGAGGATGACTATCAAGTAGGAAGCCAATGGTCTCCACTACAGGAAATGGATGAGATCTCATCTAGGGAGAGTCCAGATAGAGTAGAAAACAGGACCCATGACTGATGCCTGAGGAAAATCAGTATTTTGAAATTGGCAGGTGATGGGGAAGGAGATATCAGCAAAGAATCCATAGAGGAAACAGCCAATGAGATGGGAAGAAAGCAAGCAGGTTATGGTGTCATGGAGACACAAAGAGGAGGAAGTTTGAAGATGAGGGTTTATGAGAATGTCAATCACAGGAAGGCATAAGTAACTTGAAATGACACAGAGTTTAGGATATTTCTATGTTCCAAAAGGAGCAGCCAGAGGGAACAATGACAGCTGAAGACCTGAGGAAGAACTTTTGATTGATAGGATTTTGAGTACAGAGGCACCTAGCTGAAAATCCTTCCAATCTCAACACAGAAGCAGTGGCCTCCCTATAAGTCAGCTCCAGCTGAAACCAAGTCCGGGAGATTTCTGTCCCAGTAGGGCAGGCAGTGACTGGCTTCAGGAAAAATGCTTCTCTGGGAGGCAGGGAGTCTTTTATCTTTCCTGAGCAGAAAGAAGGCAATCTCTTCTGGCAGTGAGGTGACAGGGTTCCGATGGATTCCCCTCTCCCAGATCAGAATTAAACTAGAGCCTGTCAGCCAACTCGCTGAACACTCAATCTTCCATCTTTATGGGTTTAGCTGTGATGTTATTGCAGGAGTCTTTCAGCATGTGAAAGGGAGGTCATCCTGAAGAATATATGCACACAGCCTTCTGAGTTCTCTTTCTAGGGGCTCCGGACATTTACCTGGACTTAAAAGGTAACATCTTGGAAGGACAGATGAACAGACAGTTGGGCAGCACTCACCATGAATCCCACCCACAACTAAAGTCAGCTCCATCCTTAGATACCCCATTCTCAAAAGCCAATACATTTTCTTTTGTGCCTCTGCTAGGTGGAGTTGGTTTCTGTCTTGTGTTTCAAATAGTCGTGTCTATTATACTATCTCTGGCTTACTCTTTCTGAGCCTTGGTTATTTTCACTCGCAAAATGGAAACAAATAGCATCAGTCCCGCCTCGCTCATATGGCTGGCATGAAATTGTTCTTGCAAAATGTCAAGTGTTATAAGGATATAAATTATTCCTGGATACATGGCCCTGGTTATGTAGAGGGCTAAAGAACTCTTGACCCAGCAAAACCTGCTCTTCTCTCTTTGTTCCTCATTTCAATAAATGACAGCATCCAGTTGCTCCATCGAAAATACATAGAGTCATTTTTATGCCTCTTATTTTCCCGAACTCCACTTGCAATCTCTCAGTAAATTCCATTTATTCCGACTTCAAACTATGTCCCCAGATAATATGTTTCTCACCTCCACAATGACCCCCGTCGTTGGGCACCCACAGTCGCTTCATCACTGGCCTCCTTGTTTCCACTTTTGCCATCCTACAATCTCTTCTCCATCAAGCAGCCAAGGCAATGAGAATCAGATCATGCTGCTACCTTGCCTTGCCCTCAGTGCTCCAGTTGCTCCTCATCAGCTTCATAAATTCCAGGTTCCTTCCCTTGACTGGCTCCCTGGGATCCTGCATGAACACAACCAACCTTCTCCCTCAGCTCGGTCTGACCTCATCACCTGGGATTCTCTGCTACTCTTTAAAAACACCAAGTACCTCCCTATCCCAAGACCTTTGCATGTTACCTTTCTTCTGATTAGAGCTATTCTCCCAAAACATCGTCATGGTTCCATCTTTCTCCATCAGACTCTGCCTAGGCAGTACCTCCTTAGTAAGAGCTTTCCTGAAAGTCCTGTTTAATATAACACAGAGGCACTTGGACACCATACACAGACACACACTGTTTTCCATGTCATATGAACCCTCTACCCTCCTCCACTTTTTCCACTCATTGAAGTTATCATAACCTAACATTATATTACCGATGTATTTGTTTATCTGTTGATGTCTGTCCCCCTCCAGAAAGTAAGAGCATGGAATTTGTCTGTCTTATTTATCACCCTTTCCCCAAATTCTACATCAGTGGACTGGGATACAGAGAACTCAAATATTTGTTGAATAAATGGATAGAGTTACTCCCCAAAATTGACTATCTTTGGGAAACAAAAACCAATATTGATGTGTGACTGTGTCCACCTCTAAATCTCTAATTTTAACTTTGCTCAGTTTAACTTAGATTCTACTAAGCCCACTATTTCTATCAGAGGTAAAAACCCTGTCCTTCCCAGGGTAAACAAACAGTGTTACAGGTTGGGCTGCTGTGTATTTCTCTTCTTAACCTGTTGGAAAATACAAAGTATAGACAGTCCCTGAAACCTGTCCTGAGCTTTGACATGTGCCCTGAACTGTAGAATTCTTACACACAGTAATAATGGTTGACTGTGGGAAAATAATGGTTGACTATGGGAAAAATAATAATGTTTCCTTTACAGGAAAGATACGAATCCTTACAGAATTTCAATTATTCCGAAATCTGCTCAGGTTAATAGCATTGTGATCCCATCTGAAGGCAGGAGTGACTGTGGGTTATGTAAGGATATGTAAGTTAGTAAGGTGTGTGCGTAGTAACACCAGCTCCAGGTTATTTTTTAAATGGCATATCATCAAGCAGTTTTACTGGAATGACCATGTGGCCGAATTAGGCAAGGTAAATCATCGATGGGCTTTTGAAGTATTTCCATGGTTTCACTTGATTCATAAGAAAAATAATAATTGCTAAAATCTTTAATGGTATCTTATTCTGTGCCAGGCAGTATACTAAGCACTTTACTTACCTTGTCATCTCTCACTTAGGAGGCCAATCACTTTCTACAACCACAAGGGGAATAAAATTGATGGTAATTTCCAGCTTCTTACACCTGCCTTGAGGTTCAAATCTACTTTTCCAGATGCTTAACTAGGTGCCCCTATCTCAATTCCCACAGGCACGCTGAATTCACCATTCATGTCTGTTGTAGGCTGGCTGGGGTTCTGCTCTCACCTGGCCCCGAATGAATTCATCATCTTATTTCCCAGTCTCTCCTTGGACCACCCTTCTCAGTGAATGCCACCCCCATGCACCAAAGCATCAGAAGCAGAAAACAAGGTACACCCCTAATCTCTGACCTCTCCTTCCTTCTTCCTATCCATTGTCTCTGTCTAATGTCAAAAGGATCTGTCTCCTCGTCTCTGTTAATTTTGCTTCTGCTTGTGGTGCCCATCCCTGTGGGAAGATTTTACAGTCCTGCCTCGTTGAGCCCACGAGTAACCATGGCACCTGCTTTGTCTAATGGAATATGAGTAGAAACATTGTGTGTCTCTATCAGGCATAACCTATAAGAGCCAGCTTGTGACTTGCTATGTCTATTTTGCCCTCTCCCACAAAAGCTAAAACAGTTTAGATAAAGGCTTCTCTGTCAGTCTGAATCCTGAATGAGGATGGAAAGGAGCAGAACCCCAACCAGCCTACAACAGACATGAATTGCCTTGAAATCCAGTGAAATCTGTACTTGTTACTGCAGCACAATCTAGCATATCCTGACTGATACATTATCTTAATAAATACCTGGCTTGGACTAACAACGGTTTTCCACCTAGATTTCTCAGCTTCCAGGTTATCTTCCAAACTGCTGCCACAGTGACTTTTATAGTGTGATCACATTGTTCTCAATTCTCTAACTCAGGCATCAGAAAAGTTTTTCTGTAAAGGGACAGATAGTAAATATTTTAGGCTTTGCAAGCCATACGGTCTCTTGCCACAACCACCCAACTCTGCTGTTGGGGTGTGAAGGCAGCCACAGGCAATAAATAAACAAATGAGTGTGGCTGTCTTCCAGTAAACTTTATTTATGGACGCTGAAATTTGGATTACGTATCATTTTCACGTGTCACAAAATATCATTCTTCTTTCAATTTTTGTTTTCAACCTTTTAAACATAGGACCACCATTCTTAGCTAATGGGCCATCCAAAACCAGGCAGTGGACCAGATTTGGTCCTTGGGTGGTAGTTTGCTGAGCCCTGATCCCACTGAAGGTTCCTGAGTTCTGTACGGCATTGAAAGAGCTTTGCAATATCACCTCAATGGCCTTGTCTACCCTTTTCTGCTCCACACATGCTAAGCTTCAGCCTATTGAAGCTATTATCATTTCTTAAATCCACCTTGTTCCTGTATGCTACTAGATCTTTGCACATGCTGGTCCCCATGCTGTAAATGCCCTTCCCCTTCTTCCATAGCAAATAAACTTTTATTAATCCACGAAGGCTGAGCAAAAATGTCACATTCTTCATAAAAACCTTTCCAATGCATGAGGCTGATTTAGTCGCTCTCTTTTTGGGCTTCCATAGAACCTTTTTGTGCCCTTATTATAGAACTCACTTACCTAATATAAAATAGGGTTTCTCAGCCTTGGCACTATGCACCTTTGGGGCCAAATAATTCCGTGTTGTGGGACTGTCCGGTGCATGTTGAGCAGCATCCTTGGCCTCTACCTACTGGGCACCAATAGCACACTCTTCACAGTTTTGTTTGTTTTTTGTTTTTTTTGAGACGGAGTCTCACTCTGTCGCCCAGGCTGGAGTGCAGTGGCGCGATCTCAGCTCACTGCAAGCTCCGCCTCCTGGGTTCACACCATTCTCCTGCCTCAGCCTCCCAAGTAACTGGCACTACAGGCGCCCGCCACCATGCCCAGCTAATTTTGTTTTTGTATTTTTAGTAGAGACAGGGTTTCATCGTGTTAGCCAGGATGGTCTCTATCTCCTGACCTCGTGATCCACCTGCCTAGGCCTCCCAGAGTGCTGGGACTACAGGCATGAGCCACCGCACCTGGCCCACAGTTGTTACAATGAAAAATATCTCCAGATATTGCCAAATTTCCTTTCCACCCCACATCCCCCGCCACCAACCAGTGAGAACCACTTCCCTAGATATCTACTTAGGCATTTAAACATGGAGCTCCTTGAAGACAAAGGCTAGATATTCTGCTTTCTGATCATGAACACTGAGCACATGGTCTGGTATAGAGCAGACCTTCAGCAAATATTTGTCGAATGAAGAAAATGAATGAGACATTGAAAATCACTGGCCTCATTAGCATCAATCTAAATAATTTTTAGAAAGATCTCATTCTAGTAATTGTGCTGAGATTTTTTTCTTTACCTTTGCAGAGAAACCAGTTTTGTAAAATCTGAGCATCGTGAAAGGATTTTCTAGCACATGTATTGTTTTATTTACGCTACTCTCACAAGTGCAATTAACACTGCATCTGTTTTACTAACAACCCCCTTTGTTTTATACAGTGCTTTATATTTCTCTGAATGTGTACAGGCCTGTACTTTCCACAATCTGCAAGTGGATAAATCGCTGCATATGGATGGGGAAAAAAGACAACAAAAAATCTTCTAGAGTCATTTCTCCATTCTCTGGCCTATCTCAGGTTACATATGCTATTTAATTTACAAAGCCCATCCTACTTCAAGTAGAACAGAGAAGAAGAGATAATGCTTTCCAGAAAGACCATGGTATCTGGGGTCCTGTTGAATCTTCCTTTTTTTTTTTTTTTTTTTTTTTTCGAGATGGAGTCTCACTCTATTACCCAGGCCAGAATGCAGTGGCTCCGTATCGGCTCACTGCAACCTCTGTCTCCTGGGTTCAAGCAATTCTCCTGCCTCAGCCTCCCGAGTAGCTAGGATTACAGGTGCCCACCACCATGCCCAGCTAATTTTTTAATATTTTTAGCAGAGACAGGGTTCCACCATGTTGGCCAGGCTGGTATCGAACTCCTGACCTCAGATGATCCACCCGCTTTGGCTTCTCAAAGTGCTGAGATTACAGGTGTGAGCCACCGCATCTGGCCCCTGAATCTTCCCTTTAATTGATGTTTTAGTCAGTGCCACTCGAAAATCTTTCCTTTTAACAATCAGAGATGCTTAAGTAAGAGCCACAGGGAAAAGCAGTCAAAAAGCAGTCATAAGGAGATACCCAGTGTTAAGGAATCTGAGGCCATTTGATCAAAGGCAATACAACTTTAGTTTGTAAACATGTTTCGGTCCAATATTCCAGATTGGCCAAGTTGATGCCAGAACAGATTTCCTCCTTGGTTTAGACATCAAAGATGATCCAAGAGTGCTTGAACTAATATTCATGAGAGTTTCCCTTTAGGATAATTATGATAAAAAAAATTTTAGAGGCACCAGAATAAGTGAAATGTGAGGAGCTTGGACTATTGTGCCTGGGCTTCAAACTTGGATCTGCCATTACTTGTGGATACTTGGGGCATGTTTCCAACCTCTCTGTGCCATGATTTCCTCTTTGGTAAAACAAGGATCATCAGAGTAACTGCATTCTATGATTGTTATGAAGACTTAAAGAATACAAAAAAAGAGCTTAGCAAAGTGTTTGACACATAGTAAGCACCAAAAAATGCCATCTATTAGGAATACAATTCCCTGGTGCTTGGCACAATGAACACACTCAATTTATGTTAGCAATTATTATACCAAGTGTTTACATTGTTCATTGGTGATCATTTGGTTCATATCTTTTCTTTAAGAGATATGTAGCTTTAATCCCTGCACGCACACACACACACACATTGTTAATCCCTGCACACACATATCCCTGCACACACATACCCTTAATCCCTGCACACACACATTGTTTGAGCCCAGAGGTGCTGTGACAGCCATCAGTCAGATGAAAGACTGTTGTGGGTACCTACTATACATCAAGTATATTGTTTCACCCAAGAATGTGAGCTCCATGAAATCAGAGACTGTGCCTGACTTATACCACACACAGTGATAACACTATGACATAGGAAATCACAGGATGTTTGGTGAGAATAAAAATACTGAAGTTGGCCAGGCGTGGTGGCTCATGCCTGTAATCCCAGCACTTTGGGAGGCTGAGGCGGGTCGATCATCTGAGGTCAGGAGTTCAAGACCAGCCTGGCTAACATGGCAAGACCCCATCTCTACTAAAAATACAAAAAATAGCCAGGTGTGGTGGTGCACACCTGTAATCCTAGCTGCTCAGGAGGCAGAGGCACAAGAATTTCTTGAACCCAGGAGATGGAGGTTGCAGTGAGCTGCGATTGTGCCATTGCACTCCAGCTTGGGTGACAGAGAGAGGTTCTGTCTCAAAAAAAAAAAAAAAAAAGGACCAAAGTCCCATGGATGAAGCCCCTGACAGAGATGACAACTGAGTCAAGTCTTACAGAAAGAGTAGACAAGAAAGACAAGTGTTGTGTGTTTGCACCGCTGTTTTACTTCTTTTCTTTTTTTTAAGCCCAAATCACCAAACCCTCCCTACACTCATGCCCTGGGGAAACATGAGCAAGACACAAACGTTAACATTGAAGACCGTTTTTTATTAGTATTTCTTTACCTCTGTACCGAGGGGAAAATACATTTATTCCAAACCTTAACAAAAGCTTGGTTCTAAGCCTTGATGAAACGTTCCTCATTCCTCCATAAGTAACCCGTTTTGATAATCCTCCCCTAGAGATCAAACCAGCTCAAAGCACAATGATTGCCACATTCTAAATTTAACTGACCGCACAGATGCATTACTAGCAAGCAGGAAAGAGCCTTTGCTTTCCTGGCTTGGAGAAGCGGGATGTTTATGACCTGTTTGTAAAAGTCTGCATAAAATACAGCTTCAGAGTCTTGTCTGTGAGTGGGCTACCTGGAGTCAAGTGTGTCTTTTAAAATACGATGCATCACTTACAAAAACGGTTTCTTAGTCTCTAGCCTTCCACTCGTTGGCCCCCTCAAAACCCTTGCTCTCCCATAAACAACAATATGAAGTGATGGCTTGACCACGACTTTCATCATGCCCCCACCTGTATGGGATGTGTTCCCTGGTGGAATTTTGTTAAGAAACAAAATACAACTTTTATTGAGATCAATAAAAGATTAAGGTGACAAAGTGATTTATTGACTATCGAGGAGGCTCATTTTTCCCTCAAAACTGCTATAGCTACCAGAAAGGATGTTTTTTTTTTTTTACCCTGGGTCTTCAGGAAAGTTGTGAGAAGCCAAGACTCATTTATCAAGTCAAAAGAGAATGATTAAAAACCATAAGGAAATAGACAAAGAACACACATGAGGGGAAAAAAAAAAAAAAAAAAAAAAGCCCTATCATGGACTATTTTGCTAAAACACCCAAGTTGTCGAGTGTGAAGAGATGGAGGAAATTCACGGGGTGTTTTGTGGAATGAGGCTCAGGAGGATGTGGGGAGCAATGGATCGGAACGGCTGGGGCTGAGGTCAGAGCAAGGAAAGAAGGGAGCATTGAGAAATGGGGAAACAGGCTGAAAGCCGTGGTGTCTGCCATTCACCATAGCGAGGGGCAGACTACAGTCCGGGCACCAGCATGACACCCGGTAGGAGGATTACCTACTATGATATGAATAAGATTCTTCCGTTTTGCAAACACCTTACTGTTCTTCCACCTCCTTGCCCTCTCCCACAGTTTCCCCTATGTCGATAATGCCCCCACATCCCAGCCCCCCCCCTTCTTGGAGCCTACATCCTCATCCTTCAAGGCAAACTCAACTGCCTCCTCCTCTGCTCCAACTCTCCCAAACAAGAGGCGTCCCTTTCTACCCTCTGATGATGAAAAATGTGAGCAATCCCCAAGTATGGGGACCCTATTACACAGCAGACACAATGCAAAGCTAATACTATCCATTGGGTCAAAAATGTTGTAAATTTTGTTTAGGTCTTCTTCCCTGAAGCCTGGAATAGCTGCATACGTGGATAGGGTTTCATAAATATGTTTTTAATGAATGAATGCATGAGCTAGTGAAATCCCCAGAACAGTCCCATGAGGGGTAGGTGTTATTAGTCCCATTGTTTTGTTTGTTTGTTTTGAGATGGAGTTTCATTCTGTCTCCCAGGCTGGAGTGCAATGATGCGATTTCGGCTCACTGCAACCTCCACCTCCCAGGTTCAAGTGATTCTCCTGCCTCAGCCTCCTGAGTAGCTGGGATTACAGGCACATGCCACCACGCCCAGCTAATTTTTGTATTTTTAGTACAGATGGGGTTTCACTATGTTGGCCAGGCTGGTCTCAAACTTCTGACCTTGTGATCCACCCCCCCTCGGCCTCCCAAAGTGCTGGGGTTACAGGCGTGAGCCACCACGCCCAGCCTATCATCCCTGTTTTACAGAAAAGGAAATCATAGTCATGTCCAGAACTTCACACAGCGCTCAAGCACAGCTAACGTTTGAATGTCCCCCCCTCTTGTCAACCTGTCGCTGCAGAAAGCAGCCCTACTAACCACACCCCACCCCCAAATCCAGCTGCCCCAAAAGAGGGAAGATAACCTGTGGTGAGATAATAGGCAACGTGAAGTCTAGAGACATGTATTAAAGAAGTTATCACCTGGCCTGTGGACCTTTAATGAAAATTAGGTCCCGTGCTATTGTGAATAGAAAATCATCCCATGAAACCCTCTGCCATTATAGCCTCTGAGACCCATGGCGCCCCCTCAAGGCGAGAAGGAAAAATGGTAGGGGCAGAGTTTCCAATGCAGCAGTCATCAACAATCCCCGTTAACTCTATGAGTTGATTTTTAATTTTGATGTCATGACACACGGCAGCATGGTTATCCTCTGGATCAGCATGTCATGAACACCTCTTTGGGAAAGCTGAACTTGCCAAGCATTGATTTTTTTTCTAAAGTCAGCCAACACAGTTCCACATCTAGAAATCCACCCCACAGATAAACTTGCATTTGTGAGAAATGATACAGTCATGTCTGCAAGAGCAAACTATTGGGAACTGCCCAGAAATCCTTCCATAGGAACTGGTACAACAATGTATGTATACTCACACAATTACATAATACACAGATATTTAAAAGATCAAAGTTATTCTTCATGTCCTGGTGTCAAATAATTGCCAAGATACTAAGTAAAGAAAGAAAGATGAGGCCCAGTGCGGTGGCTCACACCTGTAATCCCACCACCTTGAATGGCTGAGGCAGGCAGATCGCTTGAGGTCAGGAGTTCGAGACCAGGCTGGCCAACATGGTGAAACCCTGTCTCTACTGAAAATACAAAAATCAGTTTGGCGTGGTGGTGCACACCTATAGTCCCAGCTACTTGGGAGACTGAGGCAAGAGAATCGTCTGAACCCAGGAGGCGGAGGTTGCAGTGAACCAAGATTGGGCCACTATACTCCAGCCTGGGTGACAGAGGGAGACTCCATCTCAAAAATGAAAGAAGGAAGGAAGGAAGGAAGGGAGGGAGGGAGGGAGGGAGGGAAAGAAAGGGGAGGGAGGGAGGGAGAGAGAGAGAAAGAGACAGAAAGAAAGAAAGAGAAGGAAGGAAGGAAGGAAGGGAGGGAGGGAGGGAGGGAGGGAAAGAAAGAGGGGAGGGAGGGAGGGAGAGAGAGAGAAAGAGACAGAAAGAAAGAAAGAGAGAGAAGGAAGGAAGGAAGGAAGGGAGGGAGGGAGGGTGGGAGGGAAGGAGGAAAACAATCTATGTATAATACTGCTACAGATGCAGAGACATCTAAATGTAGGTCATATAGATACAGGTAAACATATGCACTCATTTGTTTACCTAGAATATCTCTGGAAGGATACAGGGTAACCAGCCATAGCAGTTTCCTCATGGGAGTGAAGATATGTGGCCATAGGATAGTTGTAAGAAAGAACTTTCCTCTTGTGCCTTTTGCATTTTGTATTACATGCATCATTGTCATTCAGCAGAGATAAACGTAGTACCCACTATGAGCTAAGTATACGGCAGTTATCAACTCACAGCAATTCCTACACCCCTGCTATCAGGGAGATAGAAAATAAGCAAGACAATTATTAAAAAGTCAAAAAATAACAGATGCTGGAAAGATTGTGGCGAAAAAGTAACACTTGCACACTGTTGGTGGGAGTGTAAATTAGTTCAACTGTTGTGGAAAGCAGTATGGTGATTCCTCTAACAATTAAAAGCAGATCTATCATTCGACCCAGTAATCCCATTACTAGGTATATACTCAGAGGAATATAAATCATTCTACAATAAAGATAGGTGTATGTGAATGTACACTGCAGCACTATTCACAATGGCAAAGACATGGAATCCACTTAAATGTCCATCAATGACAGATTGCATAAAGAAAATGTGGTACATACACACCATGGAATACTATGCGGCCATAACAAAGAATGAGATCAAGTCTTTTGAAGGAACATGGATGGAGATAGAGGCCATTATCCTCAGTAAACCAACACAGGACCAGAAAACAAAATAATGCCTGTTCTCACTTATAAGCGGGAGCTAAATGATGAGAAGTTATGGACACAAAGAAAGAAACAACCGACTCTGGGGTCACTTGAGAGGGGAGGATGGGAGGAGGGAGAGGAGCAGAAAAGATAACTACCGGGTACTAGGCTTAATTCCTGGGTGAGCAAATAACCCATACAACAAACCCCCATTGCATGTGTTTACCTACGTAACGAACCTTCACACGTACCCCCAAACCTAAAATAAAAGTTAAAAAAAAAAACAAGATAAATATACATATACATTTAGTATTTTTGTTTGTTTGTTTGTTTGTTGTTGTTGTTTTGGAGACAGTGTTACTCTGTCACCAGGCTGGAGTGCAGTGGCATAATCTCGGCTCACTGCAATCTCCGCCCCCCGGGTTCACGCCATTCTCCTACCTCAGCGTCCCAAGTAGCTGGGACTACAGGTGCCCGCCACCACGCCCGGCTAACTTTTTGTATTTTAGTAGAGACAGGGTTTCACCATGTTGGCCAGGATGGTCTCGATCTCCTGGCCTTGTGATCCGCCCACCTCGGCCTACCAAAGTGCCGGGATTACAGGCGTGAGCCGCCACGCCTGGCCCTACACTTAGTACGTTTTTAAATAAATTCTATTGTGTATATTTAAGGTATACAACATGATGTTATATGATACATATGTAGTAAAATGGTTACGATAGCGGAATAAATTAACATATCCATCATCTCACATAGTTACCCATATTTTTTCCACCTGTGGCGAGAGCAGCTATAATCTACTCATTTAGCAGAAATCCTGACTACAATATACTGTTACTCACTGAAGCCTTCATGATATACATTAGATCTTTCAACACGTATCAGTGTTAAGGAGAAAAAATTGGGGAAAATTAGTGGGCTGTGAATGGGTGAAGAGTGGTTGAAATTTTAGGGAGGGAAAGAGAGTTTAACTGAGAAAATGACTGGCCAAGAGAATGTAGGGGAAAGCATTCAAGCCCCAAGGAAGGGCTGGGACTACAGCATGTTTGAGGGTGAATAAAATTAGTGTGGCATAGCCAGGCAAGGTGGCTCATGCCTATAATCCCAGCACTTTGGGAGGCTGAGGCAGGCAAATAACTTGAGTCCAGGAGTTTGAGACCAGCCTGGCCAATATGGCAAAACCCCATCTCTACTAAAAATACAAAAATTAGCTGGGAGTGGTGGCGTGCGCCTGTAGTCCCAACTACTGAGGAGGCTGAGGCAGGAGAATCACTTGAACCTGGCAGGCAGAGGTTGCAGTGAGTCAAGATTGTGCCACTGCACCAGTCTGGGCAACAGAGCGAACCTCTGACTCCAAGAAAAAAAAAAAAAAAAATCAGTGTGGCCAGAGGGAACAACGAAGAGAGCAGTGGCCAAGGAGGTGATGGTGGAGCATATTATTTGGGTCATCCAGGAAGGTGTTTGGCTTACGCTGTGAGGGAGAGGGGAGCCACTGAAGACATGGAGAAGATAAACGGCATGAACAGTGTGACTGTTAATGGGCACTCTGGGCGGGTACCATGGCTCATGCTTGTAATCCTAGCAGTTTGGGAGGCTGAGGCAGGAGGATCACTTGAGCCCAGGAGTTCAAAACCAGCCTGTGCAACACCGGGAGACCACATCTCTATTTTTAAAAAATTTAAAAATTAACCGGTCCTCATGACACACACCTGTAATCCTAGCTACTTAGGAGGCCGAGGCAGGAGGACCGCTTGAGCCCAGGAGGCCAAGGCTGCAGTGAGCCATCATGGCCCCACTGCACTCCAGACTGCGTGACAGAGCGAGACCCTGTCTTAAAACTAAAAAAAAAAAAAAAAAAAGTCAATCTGACTGCTGCATAGAGAATGGACAATCTAGGGAACTGCAGAACCAAAACAACCAGTTACGAGGCTGTTGCAATATTCATAAGGGAGAAAACAGTGGCCTGAAGCGGGACAGCGGTGGCCACAGGGTGGAGAGAAGTTGTTGTTGAATTCTGGATATATTTTAAAGATACAGTTAGCCAGACTCAATAGGGTATCAGATGGGAAGTATGAGAAAATCAGAGGAGTCAAGGATGACGCTGCCTTTTTAAAAGTTATTATTTTTTAAATTGGCAAGTCAAAATGTTTTATGTGTATGGTATACAACAGGATGTTGTGAAATGATGTGGACCTTGTGGAATGGCTCAATCCAGCTATTTAACATATGCATGACCTCACGTGTTTATCTTTTTTGCGTGTGACAGAAACACTGAAAAGTCTACTCTCAATGATTTTCAAGCATTCTGTACATCGTGATTAGCTACAGTCACCATGATGTACAATAGTTCTCTTGAATTTATTCCTCCTTTCTAACTGAAATTTTGAGTCGTTTAACCAACATTTCCCCATTCTCCCCCAACTGCTCCAGCCTGACATTGATATTCTCCGAGCTAATGGTAGGACACGTGTGTGTGTGTGCGTGTGTGTTTACACGTAAACCAACAGTCAATCTGGAAGAACAGGGAAGCATCTGAGAAGAGACTGTTTTGCTGAACCAGCAGCTTAAGCCATGTCCAAAGCTCTAAGTCCATCTTCAGCACCATTGGTCCAAGGAGACTCAAGGAAGCAGACCACGCACAACTCCAGGAGCTTGGCCAGATCACAATCTCTCCACTAAGTGGCTAAGAATACGGGCCCTTCATCTAAAACGCCCGTGTTCTATTCCTCGCTCTGCCACTTACTGGCTGTGTGACCTCAGACAAATTACTTAACCTCTCTCAGCATTTCCCTGTCTGTTAAATGAAGATAATAATAATATCTACTTCCTCGAGTTGTGCTGAATAATAAGTAGTTTATTATAAAGGACTTAGCATCACGCCTGACTCGTTGTGATGGTTCAGTCAATAACAGCTGCTGCTGGAAAAATGGAAATTATTTTACTTGTGTCATGGGTTTCACTTTTGGATTGAAAGAGGTAATGTGTACAAAGCCCTAGACCTTTGTACTTTTTAGAGTGTCATGTAAACCTAAGTGGTGGATTGATGATGGTGGTGATAATTATTAATGCTGTCACCATCACCTTGACTCTCGATAACATGATAAGGTAGAAGAATCGAGCCCTTCTAAGGAGCTTGGCGAGGTGGGGGTGGGAGGTTGGGGGAATGGGGCTGGGATGCAGAGCACAGCAGAGGGCAAGCTGGTTAAACGTAAGAACTTGATCAAAAGAACCAATAATGCTGCTTATCCTGGACACAAGAAAATTTCAGGGCAGGGAATCGCCCAGAGCTGGCAGTAGAATAGATTGTTTTTGTCTCACCAGCTCTAAGCACCTTCCCTTGCAGGGACTAGAGAATGTGGTTATGGAGGTGCTTGTGTGTAATCCTTGCTAGCAGCAGACAGGAGGGAGGCATTGGTTTCAGCACAGATAATTCTGCCCCTTTCGAATGTGTTCAGTACACAGCTGCACAGAGCTGAGGGTAGGGACAGTCTCAGGAGGCCCTGCAAGCCACGCCTCAGACACATCGCAAGGATGGCTGCCTCTTGCCACAGAAGTCCAAGCCTATAATTCTCCTCAAGCTGGAAAATGAATATCTGGCTCCATCCATGGAAGAAGGCAGGATGATGTGGAAAAGAAAAGCATTCACGGGACATGCACACACATACACATGCACATGCACCTACACACACACACACACTAAACCCACACACACACTAAACCCACACACCAAGCTAGACCCACAGATAAGCCAGTCACAGGCACACACAAACACATACACAGACCTATACCAGCATGGAGAGACACAAAGACACAAAGAGAGACATCCCAAACAGATAGGCATAGAGCCACCAAAAGACCATTCTAAAGTGTGACCACAGAGAGACCAGAGGCCATAGAGACATGCAGAAGACAATGTGTAACACGAATATGCACAAATGCAAATCCAGACAGGCAAGGTGAGAAATACAAGATGCAGATATGCATAGACCCAAAAATGCACACATATTCATACACACACACATACACATGCACATACACACATGCACACACACATACATGCACACACACATACATGCACATACACATGCACACACGCACATACACAAATGCACACATGCACATACACGTACACGTATGCACACACGCATGCACACATACACACGCACATGCACACACATACACACATGCACATACACACATGTGCATCACATAATGCAATAATTAAAAGCTGAATGACAGCTAGGAATCAGCATAGAAAAGTGAAAAAGAACTATGGTGAGAATTCTGTGAGTTCCCAGTGTTCAAAGAGGGTGGGATAGTCTGCCTCCTCCCACACATCCATCCAATGTGGCTCTCTGGTGCAGTTTGCTCAGCACATAGCAGTTCTGATTTCCATGATTGATAGAAACCATTTATACAGTTAAACACAGTAGGGGTCTAAATGCTGTTCCCCGCAGAACACCAGATGTGAATAGATGAACATTTGATTGTGCTCGTGCCTGTTTCTGACAAGCTAACAGATAAGAAACCATCCCACTGAATTCCCAGAAAACTGGAGACCACGAATACAAATAGCAACATGCAGGAAGAGCTAGGATTTATTAAGGCAGATTTCTAAATATTAAAGGCATGGCAGCTGGCTGTGCTTTCCTCAGCAGACTTTGTAGGCGAGAAATCACTTGATAACAAAGATGAATGAGTAGAGCTCCTACCAGGGAATTTCAGATCCTAGAGCACTGGGAATGGCCTCATGCGGGCATTAAACAGGCATCGTGCCCACTTATGGGCTTTAGGGTATCTGGAACTGGGAGATCCCACTGCCTGGAATCATCTCTTCCTTAGAGCTGCCTGCAATTCCGTTGCTAAATGCAACCCGTTCACTAGAAAGGCTTGGAGTCTCCCAAAATCATTTGATTAAAATAAAAAGATAGCCAGCCATGGTGGCTCACACCTGTAATACCAGCACTTTGGGAGGCCGAGGCAGGAAGATCATTTGAGCCCATGGGTTCGAGACCAGAGCCTGGGCAAATCATAAAGAGACCCCATCTGTACAAAAAATAAAAAATAATTCGCTGAGCATGGTGGCATGCACATGTAGTCCTAGTTACTCAGGAGGCTGAGGTGGGAGGATCCCTTAACCCCTGAAGTTCAAGGCTGCAGTGAGCTATGAATGCACCACTGCTCTCCAACCTGGGCAACAGAGTGAGACGCTGTTTCTAAAAAAATAAATATATATTTTATACACACACACACACACACACACACACACACACACACGAAGATATGTTCAGCATCACTAGTCAAAAGAGAAATGCGAATCAAAACCACAATGAAATCCTACTCACACCCATTAGGATGGCTAAGAAAAAAAAGAAGAAAATAATAAATGTTGTCAAGGATGTGGAAAAACTGGAACCCCTGTGCACTGTTGGTGGGAATGTAAAACGATGCAGTCAGTCTGGAAAAATCTCTGGAGGTTCCTTTAAAATTTTAATATAGAATTATGATATAATCCAGCAATTTCACTTCTGAGTATAGACCCAAAATAAATAAAAGCAGAGACTCAAACAGATATTCACACACACCATGTTCATAACAGCAAATGGCAATCTTTACCACAGCTGAAAGGTAGAACAAACCCCAGTGTCCGCTGGCAGATGAATGAGTAATCGTCTGGTGGTATATACATGCAACTGAATGTCATTTGACCTTAAAAAGAAGTTTTAACACAGCTACAACATGAATGAACTTTGAAGACAATGTGACTAGTGAAGCCAGTCACAAAAGGACAAATATTATATAATCCCCTTTATACTCAGTTACTAGAGTAGTTAAAGTCATAGAGAAAGTAGAATAGTGGTTTCCAGGGGCTGGGGAAGGGAGAATAGAGAGTGTTTAATGGGCACAAAGTCTCAGTCTGATAAGACGAAAAGTTCTAGAGACATATGGTGGTGTTGGTTACAGAACACTGTGAATGTACTTAATGCCACAGAACTGCACACTTAAAAATAAAGTGGTGAATGTTGTGTCATTTTACCACAATAAAATACATGTTTGTGTGGGTACATATAAGATGCATGTACATATATGTGTGTATATATGCGTATATACATATATTGATGCATGTATACACACATACACACAAACATATACTGCATTATGGATTAATGCATGAAAATACCCCTTTACAGACCACAAGACTGTAAGGACTAGTTTGCATTCAGTACAGAGGAAGATCTCGTCAGAGGAAAAGAGAAAGATCTTAGAAATATAATCACAGAGAAACACCCCCAATGTTAGAGGACATCTGAATACCTGCTATGATGACTCCCTGCCCCAACAATGCCTACTCTCACAAAGCTGGCCTGTCCTACGTCCAAATACCTCCAGTCATCTTCACCCGAGCAAGACAGCTGGGTCTGCAGGTGAGACTCCTCTGTTCCTATTGTTCCATCCCCAAAAGATCATCAATCAAGAGAGAACAAAAGGAGACAACAGCCAACCTAAAATAGCCCAGATGACTAAATATTACAAGGGCAGTAAGAATAACTAACACATTGAGCACCTTCTTTTGCATATAGTTCCTGACCTAAGCATTCTAAATCTATCAGGTGTACTCACAACAGCTACCTGAGTTATTATCTCCATTTTGCAGATAAGGAGACCAGAGCAGTCACAGGGCTAGCAAGTGTCAGAGCCAGGATTCAAACACTAGAATCTCCACTTCCAAAGCATCAAAGCCCATCCTCTTAACCATCTATACTGGCTCCCAACAAAAAGGGGCATTCCATGAAACATTTCTAGTATTTGTAAAAGTCTAAACAATTGTCTATTGGTTCTAGGTAAAACAAGTTAGCTACCTTAAAAAAAAAAATCAATGTCATTTACTCTGTGCTGGAATTACGCCAGTGATTCTCAGCTGGAAGAGATTTTGCTCTCCTCTCCAGGAAACATTTGGCAATGTCTGGAGAAGGAATGAGGGTATCCCCGACGATGAATGAGGAGAAGCTATGCAAGCTACTAAACATCCCACAGTACACAGGACGGCCCCCACAACAAAGAATGATCTGGCCCCAAATTTCAATAGTGCCAAGGTTGAGAAACACTGAATTATATCAACTGTATGTGAGAATGCTGCTCATGTATCTCCCACCATTCCTGCTTTTACCTTTCCTCCTTTCTTCCTTCCTAATTCATCTGCCCACTCATTCACCCAAAATGGAAAACACCCACCCATGCTGAACATTTATTTAGAGTGTTGTCATGTTCTAATTGCTCATCAGAATTTCTGATCAAACATAGGCAGAGTGGGCATGCAGAAAATGATTGCTGATAAGAAAGCCGATGTTTCATGGAAAAACCAATTATTCAAAAAACATGGATTGGTAGACACCATTTCCCATACCATGTAAATGATGTAGAAATGTAGAAATCATAATGATAATCATTCTGTTTTTGAGGCACACATTAGCACCCCTGAACTCAGTGAATCTTATCAAATTTGCTTGGAGACCTAAAACTTACATCTTGTCCATTACTATATATACACACTATATATATATACTAAATATATATACACTATATACTACATACTATTTATAGTATATATACTATAAATATATGTATAGTACATATAGAATATATATAGTATGTATATACTATAGAGAGAGAATATATAGAGAGTGTGTATATATAATCAGAAGGAGACTTGGCCAAGAAAAGAAATTCCTTTTTTCTTTCGAAACTGTTCTAAAATAGGACCACTGCTTTGTCCAAAGCACCTGATAAATAGACTTTTTCTTCTTTTCCTTTCCTTTTTCTTTTTCTTTCTTTTTCTTGCTTTCTTTCTTGCTTGCTTGCTTTCTTGCTTTTTTTCTTTCTTTTTCTTTCCTTCCTTCCCTCCCTTTCTTCATTTCTTCCTCCATCCTTTCCTTTCTCCCTTTCTTCTTTTTTTCTTTTTTCCTCTTTCCTTTCCTCCTTTCTTCCTTCCTTCCTTCTTTTCCAGCAGCTCAGGTTAAACAGAACTAACTTGATCAACCCATGGAAGTGGGTTAGGGAGATGCAGTAACAGACTCGAAGGTGACCCCCAAGGATTTCCCACCTTCCACTATTCACTCCCTTGTATGATTCCCTCTCCATGAGTGTGGACAAGACCCATGACTTGCTTCTAACCAACAGTGTGACAAAGGTGATGGGCTGGCCCTTCCATGACTATGTCATGTGTTATACAAGATTTCATCTTGCTGATAGACTCACTAGAGACTCTTCTTTCTGGCTGGATGAAGTGAGTAGCCATACTGGAAAAGTTCCTGTAGCAAGAAACTGTAGGGTTAGGAGCTAAGGGGCAGCCTATCGCCAACAACAACAAATTTAAGTTATGATCAAAAGGAATTGAATACTGCCAACAACCACGCAGATGAGAAAATGGGCCCTTCCTCACTTGAGCCTCCAAATGGAAACCCAGCCCTGGCCGACATCTTGATTACAGCTTCATAAGATCCTAGGCCGAAGACCCAGTTAAAATGTGCCTAGAACCCTGATCCATGAAACCATAAGCTAATAAGTGTGAGCTGTTTTAAGTATCTGCATTTGTGGTCATTTGTTATGCAACAATAGAAAACTAATACAAAAGAACTGTATTAGTAAGGCATTTCTTTACACCCTTAAATTTCTCCCATCAACACACAGCCTTCCAGAAACAGGGACATTTTCCTCAGCTCTGAACCCAGTGAGATGAGAAGTTGTGGAACCACAATTCTGTCCGAGCAGCCCTAGATTTATGAATGGCTCCAACTTCCATTAGGTTGCAGGAAGGGGCTAGGGTATCTCTGTTCATGTTTAGAAGTCCATTTGTTTCCATTCCTTGTCAGCAGTTTGCATAAGTGAGTGGTTTTATTTCTTGTGTGAGAGGAGGGAAAACGCATGAGTTACCCCAGCAGTGGAAGATTTGTCAAATAAAGCTTTTAATAATGGGTCTGTTTGACAGTTTTATAGTTCTTCAACTTCCCGGCCATTTGAAGGTGGTAGGTTTTCAATAAAAATTAAGTCCTTTTCCAAGAGAAACTCGGTCCCCTGTTATTTTAAAACAACTAGTCCAGGGTGCACTGAAGCACCTTAATTCCACCACCGAAAGTAAATCTCCCTCCTTTTCCGTATTAATAACTTGGGCAATCCATCAGCCTGAGATGGACTGTGAGCTTTTTGCACTAGTATATCCAGGTGGCCTGATGAACCACATCCGTAACTAGACTTGCTGGGTGATCATTAGGCCATTCCAGAAAATAAATGGCTTGGCCTTCTCTGCAGCTTACTTAAGTACACCAGGGAGGGGGCCAGCAGCCTGGACTTCATTCTTTAATTTCTTTGGATTCTTCGAAAGTTCTTCTGGGACAAAAGAAGTGGTTCCGAAATTAGTCCATTAGGAGGGAGGTAGCATGCTGGAAGGGACCCAGAATTGGAGCCTGAACACCTTGGTTCCTGAGCGAGCTCCATCAGCCCTAATTGTCTGACCATGGGTTCACCACCTGACTTCTCAGATTTGTAGTTTCTCCATTGGTCAATAGAAGGGTGGCAAAAAAGAAGGTGAAAGCATGGGCTTAGAAATCAGACTTCTGGGGTTCAAATCCTGCCTCCATAATCTACCGGAACGATTGAGGGTGTATATTTAGTCCCTCTGTGCCTCATTTTCCTCGTATGAAAAATGTGATAGCACGGGGAAATGAAAATTAAAACCACAATGAGATATCACTGTCGCCCTGCAAGAATAGTCATTATTAAAAAGTTAAAGAACAACAGATGTCAGTGTTGGCCAGGCACTGTGACTCACGCCTATAATTCCAGCACTTTAGGAGGCCGAGACAGGAAGATCACCTGTAGTCAGGAGTTCAAGACCAGCCTGGCCAACAGGGAAAAACACTGTCTCTACTAATAATACAAAAATTAGCCAGATGTGGTGGCATACGCTTGTAGTCCCAGCTACTCAGGAGGCTGAGGCAGGAGAATCACTTGAACTTGGGAGGCAGAGGTTACAGTGAGCCAAGATTGTGCCACTACACTCCAACCTGGGCAACCGGGCAATACTCCATCTCAAAAAAACAAACAAAACAAACAAACAAAAAAAACAGATACTGGTGTGGATGTTGTGAAAACGAAATGCTTATACACTGCTGGTGGGAATGTAAATTAGTAAAACCTCTGTGAAAAACAGTATGAAGAACTAAAAGTAGATCTACCATTTGATCCAGCAATCCCACTACTGGATATCTACCCAAAGGAAAAGTAGTCATTTCATCAAAAAGACTTCTGCACACATATGTTTCTTGCAACACAATTCACAATTGCAAAGATATGGAACCAACCTAAGTGCCCAGAGACCACTGAATAGATAAAGAAAAGATGGCATATATACACCATGGAATACTACTCAGCCGTAAAAGAAGAATGAAAAAATGTCTTTTGCAGCAACTTGAATGGAACGGGAGACCATTATTCTAAGTAAAGTAACTCGGAAATGGAAAACTAAATACCGTATGTTCTTACTCAAAACTGGAAGCTAAGCCGTGAGTACACAGAGGCATACAGAGTGGTATGATGGACACTGGAGACTCATAAGCGGGGAGGGTGGGAGGAGGGTGACAGATTAAAAACTGCATATTGGCACAATGTACACTGCTGGGGTAATGGGCGCACCAAAATCTCAGACTTCACCACTGTGCAATTCACCATGTAACCAAAAACCACTCATACCCAAAAAGGTATTAAAAATTTTCAAAATGTGATAACAGCTTCTAGTAGTCCTTGGAGATCAAGAAGACGCATCTCTGTACAGTTTTCTTGATTCATCCTAAGTGTCTATTCAATGCTTGTTGTTCTATTATTATGTTTGTTACTGTTATGATTATTGGGTATGTCATTTACCATCACAAAATGTTATTAAGCCCAGAAACCAGAAATTCAGATTAAGTGGGATCTCTTGCTCTGCCACACCCCATTCTCTCTGCCCCATCAGAGAAAACATCCAGTGTTCCATAGGTCCCTTGCGGGTCCCAGTGTTCCTATACAATCAATGCCCTTGCAGATGGCATCTGTGAATGTCAAATGCTGCTCCAGACCCAGGGGAAATAGCCAAAGGCTCTGAGGATAAAGATTCAGGGATGAGAAGTGTTGGAGAGGAGACCACCGCCTTTCATGATACGTCTTTTGTATAATTTGGATTTTTGCAGTGTGCCACTACTACTTTGATTTAAAATGTGCTTTTACTATTCACAATAGCAAAGACTTGGAACCAACCCAAATGTCAATCAATGACAGATTGGATTAAGAAAATGTGGCACATCTACACCATGGAATACTAAGCAGCTGTAAAAAAGGATGAGTTCACGTCCTTTGTAGGGACATGGACGCAGCTGGAAACCATCATTCTCAGCAAACGATTCCAAGACCAGAAAACCAAATACCGCATGCTCTCACTCATAGGTGGGAATTGAACAATGAGATCACTTGGACACAGGAAGGGGAACATCACACACTGGGGCCTACTGTGGGGAGCAGGGAGGGGGGACGGATAGCATTAGGAGATATACCTAATGTAAATGATGAGTTAATGGGTGCAGCACACCAACATGGCACATGTATACATATGTAACAAACCTGCACGCTGTGCACGTTCCCTAGAACTTAAAGTATAATTTAAAATTTTTTAAAAAATAAATTAAATTAAATGTGCTTTTATTATAAATGCAAAAATAAATGGCATAGAGGACATCAACTTTAAGGCACTAAAGAGGTGCTAGCTGTTACTTGGGTTGACCCCAGGCCTGGACATTCAAAAGCATCTTCCACCAAGTCTGAGGTTTCCCTCATCCTCTGGGGCTGCAGAATCATCAACAGCCACACAGCAGTTTCCCAAACTCATCTCCTAGGAAGCAAATACAGTATGCCAAAGTCTTCCCCTTTCCAAAGCCTCAAATCCCCACCCACCACAAGCTCTGTAGCCTCTTGCCTCCTATTCTTCTCACTGGATGCACCCGTTTTTACCTGGTACCCCAGGTTCCTGCCTAGAATCTACCAGAGCCAACACTCAGCCCTAGTGAAACCTCCAAGGTACATATTCAAATAATACCTACAGCCTATTGTCCCCAGAGGCTCTTTCTTCTCATGGCACAAACACAGAACCCTTGTATGTTAGGAGAATCCAGAGTTCCCAACTAACTTTCCATTCATTGCCAAGTGCACCTATTACAAGTGTAAATTGTCATCTCATCTTAATCTTCTTCATCATCTCTATCATCATCCTCTTTATCAGTTACTCTTCTTAGGAAGTCAGTTCACAATTACAAAATTGTGGAACCAACCCAAATGCCCATCAGTCAACGAGCAGATAAACGGTGATATGAAATGGAATACTACACAGCCATAAAAAGGAAAGAATTAACAACATTTGCAGTGACCTGGATGAGACTGGAGACTGTTATTCTAAGTGACGTAACTCAGGAATGGAAAGCCAAACATTGTATGCTCTCACTGATATGTGGGAGCTAAGCTATGAGGACACAAAGGCATAGAATGATACAATGGGCTTTGGGGACTTGGGGGGAAGAGTGGGAGGAGGGTGAGGGATAAAAGACTACAAATATGGCGCAGTGTATACATGGGCGATGGCTGCACCAAAATCTCACAAATCTCCACTAAAGAATTTACTCGCCAGGTGCAGTGGCTCATGCCTGTAATCCCAGCACTTGGGGAGGCCAAGTGGGGTGGATCACCTGAGGTCAGGAGTTTGAGAACAGCCTGGCCAATGTGGCAAAACCCTGTCTCTACTAAAAATACAAAAAAATTAGCCAGGCGTGGTGGCGCATGCCTGTAGTCTCAGCTACTCAAGTGGCTGAGGCACAAGAATCGCTTGAACCCAAGAGGCAGAGGTTGCAGTGAGCCGAGATGGTGCCACTGCACTCCAGCCTGAGCGACAGAGCAAGACTCCATCTCAGAGGAAAAAAAAAAAAAAAGGAACTTACTACTCATGTAACCAAACCACCTGTACCCCAATAACTTATGAAAAAAAATAAAAAATCGAATAGGAGAGCATAGAGAGGAGAGTCCACGGGAGACCTGAAACATTTAAAGTAAGTCAGACTCAGCAATCCCACCACTGAGAATTTATCCAAAGAAAATTATTATATCGAAGAGATATCTACACTTCATGTTCATTGCCACACTGTTCACAATAGCCAAGATATGGAACCCACTTAAGTGCCCATCAATGGATGAATAAAGAAAGTGGAATACACAATGCAATACTCTTCAGCCATAAAGAAACAAACATGAACTCTTGTCATTAGTGGCAACATAGATGGAACTAGAGGACATTATGTAAAGTGAAATCATCCAGGCACAGAAAGTTGAATATGGCATGTTATCACTCGTATGTGGAAGCTAAAGAAAGTTGATCATGTAAAAGTGAAAAATACAACAGAGGATACTAGAGGCTGGGAAGAGTGGGTGAAGAGAAGGATAGGGAGAGATTTGTTTAAGGATACAAAATTACAGCTGGATGGGAGGAATAAGTTCTAGTGTTCTATAGCAAAGAGATTATGGTTTTTGCCATTGAAAGTAATGGCAAAACCGCAATTACTTTTGCACCAACCTAATAGTTAACAGTAATATATTATACAGTTTCAAATAGGAGGATATTGACTATTCCCCACACAAATAAATGATAAATGTTTGAGATGATGGACATGCTAATTACTCTGATCTGATCACTATGTATTATACGTATCACAACATCACTATGTACCCCATGAACATGTACAAGCATTATTCATCCACTTAAAATAAATAAATAAAAAGAAGTCAGAAATCTCACCCTTACCTGCATATCCTTCTATGTGAGTGCCTGGGAACTACCTATTCTCTTGCTACACTGAGTTTTAATAGTTCGGTATGCTCCGTTCTTAGCTCTTGTCTTTCCAAGCTGAGAATGCAGTTTGAGACCATGTTGGCCTATTGGCCAGGCTGGTCTCAAACTCCTGACCTCTGGTGATCTGCCCACCTTGGCCTCCCAAAGTGCTGAGATTACAGGAGTGAGTCTAAAAAAAATTTTTTTTTTTTTCTGTTGCCAGGCTGGAGTGCAGTGGTGCGATCTCAGCTCACTGCAACCTCCGCCTCCTGTCACTGGACAGGGTGCTCCAAGAAGGGGTGCCACTTTGGCTGAGGCAGGTTTTTAGTTTTTGTTGTTGTTGTTTTTCTGGGGTTTTTTTGTTTGTTTGTTTTGAGATGGTGTGTTGCTATGTCACCCCGGCTGGTCTTGAACTCCTACCCTCAGACAATTCTCCTACCTTACTCTCCCACCGCGCTGGCATTACAGGCATGAGCCATCATGGCCAGCCAAGACAGGCTTTTTTCAGCTGAGGTTCACCTTGGAGGACCATTGCAGCAGCCAGGAGAACAAGGTCTTCACCCAAAGCGCATATCTGAATTGTGCATCACAGCAAGGACACATAATGAAAAAAAAAAATTATTTAATGCTGAATACAAAATGTTTTACTGTCTCTCTTCTTTATGAGGCCTCTGGGCCTCTCTCAGCAGCCTTTTCGCCTCTGTTCCTAGCCCTTGCCAGCACTTTGTCTCCACTTTGCTACCCTCACCATTATGAGAGCCACAAACACTTTTCTTCACCAGATCAGCTTAATTCTCATTTTTCAGAACCTCATCCACATCTTAATTTCCTTCTTTCTTCTGGACGTTTCTCCCTTCTCTGTCTGCTCCTCTTCTGCCTTTTGTAGCAGAAATCTATTATCCCGCTTGGTTCCTTTATTTTATTTTTTTTTCTAGCTACCACTGAAAGCATGACCTGCCTTTGCAAAGCAAGGCAGACAGTTTTGAACCACAACCGATATAGGTTAAGCTCTGCTAAACTCTATGACATGAAGATTATAAATTAAAGGTCAATCCATTCTTTCACATGGTTGCTATTGGGGAAAAAAAAAAAACTCTTGAAATGTACTAAATTCAGATAAATTGGAATCTTATGTCAAGCCTACAGAAGAAAGGCTGGTGTTGGAATAAAGATCTGCTTCCAAGAGCGTATTTAGACATATCTTGCCTCTGGTGATTCGTCTGTGACCCCATCTCCTTAATCAGACGTCTGTTCATCCTCCTGCCTGTAGAGTAAATGGTCATCAGAGACCCCCACACCCACTTCTACCCCCAGCTCATAGCTCAGACCTATGGCAGGCAGGGTCTGTTTGACTTGGGGAGATTTTGCAAAGAAGTGAGTTTCCATCCCCTCACGGCAGCAGTACTTAGAGTGACAAAGGACTGACCCCCAGGTCAACAGCCAAGAGTGAGTATATCCCTGTTAACACCAGAAAACACTAACTACAGACCTGGCTCTGCCAAGACAAGAGATATTGTGCCACCCCGAGTTAAGCTGCTTGACAGAAATACGACATAGACCCAAGCAGGAAAGCGTTTCTAACAGTTACTTCCATTTGCATTTTACAAAACACCAGCATGCATATTATCTCATTTCAGCTCATCAAAAATCCTGTCAGGTAGGTGGAGCTGGATTATTATTTGTATAACAATTTATTTCGTTGTGCAAGACAGCATGTATACAATTCAGCCACGCTACCTATGCTATCCAAAAGCAAGTGTAGAAACATGCAACCCAAAAGAACCAGGTCTTATGCTGAGGCAATCACAAGCCTGCCCAGGATCCAGACTGTGGTGCAAAATCCACCTTCCCTTCTCCCTTGGGTCTCCTTTTAGTCTGAAGCAGCGACCTGTAACAGAACCAGAAAGCCCCACATGCTCATCTCCCTCCCTCTTCCTCTTACACGTCTCTGCCATTTCTCCTGGTTAGTGCTTTTTCTCTACCTGTGCTTTGGTGTGGAAATTCATTTTGGTTTTGGAAGCCATAGCAGGAAAAACTCACTCCCCCTGAGTCTTAATAGCCCCTTCTTCACCACCCTTGCTTCTCTGTCCTGGGAGATACATTTGCCCCTTGGTCTGAGGCCAGCAAATTCCATATGCCCCACATCCAGAATAAAGTAAATATGAAGACCAGCCTCTCTCTAAGTATTTTTGATCAACTCTCATAGAATAACGTCATTGAGCTGTGATGCTGAAGACCCCATCCACCAGCCGTGACAATGGAGAGGAAGGAACACACTCTCTTTCCATGTTTGTCTACTATTGGAAATGTGGAAGATGCAGAAAAGTAGGAAAGATGCTGATAATCTCACCAGTCAGAGATCATCAGCTGTTAAATAAAATTTATAGGAGGACATTTATTTGAACTCAGCTCCTGTACTGAACCCAACAGACAAAACCAATATGGAGCCATTCATGCTCAATGAAACTCATTAACTTGGGAATCTACTCAGAACTGAGTTTGAGTTAGTTACAGCAGTTGAGCTTTAGTCAATTGTAGGCAGCCAGCTGACCAAATAAGATGAAAACACGGAACTGTAACCAATGAAGTTGTTCTTTTTCCTCGCTTTCATTCTCTGTCCATCGATGCTGTTTGACCGTGTAGCAGGCAGAGCATCTTTGAACCCGTCCAGTTCATTGAATCATTTATTTAAAGGACGAGAGTTCTGAGTCCAGAGAAGGGAGGTACCTTGGTCAAAGCCACATTCAGTTTTTGAACCTGACCTGTTCAATGGAAAGCCCAGGCTCTTAAACATCATCCAAGTCATCCCAAAATGCAGAAACCTCAGATTGCCATCCCCAACCGAATTTGGGTTTTAGTTGTAGGAAAGGAACCAAACTTCTTTCCCTCCCTGAGTTCTGAAAGTGACTCCTTTCATTCACTCACCACCTCATTCTCAGAACTTTCCAAAACATCCATCTGATAATACTCAGAGAGTTTATAAGATACCAATACTCTATAGCAATTCTGTCTAATAAAAACATAATGTAAGCCACAAATATCATTTTAAATTTTCTAGTAGCCATATTAAACAAGCAAAAAGAGACAGGTGATGTCAATTTTTAAAATAGTTTTGTTTAACCCAATAGCACCAAAATATTATTTCAGTATATGTCACCAACCACATTGCAAGCACTCAAAAGCCACATGTGGCCAATGGGTACCATATTGGAAACTGTATAGGACAGTTTTATAGACTGGAGTGCAGGGTGCATTAGAATAAACCAGAAATCTTACTACATGGAAACTCCTGGGGCCCATTCTTCAAGGTTCTGACTCAGTAGGTCAGTGAAGAGATCTGCACTTTTAGCAGGTTCTCCCAAGTGACTCCAATGAAAGCATTCTGCAGAATACACACTGATGTAGGAGATTGTTCAGGGCAGAGTGGAAGGTTCACCTGATCCTCAGGGCACCAGAATAACTCATAGGATCTACTTCCCTAAGAGAAGGCGCCAGTACAATTTTCACTATTCTCTGACTCAGTAAGTGGATTTGATAGGTGTATGTCATGATGTGGGTGCCCCAGATTAATAGGACATCAGGACATTGGGTTGGGCCCATTGATTCTTGCATCATCATTTATATTTGCACCACAACCCATTTCTTTGAGTGATGCTTGAGGTAAAATATTGATGACCCTAATAAATGGGGAAGGAGCTCAGACAGAATCCCATTCCCTTCAAAGCAAGACAACTTTGAATGACTGTGTATCTACCTAATGTCTTCTCTTTGTTTTATTCAAGAGTCTCCCCTGAGACTCTTGAATAAGAGTCACCCCCGACTAAGTTTTGTATCTTTAGTGGAGACAAGATTTCACCATGTTGCCCAGGCTAGTCTCAAACTCCTGACCTCAAGTGATTCACCCACCTTGGCCTCTCAATGTGCTGGAAGTACAGGCGTGAGCCACTGCACCCAGCAACTACCTCATTGTTTTTAACCAATGCATAGTATTCTAGAGTACAAAAGGTCCATATGTGATTTAGCCTTTCTTCTCTTTATTGGTGAGTATTTAAGTCTGTGCGTGTGAATGTGTATGTTGCTATTACAAGCAATGCTGCAACAAACTTCCTTGTTCAAATTTGCCATGGTCTTAGGGAATAATGAATAAATAACCACCAATCTTGAGCCCACAGGTCCTCATTCAAACTCGGAATCTTTTAAGGAACCAGTTCCCTGACTCTTTTCCAGCTGTAGGTATTTGCAGTGCCAGCTCCCCTTAGTCTGCTTCTCGCCGAGAATATTCAAAAGCACATCTCCACCTTCATGCAAAGGCCTATCTCCTCCAACCCCAGAGAGAAAAGGTCTCCTTCCCTTTTCCATCTCAAGATCCACTTCATTTCGCAGTTTGAGACTTATCTTTCCCTGCCAAAATTTAACCAAGAGAATATGCACTATTTTCAGGTCTCGTAGTCCCTGCTCCACCAACAAAAGACTAGAAGCTGGCTTCATGGCTGGCACAGGTCACTAAGTCCCTCTTCCCTCAACACACAATTATTGAGCCCTTTTTCATGTGCTAGGAACCTGAGGCAGAAGGATCAACAAGACAGAACTTGGTTCCTGTCCTGATGGAGTTTACAATCTAGTGGGGGAGACACAGACTGCCCCCACATAAAGCAAGCAAATAAACAAATTATTAAGTATAAACTGTCCCAGTTTATATGCAGAAAGGAGACAGAAACCAAGCTAAAGAACAATGACTGGGGCTGGGCGCAGTGGCTCATGCCTGTATCCCAGCACTTTGGGAAGCCGAGGTGGGTGGATCACCTGAGGTCGGGAGTTCGAGACCAGCCTGACCAACATGGAGAAACCCCGTCTCTACTAAAAACACAAAATTAGCCAGGTGTGGTGGCGCATGTCTATAATCCCAGCTACTCATGAGGCTGAGGTAGGAGAATCGCTTGAACCTGGGAGGCAGAGATTGCACTGAGCTGAGATCATTCCATTGCACACCAGCCCGGGCAACAAGAGCAAAACTCCGTCTCAAAAAAAAAAAAAAAAAAGAATACTGACTGGAGGTTGAGAGCTTCTTTAGATGCAGTCTTGAGGATGGAGTCTCTGAGGAGACATTTTTGCTAGGATTTCAACTAAAGAGTCAATCACGCAAACGAAGAGTCAGTAGAGTTGGAAGCAAAGAAGGGTCCAGGCAGAAGGAGTGACAGGTGCACATCCATCTTGTGAAAGGGAACAAGGTGTGTTCTGGGAGCTGACGGAACAGTGTGTTTAGAGCCAAGCGAGGGAAGAAAACTCTTAGCTTGAATTTGGAGATAGGGGCAGGAGATGAGATGATTGAGGGCTTTGTAGCTTATGGGGAGGAGTTTGGATTTCATTCCAAAGTAATGAGAAGCCTTGAGAGAATTTTCACCAGGGTTATAGTGAGATCTTAACATTGCTAAAGACCATTTTAACTGCTGTGGAGAACAGATTAGAAGAGGGAGCTGTAAGACTGAAGGAAGGGAACTAGTAAGAAGACTATTGGACTAGTTAATGGGTTAACCAAGAGTACACAGGTCAAACTCTGCTTTTTAAAAAAAAAAAAAATCCCATTTAGGGAACCAGCAGGCAAATTGGGGGTGTGCTGGGTCAAACTCCATCCATCGGTCCTCTAACATATGTCAGTATGGTCCTCCCCGCCACAATTATTTCATTAGTGATTTTGGCCCATCATGGACTGCAAACAGGGCTTAAACAAGGTCATACACCTGCACACACGACCCAAGACAATGTCCAGGCATATAGCAGTCTATATTTGGATCCAGAAAAAAAAATCTAACTTTAAGATGGCTCAGTTCTGTCACTATGTTCATTTTATATTGCTAGAAGTAGATTTAGCATCTCAGTCTGAAGCATCTGCATTATCGTTACTTTGCTATACTTAGAGTTTCTCCAAGACTATTGGGAGGTATTTGCCTGGCATCTGCACAGCTAGTTGGAGCCTCCAAAATGGTCCTTTCAAAAGAAATAAAAGGACTGTCCATAAAGCAAATTTCGAACTCCTCCTAAAAATAAAAACTGATTATCACCCCCAAATTGGCAGTTCTTTACAGATTTCAAACCTTGAACTCCAATCTTCACCTGACATTCCTGTTACTCTAAAATGCCAATATGCTAATGAGAACAATGCTGCGTGCAGACTGGCCTTGTTTCCCCGAGCATCTTCGCAGGTGGTTGTCTTTTGCTGCATCTGGAAAGCATTTTTATTTGGGGGCTCTGTTTTCTCAGTTGGTCTGCCCACGGTCCAGGTCTGGGATTTCAGGTTAATTTCCGGATGTGCACAAGTGACTAGACTACTTTGACCCCTTCAGACGCCATGAAACATTTGCTTCACAGATATTAACCAAAACTGGGCATAAAAGGCCAGCTCATTTTGAAGCCCAAGACATTGGATAATGTTTAAAGTCTATCCTTCTCTTGGCAAGACAGTAACAGCACAGTCCGTTAGGGTATATTTTGTAAGTTTCCAATCAAAACAGTGGCCACTGCTGTATATTCTTAAATAGTTTAAGGAAGTATGGCATGCAATACAAACAGAGTGGAAGGAAAAACCAGGTCTTTTACCTGGATTCAACAAAATCCTAAGCTAGCAGGCTCAACTGATATTGTGAAAACCAATCTGCATACAGTGCTGTCTTCCTCGCCAATGTGTTTCCAGAACAGTTTCTTGATAAACCAAGTCAGTGGTTGAAGAAAGGAAGAATAAGTTAAGGAGTTACGGAGGCACGAGTCTCTTGATTTGGGGCAGGAGTCACTGGAAGAGGTCAATTGTCAGATGGCAGCCTGATCTGGTCGCAGGCTGTCCTAGGATTCAGCCTGAATGTATTGTCATCCATCATAGGGAAAACACAATAAATCCTTCCTCCTTGAGCATTTGTAACACAGCTTCTGTTTCTAAATCCATAAATCCAGGAGGTAAACAGAGATGGCATCTCTCATTTTTCCTACACACACAATTCCTTTTGGCCCTGCAGCAATCAGTGGGACCAGTTCACATGCTTATACTTTGCACTTCAGGTCTCTGAAATATTTCGTCATCACCCCACAGCCATCATCACCAACATCAGTAATTTGCATTTACACTGTTTAAAGTATTTTACATTTATTATCTCATCTGACCCAATCAGATCATCCCCATTTTATACAGGAATAACTGGATCCTAAAGTCAATTTATAGCAACAGCAGTAATGAGAGTGTCCACTCATCACACTCTAGCTAGGACTAGACCTCATAATGTTCTAATTGGACAATTTGAAAGGCAAAATTTTTTCTTTCCAGTTTCCATTTATTTGATGCCTATTAAAGATGAACATTTTCTTAATATGCTTATGGGTCATTTGTATTTCTCTCTTTGGAAATTAACTTTTTATGCCCTTTGCACATTTTTCTTTCAGATTTTTTTAAAGATTTTTTTACATCATAAAACCATTAATCTTTGCAATGTTAATTGTAAGTCTCTCCCTCCCCCATTGCCTCTTGTCCTTTAATTTTGCTCAACGTGCTTTGTTGTACAAAGTTCTATTTTTTTAATTGAATCCATTCCTATTTTTGTCGGTGATTTGGTGATTTTTTTCTGAGTTTTATGCTTGGAAAAATCCTATCTCAAACTGAGATATAGATTTACCTTTATTTTATTCTAGCTTTTTTGGTTCTTACAGATTTTTGAATATCTGTTTAATTCATTTGAAATGTATTTGGGAACATAGCATAATAGTGAAGAAATACATTGACTGCTTCTTTCCCCCTAAACAAACAATTTTTCTAACATGACTTCTTAAGTTTACCTATTTCCATTGGCCCGTGGTGCCTTCTTTGTCATAGTCTCATATGATACGTATGTTCAGGCTTTGGTCCATAGTATTTCTTTTCTTTCATTGATTATTTCTTGTGCCAATGTCACATTATTTTCATTGTTTCAGCCTTATAAAACGTTTTCTAATTTGGTTGGGCAATTACCTTTGCTGTCAAAATGTCATTGAATTATCACTTTTCTTTTTTCCAAAATATCTTTAATCTCACCCAGTAATTCTTCCAGGTGGACTTTAGCACGGTTTTTGCAAGATCCTTAAAAGTCTCAATAGCTTTTTGGTTGAAATATTGTTAACTTATATATACATTTTTAAATAATTGACGCCTTGGCAATATCTAAACCCCTCATTTTAAAAAGAGGTATTTTTTAAGATATACTCCTCAGTCAAATTGTATATGTTTATCAATATAAATTACATAAATTTACCATTGTGATTACTTCTAAGTGTCTGTGTGGCAGCTATGGATGAATCGTTTTTCCGTTATGAATTACAATTAATTATTAGTGAGACCTTAAAGGTTTTGCTTTAAAGATTTGTCTATCCACTGTGCTGAATTCCCTACAGATTTAAAAATTTTTTATTATCTTCAGTTTCCTAAGTGTCAATTAATATAATCTGCAAGTAAACAATTAAAAGTTCTCTATTTAATAGTTGTAGTTCTTATTTCTGTTTCCTACATTGTTACATGATCACAAACTTCCAAATTAATTAAGGAAGAAAATGTCTTTGGGAACCTTTATAATTTTAATGTGAATGCTTTGTGTATTTCTCTACTATCAAAGATGTTGACTTTTATTTTACATTAATATTTCACTATATTAAGAAAGTAACCAATTGCTCCACACTTCGATTAATTTTCTGAGTAATTAGTGCAGAATTTTATCTAGTGGTTTTCTTAACATTTTTGTCTATCATCATATTTATTGGACTTAGAAGTGGGATGCATTACATTTAAGTTAGTTTAAAACACACACTAATGTATATTTCTTAAATAAGATTTTCCACTTGAAATATTCAGTATTGTGCCTAGAACATAATAGGAATGTAATAACTGTTTCATTTGTAAATTGCTTTTATTATCATTGATACTATTTATCAAAGACTAGAATGAAACACCACCTGTTGACACACCAAGAGACAGAATTAGCATGCTTTTTTCCCTTATTATTATGCCTTTTTTTTGTTTTCTCCAACACGTCTTGTCTTTCCAAACAGGTATCAGCATTCATAATTAATTTTGTTGTCAAAATATTTGCATTGTCAAGTTTTCTATTGTAATTATCCTTCCAAGTGGCTGGAATTCATCTTGAAGCACTGTTTTAAAGGAATAGTTAGTTTTTTTTCTTTTCTAAGCCATTGCATATGCTAGAACAACCTGAGCATAAAAGAGACAAGTTTTTTCTTTTCTATTCTTTTTTTTTTTTTTTTTTTGAGACAAAGTCTTGCTCTGTCACCCAAGCTTGATGTGATCTCTGCTCACTGCAACCTCCACCTCCAGGGTTCAAGTGATTCTCCTGCCTCAGCTTCCCGAATAGCTGGGATTGCAGGCACCCACTACCACGCCCAGCTAATTTTTGTAGTTTTTTTAGTAGAGATGGGGTTTCACCATGTTGGCCGGGCTGGTCTCGAACTCCTGACCTCAGATGATCTGCCTGCCTGGGCCTCCCAAAGTGCTAGGATTACAAGTGTGAGCCACCATGCCCAGCCAAAAATATTTTAAAAACCTTTTCAGCAGTGCTCTATCATGACAAACATCACCACCACAAAACAGAGATCAGCCAGTGGCAAGCAGTCATTGAACTCTGGAAGGAAGAGGGGGAAAGAAAAACAAAACAAAAAGTAAAAAAAAAAATTTCTCCTTAACTGTTTATAAATATCAGGCTTTCTCTGCACGGGATATCAAAATAATTTTGTAGTTCTCAATTCAGCTCCATCAGTCTTATGATTGGTGAAATTTTCTTTCAGATTTTGACAGCAGTTTCAGTATCAGCTTGGGTTTTCAAGGTTGTATGAGTTTTCATTTTTCTATGTCTTCTTAGGGTCTTTTAACACAAAGTTGGAAAAGACTGTGTCCAGTATCATTTTTAAACAGGCGCCCATTGATCACATTCGACATAGCACTATGTAACTTTTTGGCAGTTTAGAAGAGTTTGAGCATTATCCAAGTATCAGACAGACCTCAGATTGTGTATTAGTTGAGAATCTTTTTGTTTGGTGGAATAAAAACCCCAAACTAAAGTGGCTGAAGCAATAAATATAATTCAGAGATTCGTGTAATAAAAACATCCACAAGAGGGCTTCAGGTAAGACTTGTGCTAGTGGAGTCAATGATATCACCAAAGTCCTGGTATCTGTCCATCTCTCTTTTCTGTCTTTCCCAAACAGAGTAGCACCTATACTGGACACTGCCTCATGGCAGCAATATGGCTGCAGGAGCATCCACTTTCATATCTTCACACTGCACCCTCCAGGGAAAGAAGGCAAGAATATTCTGAAGGCTTCTGCAAAATAAAAGTGAATTTCTCTAGAAGGTTCAAAATTTACCTCCTTGCATCTTAGTGGCTCTTCAGGGGTGAGATACCCACCCCAAAACCAATCGCTGTAGCCAGGAGGTGAAATGCATTGATTTAAACCAATCACAGCCCACCCCTGACACAAGAGTCAGTCCCACTCAAAGTGCAAAGCTGAAATAGGCAAGACACTAAGTTACTCAAGGGGAAATCATGACCCCTGTGGGAAGAAGAAGAGTAATGGTTGATGAGGCAATCAATAAGCATCCACTTAGTATGAGTGGTACCTCCACCTCTTATCTTGTCAGGATTCTGTTGACTCTAAGTGACAGCAACCCACTGGATTAATTATCTGCTGTCACATAACAAATCAACCCAAAACATAGCAACTTACAGCAACAAGCATTTATTATTTCACAGTTTCTGTAGGTCAGAATCAGGGTCTCTCATGAGATTGTAGTGAGGATATAAGCTGGGGCTGTATTCATCTGAAGGCTACATGGCGCACTCGCTGGTGGCGCACAGTTGCTTAACCATGTGAGCCTCTCTGCAAAGCTGCCTGAGCTTCCTTACAACATGGCTGCTGGCTTCCACCAAAGGAAGTGGTCCAAAAGAGAGAAAGAGCAAACAGAAAACTGCAGTGCCTTTATAACCCAGTGTCCAAAGTTACATGCCATTTACTTTCACTTTATTCAGAGTCAATAAGTCCAGTCCACATGTCAGGGGAGGATAATTAGACTCTATTTCTCGAATGGAGGGAGATCTAATTGCAGATTTTTTTTTTTTTTTTTCTTTTTTTTGAGACACAGTCTCGCTCTGTTGCCCAGGCTGGAGTGCAGTGGCGTGATCTTGGCTCACTGCAGCCTCTGCCTCCCTGGTTCAAGCAATTCTCCTGTCTCAGCCTCCCATGTAGCTGGGACTACAGGCATGCACTGCCATGCCCAGCTAGTTTTTGTATTTTTAGTAAAGATGGGGTTTCACCATGTTGGCCAGGATGGTCTTGATCTCCTGATCTCATGATCCACCCACCTTGGCCTCCCAAAGTGCTAGGATTACAGGCACAAGCCACCACGCCTGGCCTATTTGCAGATATTTTAAAGCCACCAAACCCACCTCAAACATACTTAAGCCACAAAGGAGGTTTGTTGGCTTCAGGGCAGGGAAAGATGATGTGGTTTCTTATAGGGAAAGAAGAGGTGCAAAAATCAAGTCCCTAGGAGCTAAAACTGGACACTGAACATGACCCACATTCTCTCATCTGTTTCTTGTCTTTGCTTTCTCAGGTCCTCTTTACCCATTGGTCTCATTTTATTTCTAAGGCAGAAGGAAGAATTTCTCCACATGGTGGGCAAAATAACCACCAGTCCCCCAGCTTAGCAACCCCAGAAAGAAAGAAAATTGCTTACTTCAGCATTTGAACCTCAATTTATGGGATGGATTCTAGTTGGGCATGCTGGGTCAGTGTCCACTCAAGAGCAATCATAATTGTCCAAAAGATAAGTCCCTTGATTGGTTTGGCCTGCATCTCATGCTCAATCCTTAGGTCAGGGGTCATTCCCAAATTAAGGAGGGAATGGGATAAAAGAACTATCACTTTTCAAGATGGCTGCTTACTACCTACGTGACTTTGAGGAACATACCCGAACTGTCTATGCCTCAGCTTCCTTGGTTTCAAGTTGCAAACAATAAAGCCTGCCTGCAGGATTGGTTTAGTATTAAATGAGAGGATGCATATGAAGTGCCTAATACAGTGATGGCATACAGTCAATGCTCAGGAAAGATAGCTCCTATAACTTATTATTTCTTGTTCTAGATGTCTTCTGTGAAAACAAGCTCCTTGAAGATAGAGACCAAGTCCCCCTATATAATAACCCTAGCCTTTATGGTTTTGCCAGGATGAGGGAAGGAAGTGTGCCACCCCACAGCTCTGTGCAGAGCCTTAACGTGGCTCATTAGAAAAGTGAGCAGCCTAGCAGAAATCTCTGCACACTCTTGGAGGCCTACAGAAACCTGCAAGCATGCTCCCCATAATATATTCTGCTGGTGCAATTAGTAATAAAGGAGCAGATGTTGAACAAGGAGCCTGCCCCTGGCAATATCTGTTAATTGATGTGATGTGTGTTTCTTTTCTTTTCTTTTTTTTTTCTTTTTTTTTAGATGGAGTCGCACTCTGTCGCCCAGGCTGGAGTGCAGTGGTGCGATCTCGGCTCACTGCAATCTCCACCTTCCGGGTTCAAACGATTCTCCTGCCTCAGCCTCCCAAGTAGCTGGGATTACAGAGACCCGCTACCACACCTGGCTAATTTTTGTATTTTTAGTAGAGACATGGTTTCACCGGATTGGCCAGGCTGGTCTCGAACTCCTTACCTTGTGATCCGCCCACCTCGGCCTCCCAAAATGCTAGGATTACAGGTGTGAGCCACCGCACGTGGCCTGATGTGTGTTTTAGTGGAAACTTGATCAAGGTGTTTTATCCCTGGCTATGAGGGAAACTCTAGAATTGGGCAGATTCAGGATGATCTTCTAAGAAGAACTTTAGGGAAAATATTAGGGTCTTAGCAAAATCTCTATAATCTCTATACCAGCAAAGAAGTAAATACTTGTCTTTAAAAACAGGAGGAGGGTGGCCGGGCACAGTGGCTCATGCCTGTAATCCCAGCACTTTGGGAGGCCGAGGCAGGCGGATCATGAGGGCAGGAGATCAAGAGCATCCCAGCTAACACGGTGAAACCCCATCTCTACTAAAAAAATAATAATAATACACAAAAATTAGCCGGGCAGGGTGGCAGGTGCCTGTAGTCCCAGCTACTCAGGAGGCTGAGGCAGGAGAATGGTGTGAACCCAGGAGGAAGAGCTTGCAGTGAGCCAAGATTGCACCACTGCACTCCAGCCTGGGCGACAGAGTGAAACTCCATCTCAAAAAAAAAAAAAAAAGAGGAGGAGGGTGCAGTACAAGTGACTTATTTATAGCAGGAATAGAGAAGGGACCATTTTAAACCTGCCTTCCTTTTTATGAGTTTGATGTGATTCCCATAGGTCCACAAACAGTCTCACATACATAGACATATACACATGGACACAAACACACTCACAGATAATCCTCACAAGCCCACTAAATGGAAATAAGAGAGGCAAAGAGAAAAAAGGAAAACACACACACACGCGAGTATAGAGGTAAACAGATCAAGAGAGATACGCATAGGCACAAGCTCACTTTCTTATGTACCCATCAACCTGGCCAGTCTGCACTTCTTGGGAAATGATAGCTGATTCAGCTTAACAGGGAGCAGCTGTACTATTGGCCTTGAAAGATTCCTTGACCAGAAGAAGGCTTAAATATATGACCACTACCCAAGGCAAAGAGATATAAAGCCTCATGTCAGGTTTCAGCTTGTGGCTCCGGTTAATTTTCAGCTTTGGAAAAGGACAGACAAAATCTATCAACCTGGTACACTCGTCAATCCTCAGTGGTTCATCTGACTTCAAGAGAGTGGGGAAGAATAATTTCTGGGAGCTACCTTGCAAACCTGGGATATCCTCCTCCCGGCCTTGCTAATAAGAGGCAAGACAATCAAAATAACAGCTCGAAACATATAGCGAGCTCTTACCATTTGCCTGGCACCATGCTCTGTTCTGTAAGCACATCATCTCATTCTATTTCCACAACAACCCAGCCACATTTCAGAGATTAGAACCAGAACCAGAGTAAATCCAATTAGCATTGTCTGAATCATTTTGATTCATATGTGTAAGTCCAAAGGGTGTTTCCAAGAAGAAAAATTACTAATTGGTCACCGGGATGAACTAAAGTGTAGAAGCATCCGGATGTAGCATTAGGTTAGGTAGTAAACTTCAAAAATAAATAATGCATCAAGCCTAAATAACCTCTTAGGCCAAATCAAGCGGTGCCGAGTTTAAATCTGGATTGGAAATTGAGTCTATGATTCTAAGGGCATACAGAATCCGCATTTTACAAAGGGAGTTCCACTTTCCTCAGTTCCTTTGCTAAGGACACATGAGATTATTTAGCTACTCTGCAAAGCTGTGGTCAGTCTTCAGTGGATGCGACAGAAAAGGTAGCACTTCTAGGAAGCGGTAGAGTCATCTCAGCCCTGGGTGAGAGGGTGCAGAGGAGTTCTAAGTCAGTACTTTTTGGTTGCAAGTAATGACAATCTGTCTATGTCATTGGTGCAGACCAAAAACATAAAAGATGAGTAAGTAATAGTCATCACACCCACTGCAGCAAAATTTTACCAACATTCAGTAAATAGTGGAAGAGTCACTGTTACAATGTTGGTGGGAGTGTAAATTAGTTCAACCATTGTGGAAGACACTGTGGCAATTCCTCAAAGACCTGGGGACAGAAATACCGTTTAACCCGTCAATAAATCATTCAATTAAAAAGACACATGCACGCGTATGTTCAACAGCAGCACTATTCACAATAGCAAAGACAGGGAAGCAACCTAAATGTCCATCAATGATAGACAGGATAAAGAAAATGTGGTACATAGACACCATGGAGTATTATGCAGCCATAAAAAGCAATGAGATCACGCCCTTTGCAGGAACATGGATGGGTTGGAAGCCATCATCCTCAGCTAACTAACGCAGAAGCAAAAAACCAAATACTATGTGTTCTCACTTATAAGTGAGAACTGAATGATGAGAAAACATGGACATACGAGTGGGAACAACACTCCTGTCAGACAGTGGGATCGGGGGAGGGAGAGCATCAAGAATAGTTAATGTACGCTGGGGTTAATACCTGGGTGATGGGATGATCTGTGCAGCAAACCACCATGGCACACATTTAGTCTGTAACAAACCTGCACATCCTGCACATGTACCCCTGAACTTAGAATAAAATTTGAAGAAAAAATAATAATAAAATGCAATCATCAAGGAAAAAAAAAAAAGAAAGGACTTAAGTCAAATGGGAATTAATCGCGTTGTAAGTACTCAGAACTTACCCAAGGGCAGGAATGTAGTTAGGCTACAGAAAGAGGCCGGCAAATGAAAATCCAACAGTAGCCAGTGTCTTTCCACCTCTCACCTGTGCTTCAGAGCCATTCAGAGTCATTCTCTCCCTGCAAACATGCAGAATACATAGAAAAACAGAAAAAAAAGGGTCAGGGTTGGAGGTGTGCCTCTGCTCCTGAGCTGCAACAGACCAGCTTGATCGAAGCTAAAATCTTCCAAATTCCCTGGAAAGAGACCATGATTAGCCCAGCTGGGGTCACGTGGACACTCTTGGTCCAATCAGCTGCAGCCAGAGGGCTCAGATCACATGGTACCACCACAGCTATTGGGATTTGCCCCTGTGACTTTTTGAATGGGATGGAAAGTTTCCCTAGCAAGGAAAACTTTTGCCAACTGGTAAGACCCTCAGACAGTTGTCTGCTACAAAGATATAGGAGAAGCGGGTAGAGAACAAACTGGTACCTAACATTTTGGAGTGTTTCCACGTACAAGGCATTATGCCAAGAAAGTACTTAAAATACATTACATCAAGTCTTTATTTTTTCTTTTTTTTTTTATTTTTTGTTTTGTAGAGACAGAGTTTCACCATGTTGCCCAGGCTAGTCTCAAACACCTGGTCTCAAGCAATCGGCCCACCTCAGCCTTCCAAAGAGCTGGGATTACAGGTGTGAGCTGCCACACCCAGGCTGGTCTTTCTTATTTTTTTCAACTTCTGCTTCTAAACTCTTTGTTCATAGGGGTTCAAAATAAGCCCAGGGCACTCAACCAAAAACGAACATCATTCCATTCCCCTCCATTCTCCTGCCCCATACTTTGGCCTTCCAACCCCCATTGTCCCCCGCCCTCAAAATATTTACTTTCCCAGTTACAAAGCAAATGGCAACAAACAATAGCTATTACCTATGTTAGCTGCAGCCAGTCAAGAATGTTCAACTGTATTTATTTTGAGCCTAACCCACCTACCTGTAATTTCCATTCACCTGGTTCAGTCCTCTGGAAGGTAATTTGAATCTCTCCTTAACAAGCCATCTATTGAAATCTGTATTAGTGTGCTGGTGTTGCCATAACAAAGTACTACAGACTGGTGGCTTAAACAACAGACTTTTATTGTCTCACAAGTCTGAAGGCTGGAAGTCTGAGATCAAGGTGTCAGCAGAATTGGTTTCTTCTGATGCCTCCCTCCTTAGCTTGTAGATGGTCATCTTCTCTCTGTGTATGTGTGGGTCTTAATCTCTTCTTATAAGACAGTCTGATTGAATTAGGGCTCACCCTGATAGCCTCATTTTTAACTTTTTTACCTCTTTACAGACCATATCACCAAATATATTCACAGTCTGAGGTACTGGGGGTCAGGACTCCAACATAAGACTTTTGGGGATACAGAATTCAGCCAATAACAAAGCCTTTGAAGGCAGTTTCCATTCTACCCCCAAGTCTGTAATGTCAGCTAAAAAAAAAAAAAAATCACAGTATATAAATTTAGAAAAGAAGAGAAGGAGGTTGTAGTTATTGTAAAGGGTTACAGCCTGCAAAGTGGCCATTGCACAGGCTGAGAAGCACAGCCTCTGGCCAATAGCCCAGAGACAAGTACTTTGAAGAAGGAGTTGAGGCAAGAGATTTAGAGATTTATGTTAATAGTCTGGCTAAACATACATATTCAACAGGTTACAGGAGGAACTATGAATATTCATGAACGAGGTCCTGATGCATGTGCGTTTAACAAACACGCATGTGACATACGATCTATGTTCACTTTGCAGTGAAGATTCAACGTTTAACTGTATTATAATTAGGCCCTATGCATCAAAGGGTCTTTTCAGGACATGAAAGCGTACGACTCCACAATCTCTGTAAATTGTCCAGAACCAGTCCATGGTCAGTGGTCTTTTTACGGGAGAAAGTTACTGAAATCAGTTCTTTGTCCAATCCAAGCTGTAGTTGTGGCTGGTGAAACAGGGGGTCAGTTAATCAGCATCTACCAGCTGGATGAGCCGTAATTGTTTTAATATTGCATATCTTGAGGCCAGTGCTTGTTTAGTTGTTAAAGAAAAAGAAAAAGATAAACTGCCACAGGTTTATCTTTTAAGTGTAGGGGTGCGTGACTCAACCCTTGCCTGATGCACATGGCCTTAGGTCCTACTTATAATTTGGTGTCTTGTTGTCATAGAGTCTCCTCTGTCAGTCTTATGGTCTCTATTTTAACATTAACGTGGGTCAGTTGTTGTGTCTAAACTCCAGAAGGGAGAGGGCAAAAGGAGGCGTGTCTAACATTCTATCGCATCATAACTAGGAACTACATTTGTAAGGTATTGTACCCTCGGCCACACGGAGGTGTCTACTGAGTTGGTGAGGGGCTTACGATTTTATTTTTAGTTGATGAATCTCACCACTAAAGAGCCACTTCTACACTACAAGTCTTTCTGATTCCCAGGATATACTTTATCAAGATAAAAAGGTGTAAGACTTCTCCCACGGGAACAGGCATGTTTTAAACAAATGCCTCATCAGAAAAGAGCTAGTTGCCATCTCAGATAAAAAACACTCCTGAGAATGGGGCTTGGTGGATACCTAGGTTGGATGCACAAAAATCTCAGAGAAGAGAGAGAAAGGGGACACGTCCTATGTCAGATTTCCCCTCCTTGAAGCTACGCAGCTCTAGAGGTAGTTCATATGGCATAGCTTTGGTCCTTCCATGGTAACTCTGAAGACCTACAGAGATGACTTAGAAGGTCAACAATGCCCCTGCACCCGCCAAGCTCATACTACATAGTGTTTAAGATGACAGCATCTTTTACAATTTTGCTTTTCAACAAAAGCATCCTACATTTGACCATATCCTTTGTCCCTCTCTGATGTGGACATAACCAGGTTAAGATTCTGTATCTTTCTCCTCAGCCTCTGCTCAACTGAGTGTCAAGGGCTTTCCTTAATTTCTTTGGGATCCAGGAAGGTGTCTGAATTCCAAGTTTTAAGTTTCACTCTTCCGGGAGACTTCCACAGGCACAATTTCAACTCCTTGGTCCATGGAGAAAGGGGTGGTGATTGCTGATGAGCTAATTTAGTACCTACTGCCAATGTACTCAGTAGTTAAATAGATTAAATTAATTCTCCTTAGAGCAGAAGCTTTCAACGTTGGCTGCACATTGTATTCACCTTGGGAGCTTTAAAAAAAAATACTGATGACTGAGTCCCACCCCTAGATTCTGGTTTAATTGGCTTGGGGTGCAGTGTAGGCTTTGGGATATTTTAAAGCTCTCCTGGTTATACAAATGGAAAGCAAGTTGAGAATGATTGTCTTGTTGTGGTGGTTCTCAAAATGTGGTCCCCAGACCAGTGACATCACTATCACCTGGGCACTTATTTGCAGATTTTCAGGTCACATCTCAGACGTAGGCTTAGCAATCTGTAGTTTCACCCCTCACCAGGTAATTCTGATACACGATGAAGTTTCGGAACCACTGTTCTGGAGGTCCTCAGGGTGTGGCTGCCACTTGCTTATAAATTGATATTTGACAGATCCTGCTCAGCTTCTTCCTACTGACTGCTCACAACCAAAGTCCCTTTGTTCCACCTCTAAGTTCAGACCGCCTTCATTTCTAGATGTAATTCTCACTTGAGGTGGGAAGGACACAAGGGACCCAGCTCAATACTGAGGCTGATTATACACAATGGAGCACTATTCAGCCATAAAAAAGAATGAGATCCTGTCATTTCCAACAACACAGATGGAACTAGAGGTCATTACATTAAGTGGAATAAGCCAGGTGCAGAAAGACAAACATCACATGTTTCCACTTATTTGTGAAATCTAAAAATCAAAACAATTGAAATCATAGACGTAGAGTGGAGGGATGGTTAGCAGGGGCTGAGAAGGGTGGTAGGGATGGTTAATGGGTGCAAAAAAAAAAAAGTTAGAAAGAATGAATAAGATCCAGTATTTGATAGCACAACAGGATGACTAGAGTCAATAATAATTTAATTGTACATTTTAAAACAACCAAGAACATAATTGATTGTAACTCAAAGGATAAATGCTTGAGGGGACGGATACCCCCTTCTCCATGATGTGACTATTATGTATTGCACGCCTGGATCAGAACATCTTGTGTAATGCATAAAGAGATGCATTTAATAAATAGATACGTTTAGTATGTACCCACAAACATTATAAATAAGAAATTTTTGAAGTAATAATTCTCACACACACACACACAAATACTAAAGCTGAGCATAGCGTTCGTCTTCCTGGCAGACTTGTTCTGAACCTTTTTTTAAAAACCATCCACCTTTAATGTGTGAACCTGCTTCATAAACCCAGTTCCAATCTGGCCCACCAGTTCTGATAACTATGCTAGTGCCTTATTCCTCAGGGTCAAAACATTTTTTTCTGAGTTATCCACCTCAGACCTCCAATCCCTCTAACACTGGTAAACCTAATAATTTATATTGATCCCATCTTACCCCCAAACCAATGTCTTCTTCTGAATTTCCTCTGAATTAACTGATTATTTCTCTCCCTAGCTACTCTCCTACATACTTTTTTTAAAGGAAGTAATGAATTATGTGGGTGCAGGTTTATTGTCTGACTTTAAAAAATAACACCTACTCATCTTAGAAAACTTAGAGAAATCGCAGCAACAAAGAAGCAAATAAAAACCATCTGTCATGCCACCTCTCCGAGACAACCATTGTTAACATTTTGGGATGTTTCCTTCCTTCTTGTTCCCTTGCACATTTATGTTATGATCTACTTTATTCCAAAAAGCATATTACGTGGGTTACAAAAGGGCATAAAATACAAGACAGAAAATGTTTGATATGCCTTATTGATCGAATTATTGGTCTTGATGCTTCAATGCTTCACTGTAGTACGTTATATAACCCCAACCTTGACATAACAAGTGGAAGGCATGTCCCCAAACACATACCTTAAGTTTGGGATTGGCTGTGCAACTTGCTTTGGCTAGTGGTATATTAGCAATACATGATGCAAACAGAGGCTCACAACATACTTGCTTTGTTGGGCTTGCTCTGTTATACTCCACAGATCTGTCATGTGAGGAACTTACCAAAGTGTCCACTGCCCCTTTGACCTGGGTCCCAAAATGGCAGACCTAGAGAAGTCTGCATGTATTAGTCCATTCTTGCACTATAAAGAAGCTATAGGCCGGGCGCGGTGGCTCAAGCCTGTAATCCCAGTACTTTGGGAGGCCGAGACGGGCGGATCACGAGGTCAGGAGATCGAGACCATCCTGGCTAACACGGTGAAACCCTGTCTCTACTAAAAAATACAAAAAACTAGCCAGGCGAGGTGGTGGGCGCCTATAGTCCCAGCTACTCGGGAGGCTGAGGCAGGAGAGTGGCATGAACCCGGGAGGCGGAGCTTGCAGTGAGCTGAGATCCGGCCACTGCACTCCAGCCTGGGTGACAGAGCGAGACTCCGTCTCAAAAAAAAAAAAAAAAAAAAAAAAAGGAAGCTATAAAGAAATGCTTAGGACTGGGTAATTTATAAAGAAGAGAGGTTTAATTGTCTCATGATTTCACAGGCTGTACAGAAAGCGTGATGCTGGCATCTGCTTGGCTTTTGTGGAGGCCTCCAAAAACTTACGATCATGGCAGAAGGCAAAGCGGAGATGAAGTGTCTCACACGGTAGGAGCAGGAGCAAGAGAGAGCAAAGGGAGTGGGAACGCGGGATGCTGCACCCTCTTAAACAACCAGATCTCATGAGAACTCACTATCATGAAAACGGCACCAAGGGGATGGTGTTAAACCATTCATGAGAAATTCACCCCCATGATCCAATCACCTCCCACGGGGCCCCACCTCCAACACAGAGGACTACAATTCAACATGAGATGTGGTGGAGACCCAGCTCCAAGCCATATTGCTGCACGCCACCCCGCAACGAGCCTATAGATGCGAGAGCAATAAACAGTTTCTTATTATTGTATGCCGCTGAATTGTGTGTCCTTTTTAAATCTACTTTTATTATGGCAATAGCTAATTGATACCCTCTTTCACTTATCCTGAGATGCACAGGTTTTCGCATTATAACATCACTGAAGTCAAAATGTGTCTTATAATCAATGGCATGCCATAGTTTTCTTGGCAAGGTTGTTTTTTCTTCCTTAATACTATATAAAAAATGAAGCATATTATATTTGGTGGCATCCTAGATACTATGAAATACAGTAGGTGAAAAATCAGTTAAAAAGTAAAACATATGTTAATGTTCCATCAAAATTCATAGCTATGCACACACATATATATCTCGTATTTGTGTGCTTTGCAGACATATATTTTATGTACATGTGTATATGTGTATATGTGTACACATATATACATACATATACATATACACATACATATCCAAAAATTCAAAAAGGAAAACTTGGTTGTTCTAAAGAACATAAGAATATATACTAGGGAGATAACTTCTCTTTGGTTTAGTAGAACAACTGAATAGTAATTTTTGAATGTGAGATTCAAGGCTCTTTATATAAGTCTAGATGGAATGAGACAAAAAGAGAATTAGATTGTTTATTATACTAACAAAAATTACTAAATCATATGCTGGTTGATCAAGACAGCAATTGGGATGGCGGGAGGCTAGAACTTGCAGACAAGCATGGCAGTAAGTAAAATAAGTTATTCCCCATGGTGGAAAACAGTCAATGAATCTCAAGACTGAAGTTTAACACTTTTTGCAATTAACCACAGTTTGTCCTAGACCTTTTTCACGTCACAGCTTTTCCGAGAGGATAAAAGGAAAGGTACTACTATGTCCCATTTGGGGTGATAGATCCTAGGAGGCAGAATAGTGAGTAGATAGAGGGAATTTACTAACTCAACAGATACGTTTTTAGGACACTCAACTACTCATGGATTGAGAAATAGACGCTCAAGCTATGTTAACTTTAAAGGCAGGAGCATTCCCAAAGATTCTCAAGATGAGAAAGCTAGAGTAACACACTCAGAAAGAAAAAAAAAAAACAACAACTAAAAGGAAGTACGCTAAAACGTTGGCAGCAGTTGTCATTAAGTAATGGAATTGTAGGTTGTTTCTATTTCCCTTTATTTGTACTTGTCTACGCTTTCTAAAATTTCCACGATGCAGCTGTACTGATTTCATAAGCATAAGAACAAATGTTTTCATTTGTGTCCATGAGAAAAGGAAAAGAAAATTATGGAACTGTCAAATGGAGCCAGGCGTGTGACTGAGATCATGAACTATGTTTGTACCCACTCATTTTCATGAATCAAGAGTATTCCCCCATTTTATTGCAAATTCTTCACAGTATCATTAGTGATGGCTACATAACAGCATATAAATGAATGCATCATAACTGATTTAATCCTCTGTTGTTATATAGTTGGGAAATAATTGAGTTATTTCCATTTTCCATCCTATTGTCTGTTAACTGTGCTGAACATTTTGTATATAAATCTCATCCACCCCATCAACATTTTAATATGCCTAATTTTCTGACTATCTAAATGCCTTGCTTTCTTACTTTTCTTACCTTCTAGAACACTCCATGACCATGAGCTAAATATCCTCAATGTCTTTTGATCACTCACCCGTGTTTGGTCACTGTCTCCCCAAATTACTGTGGTCTGATTCCTGGGCAGGAACCCCTTCCAGCTCTAGCCAGCATTTATAAGGCCCAGCCTTCTGTTGCTTCAATGCAAAACAGCATTGTCACCACACTGCTCACTTCTCTTAAAACTGTGTCTCAAAACACACTTCCAGGAGCCATATGCATTTATCACTGGAGCAATAAATGATGATGGTGCTGTTATTCATCAAATGGTCAGAGTAACTGTGTCATTGGGTGTGCCCAAGTTCCTATGAGTCCTCAGACATCAACCCCAATTTCTTATTCGTAAATTTTTTAGAGATTTTTATTTTTCCCTAAGTTATTGGGGTACAGGTGAAATTTGGTTACGTGACTAAGTTCTTTAGCGGTGATTTGTGAGATTTTGGTGCACCCATCACCAGAGCAGTATGCACTGCACTATATTTGTAGTCTTTTATCCCTCACCCCTCTCCTACCATGCCCCCTAAGTCTCCAAAGCCCATTGTATCATTCTTATGCCTTTGCATCCTTATAGCTTAGCTCCTACATATCAGTGAGAAGATACGATGTTTGGTTTTTCATTCCTGAGTTACTTCACTTAGAATAATAGTCTCCAATCTCATTCAGGTCACTGCAAATGCCGTTAATTCATTCCTTTTTATGACTGAGTAGTATCCCATCATATAAATATACCACAGTTTCTTTATCCACTTGTTGATTGACAGGCATTTGGATTGGTTCCATGATTTTGCAACTGCAAATTGTTAAGCCATAAACTGCAAGTATCTTTTTCATATAATAACTTATTTTCCTCTGAGTAGATACCCCGTAGTGGGATTGCTGGATGGTAGCTCCACTTTTAGCTCTTTAAGGAATTTCTACACTGTTTTCCATAGTGGTTGTACTAGTTTACATTCCCACCAGCAGTGTAGAAGTGTTCCCTGTTCACTGCATCCATGCCAACATCTACTGTTTTTTGATTTTTTGATTATAGCCATTCTTGCAGGAGTAAGGTGGTATCACATTGTGGTTTTGATTTGCATTTCCCTGGCCATTAGTGATGTTGAGCAGTTTTCATATGTTTGTTGGCCATTTGTGTATCTTCTTTTGAGAATTGTCTATTCACTTCCTTAGCCCATTTTTTGACGGAATTGTTTGTTTTTTTCTTACTGGTTTGTTTGAGTTCTTTGTAGATTCTGGATATTTGTCCTTTGTTAGAAGTACAGATTGTGAAGATTTTCTCCCACTCAGTGGGTTGTCTGTTTACTGTGCTTACTATTCCTTTTGCATGCCAAAGCTCTTCAGTTTAATTAAGTCCCAACTATTTATCTTTGTTTTTATTGCATTTGCTTTTGGGTTCTTGGTCATGAAATCCTTGCCTAAAACACTGTATAGAAGGGTTTTTTGTGGGTTTTTTTTTTTTCCTACCAGGGTGGTTAGGGAAGGACCATCAGGTGGGGGCAGGACTAGACATGTCTGACCTCAGACTCTCCTTGGGTGGATCTTGCTGCAGCTGAGTATTTGGGGTGTCTCCTGGGTCCTGAAGGAGCAGTCCACTTCCCTCAGAAGGTCTGTGGGTCCTCTTGGGATTGCTGGTTTGTTCTTGCAGTTGATCTGGAGCTAAAATTCACAATGTGAGCCTCCGAACCCTGCTCTGTTGTCCAAGTTGGAGCTGTAATCTAGTCCTACCTCCCGTCCACCATGATGATCCCCAATTTCTTTTTACAATTTATTTTTATTCTCTTTAGAGACAGAGATGAGTTCTGACTCTGCCACTCAAACTGGAGTGCAGTGGCGTGATCATAGCTCACTGCAGCCTCAAACTTCCGGCTCAAACAATCCTCCCACTCCAGAGTAGCTGGGACTAGACGTGTGCACGACCATGCCCAGCTAATTAAAAAAAACATTCGATACAAGATCACACTTTGTTGCCTAGGCTTGTCTTGAACTCCTGAACTCAAGCAATACTCCCACCTCGGCCTCCCAAAGCACTGGGAATACATATATGAGCCACTGTAGCTGGCCACAACCCTGATTTCTCTCCTCTCTCTTTCTGTCTCTCTGTCTCTGTCTCTGTCACTCTGTCATGTTTTTAAGAACCATATGAGGCCAGGCGTGGTGTCTCACGTCTGTAATCCCAGCACTTTGGGAGGTCAAGGCTGGTGGATCACCTGAGGTCAGGAGTTCGAGACCAGCCTGACCAATATGGAGAAACCCCACCTCCACTAAAAATACAAAATTAGCCGGGTGTGGTGGCACATGCCTATAATCCCAGCTACTTGGGAGGATGAGGCAGGAGAACAGCTTGAACCCAGGAGGCAGAGGTTGCGGTGAGCCGCGATCGCACCATTGCACTTCAGCCTGGGCAACAAGAGCAAAATTCCGTCTCAAAAAAAAAATAAAAAAAAGAAGAACCGTATGAATCAGCAACATTCCCAGCAGGTCATGTAGGAAACAGACAAGATTCACTGATTTCCCTTTATTTGATGGGGCTTTAAGCAATTCTGGTTTTATAGGGATGCGGGGACACACACAGCCCACAGGCTCTGTGCCTTGCATTATGAGAGTTCACAAAGCCTCGTAAGACCTGACTAGCCTTGAGCAAACTGGCCCCAGTTTGCTCATCTGACAGATTAGGCTGTGGCTTTAAGCTCAGAGTCAGTGGAATCTCTTTGCTTGGCTTATAAAATATGCTCAGTCCTCAGAATCCTTTGCTTCTTCCCAGAGGAAGCCTGAGGAGACTGACACTGTTGTAATACCAAGGACAAGCTTGGGCTCCACCCCCATCTCTCTCTCTCTCTCTCTCTCTCACACACACACACACACACATACACACACGCACACACACACACACACGCATGCACGCACACACACAGGAGCCTTAAGCAAATTTTGATCTTGTAATGTTGGAAACCCTATCAGAAAACAGAGTCCCTGTGCCTTCTTATCTCTGTCTCAGCGCAGAAAGGAGGGGGTGACTGGCATATGGATTAATGTCAATGACATTTTAGTCTGATAAAGCGCTTCTGTGGGCCCTGGGAGAGACGGATTTCCAAAGTCGTGGGCAGGTAAGTTGGGAGAAGAGGAGAGCTGACTATTGTCTGGACTGACAATTGAGCCCTCTTGAGAGAAAGTTGTCAAAGCTTAATCAGATGCCCCCTAGTCCAATGCCTTGGGCACTCATTGTTTTGCCTTTCCAGAATCTATTTGCTTCTATTAACAGTGTTGTCACCCTACTTTCTTCTAAAGGAATCTCTTCTCTCCCTCTTAGGTCCACGAGGTTTTATGGACCTGACACCACTATCTCTTTGGCTCCAGAGGCAGTCAGGGCATCAAACCTGGCCAGTACCACCACTGCATTCCCTCCCACATGACGATTGGTTTAAGAGTAGGCACATTACTCAAATCCAGTCAATCAGGGCCCATGAATATCATTCATGAACCCATAGCCAACACACGGGAAAATTAAAGAATGGGGATAAACAAGACTTTCTACCATAGTGATACGGACAGGAGACAGGAAAATACTGGGTAGAAGAGGGCAGTTCCCAGCAAAGGCCTCACTCTCAAGGCTGGATACCTGCAGCCCTAAGTAAGAACAGGTATTCCTGTTTTCACACCCCAAAAGTTGCCTTTTGGCCCACCACGCCTCCTATCCTGTACCCATATAAACCCCAAGCGCAGGCTCCAGAAGCACATGAACAGAGGAGGAGACAAGTAGATGAACAACAGGATGGTGTGACAGAGGAAGAGAAAAAAGAAGAAGCGCCTGAGCACTGAGAGGAGTTTGGCTGGGGGTGGCTGGAGAGGAGTTCGGCCACCACTGGACAGTCAAACTCCAGGAGAAGATCATCTTCCCATTCCATCCCCGCATCAGCTCCTCATCCATCCTGTTGAGAATCACCTCTACCACTCAATAAAACCCCTGCATTCATCCTCCAAGTCTGTGTGTGACCTGATTCTTCTGGAATGCTGGACATGGGCTCAGGATACAGAAAGCTGTCACCCTGTCCCTCTGTCCTTGCAGAAAGTCAGAGGGTCCACTGAGCTGGTTAACACTTAAGCCATCCACAGACAGCAAGGCTAACAGGGCGCGCAGTAACACACCCCTGCTTGGGCTCTGCACCTGTCCATCTGCGTGCTCTTTCTCCTGTAAGGGGTTTGAACATCAGCAGTGACCGAAAAGACAAGCCATACCCCTGTCACACATCCTTCAGTGGGGTCAGGGAACTCTTGTTTCAATAGGATTTGAGCACCTAAATTTAGGATATCAAGATTTCCAAATGACATAAGTGACTGTGCTCCCTTCTTGTTTAAGTTGATGGGACTTAGGTTTTCTTTTATTTAAAATCAACAAACATCAAACACCTGCAACAAACAGACACTATGAGCAGCTCCAGCCGTTGACATGTCACTGGCTAAATACAGTGGGTAGAACCCCAAGATGCCTCTCTGTGAATACGGTTATAAGGAAATTCCAGTGACAATACACACAGAGAAGTTTAATGAGAAAAGCATTGTGCTAGGGATCAGAAAACAGATTTGCACACAAGTTTCTAGCAATATGACCCTAGACAAGTTATTCAGCATTTGTAAGCCTCCATTCCCTTGACTGTAAAATAGGATATATATATGTGTGTATGTGTGTGTGTATATTCAGCCCTTATAATGATCTAATTATATATGTTTGTATTATATATATATGTGTGTGTGTGTGTGTATATGTCTGAATAAGAAATGTCTTTGCATATGCACGTGTATGTTCACTGCAGCATTATTCACAATAGCGAAGACATGGAATCAACCTAAATACCCAATGATAGACTGGATTAAAAAAATGTGGTACACATACATCATGGAACACTATGCAGCCATAAAAAAGAATGAGATTATGTCCCTTGCAGGGACATGGATGGAGCTGGAGGCCACTATCCTTAGCAAACTAATGCAGGAACAGAAAACCAAATACTGTATGTCCTCACTCACAAGTAGGAGCTAAATGATGAGAACACATGGACACATAGAGGGGAACAAGACACACTGGGGCCTCTCAGCAGGTGGAAGGTGGAAGGAGGGAGAGGATAAGGAAAAATAACTATTGGGTACTAGGCTTAATACCTGGGTGATGAAATAATCTGTACAACCAACCCCCAAGACATAAGTTTACCTGTGTAACAAGCCTGCACGTGTATCCATGAATTTAAAAGTTTTTTTTCTTTTTGTTTTTGTTGTTGTTTTTTGTTTGTTTGTCTGTTTGGTTTTTTTTTTTTTTGAGACAGGGTTTCACTGTGTTGCCCAGGCTGGAGGGTGGTGGCACGATCTCTGCCCACTGCAACCTCCACCTCCTGGGTTCAAGCGATTCTTCCACCTCAGCCTCCCAAGTAGCTGAGACTGCAGGCACACATGACTATGCCCGGCTAATTTTTGTATTTTTTGGTAGAGATGCGGTTTCACCATGTTGGCCAGGCTGGTCTCAAACTCCTGACGTCAAGTGATCCACCCATCTTGGCCTCCCAAAGTGCTGGGATTACAGGTGTGAGCCACCACGCCCGGCCTAAAAGTTTTTTAAAAATGTCTTTGAAGCACCTATTACAGTGCCTTGCATGCAAAGCAGGGAGTGTAAACGTGTTGCATAGTATTTCCCTTTCTCAGCATACCATTAGGTAACTACCTATCCCTTGTGAAATTCCACTTTCTCATGTGTAAAATGAGGGCTTTTTCACTACATCTGTGGTTTTCAATCCTTGCTGCAAACCAAAATTACCAGGAGAGTTTTAAAACATACAGATGCTCAGGCTTTCTGCCCAGAGATACTGATTTAATTGGTCTGAGTGGGGGCTCTTGGCATTGACATCTTTTAAATCCTCTCAGGTGATGCTGATATGAAGATGGGGTTGAGAACCATGGCACTGGATGAGGATCGCTTTACGAGTTAGCAATCTAAGGCTCTTATGAAGAAAAAATAATTTCATCATTAAAGCTATACATTTTCCTGCAGAAATGTCCTCAGATGATGCATTTGAAAATGAGCAATTAGCCCTTCAGCAGAAGATGTTTTAAAACTTTTACTCAACAAAGTCAATCTCTGTCTAAGGAGAAAATTCATTAAGAGCAGAAAATGTTTACCACTCTGAGATTATTCGGCAAACTCTCATACTGCCTCTGCCATGCTTTTGTTAGGACTCTTATCCCTAAGTAAAAAAAAACCTTGGGGGAAAGAGATATCAATTTTATTTTGTAAAAATATTTGATAGAGCTAATGAGTGTGTGTGTTTTTAATAGTTCCCTTGGGAAATGCTACACAGTAAATATAATTGAAAGTGGGAGATGGAACTGATTATTCATCAAGCATGTATTTTAAGAACCCAATTATGAAAAAGAATAATGCAATGTGGAACATGAAATGGCTGCTAACAATGCTGCATATTTTCTAAAGTGTTTTAGAGAGCTCTCAAATCCCTAAGATTGATAAAATTACAACAATGATATCTTGCTCAGCCCTTGCTATTTGCAGTGTCTCATATTTATAAAAGAGAATAGAACACATCCTCTTCTCAGAACAAAATTCTTGTAGGGAAATAGGCCATTGTCTCAAAAAATCCAGATGAAAAAAACACCATATAGTATTCACATTAACAGAAATCTGCAATAACAGTGGAACAAGAACTGAAATATGGCATAATAAAGTGAGATTTTATTTCAAGCTCCAACATAAATTACCTGGATAGCCTTAAAAACTTTAGGCTCTAGGGGACGTCTGCTTCCAGCCAAGACGAGTAACCAAGACTTGATTTACTCTTTTGCCTGAAACAACCCCAAAAATCCCACAAAAATATATGAAACAATGATTTTCAGCACACTGGACTTCAGGTAACAAACGATGGTAGTCCCCGAGAGATTAAAAATAAATGAGGTAAGGCCTAGGACTTCCCTAGCATTAGCCTTGAGAGATGTTCCAGACACAATACCCGGAAGGGAGAAACCAGAAAGAGCCCAGTGGTCTTCCCGAGTTGAGGAGCTAGGTTCCCAAAAGCCCAAAACAGCTAGGGTTTGCAGGACAGGGTGCTGGAGAGGACCCTGGAGAGGAACCTGAAGAACCCTGAAGATTTGTCAAAAGTCTTCCTTGAGTATTCAGCAAAGTACTGATTGGCTCATATGCATAGGGAACTTTCCAAGACAAAGAGAGGCCATTTGAAGGATTAGAAGGAACAGTAGCAAACATTCCCATTAAGCCAGAAATCATCTACAAGCCGAACCGAAAACTTCATAACTTAGAGTACTCAAGAGGGTCTTGCCTCACTAGTGGGGAACAATTAGCCCTAAACTAAACACTACTCTGATCTCATCTAACAAGTCTTAAAAGCAATATCCAAAAGATTCTATCTGTTTCGAACAACAACTGCATTTCAGAAGAAGAAAAATCTCTAAGTTTATAGGAATGCAGAAATATCGAACAGCTAACAATGTCTGGCATCCTATCAAAGACGACCAGCATGCAAAAAAAGAAGGAAAATACAGATTATGAGGAGAAAAGTCAATCAGTTGAAACTGACCCAAAACAGACACAGATGTTAGAATTAGAAGACAAGGACATAAAATCAGTTATTACAACTGCATTGCATACGTTCAAAAAGTTAAGTAGAAACATGGAATATATTTTGAAAGATCCAAACAGAACTTCTAGAGGTGAGAACCACGGTGTCTGAAATAAAATAGATACAGGCTGAGATTAACCAAAGATATTCCAAAAGAAAGATCATGAATTCAAAGAGCAATAGAAACAATCTTGAGTGAAACACAGACAGAAAAAACGTAAAAATGAAAAAGAGCATCTGAACTGTGGAACAACTTCCACAGTTATTATAATTACATATAATTAAAGAATTCAAAGGAGAGAAGGGGGAAAGAAACATCTTTGAAAAAATAATGATCAAAAAGTTTGCAAATCTAATAAAAAAAAACTGAACTCACAGATCCAAAAGATTCAGTAAGTTTTAAGTATAAACAAACAAATACAACAAAACATATCATAATCAAATTACTCAAAATCCATGGTAAAGGGAAAATATGAAAAAGAGTCAAAGCAAAATAACATGTTACATAAAGAGGCACAAAGATAGGTATGATGACAGATTTCTCTTCAGAAACAATGCAAGCAAAAAGACAGTGGAGCAATATCTTTAAAATAGTGAAAGAAAAAAAATTCACCTAGAATATATCTAGAAAAAATATTTTTCAAAAAATGCTTTCAATGTGAAGGCAAAATAAAGATGACTGTAGACATTAAAAATGTGAAAGCTGCACTGCAAGAAAGGTTAAAAGAAGCCCTTTCAGGAAAAAGGAAACTTACACCAGATAGAAATATGAATCTACTCAAAGGAATGGTGAGCACCAAAAGTAAATATATAAAATTTCTCTTATTATTTAAACATTTTTGAAAGATAATTGAGTTTTAACAAATTTTTTAGAGTTTGAAGTTTAGAAAATATGCATAAGTAAATATGATAAACATAGCATAAATGCCAGATGGGATCTATACTATTATATATATGAAAGAGTACAACATCCCTTGAAGATAGACTGTGCTAAGTTAGATATGTACTACAAACCTTAAAACAACCACTAAAATACAAAACAAAAAGTTCCAGCCAATAATGGAAACAAAACAAATCATCAAGAAAATTCAATTACTCAAAAGAGGTCAGGACCAGCGAAAAAGGGAACAAAGAAGAGATAAGGCAGACAGAAAACAGGCGGTAAGATGAAAGACTCAAACCTATTGTATCAATAGTCACATTAAATATAAATGGACCAAACGCTTCCAATTAAAAGGAAGAGATTTTCAGGTTAGATTAAAAAAAGTAAGACCCAACTATATGCTACCTATAAGAAAGGCACTCCAAATATACAGACACAAATAGGTTTGAAGTAAATTGATGAGAAAATATATACTATAACAACACTAGTCAATACAAAGCTGTAGTGGCTATATTAATATCAAACAAAGTCGATTTTAGAGCAAAAAAAAAAAACCACCAGAGAAACAGAAAGTCATGTCATAATGATAAAGGGTTCAAATCTTTTAGAGGACATGATAATCCTAAATATTCATACATCTATATGCACCTAATAACAGAGTTTCAAAATACACAAAACAAAAAAAAAAATAAAATCTCAAGGAAAAATAGACAAATCCACAATTATATTCAGCCATTTTAAATACTTCTTTCTCAATTATCGATAGAACAAGTGAACATAAATCAGCAAGTATATAAGAGCTCTGAACAACACTAACAATCGACTTGACCTAAATGACATTTATACAACAACAGAAGAATACATATTTTTCTAAAATGCAATAGAGCATTCACCAAGATAAACAATTTTATGAACCATAAAACATGTCTCGGTAAATTTGAAAAAATTTTAGTCATTCAAAGTATGTTCTCTGACCACAATGAAGTTAAATTACAAATAAACTAAAGATATCTAGAAATAAAGACATTTGAAAAATGTCCAAATGTTTGGAAACTAAATACACTTCCAAATAGTCCAATTGTCAAGATAAAAATTAAAAAGAAAACTGGAAGGCATTTTGAAGTAAATGAGAAGGAAATGTATGTATCAAAATTTGTGGGATGCAACTAAAGCAGTTACTTAGAGGAAAATACATAGCCTCAATGACTGTATTAGAAAAGAAAGCTCTCAAATCAATGACCTCAGTCTGTGCTTTAAGAAACTGGAAATAGAAGAGAAAATTAACTCAAAGTAAGCAGAGAAGGGAAATAATAAAGATAAAAGTGGAAATCAATGAAGTAGAACACAGAAAAATAATAGACAAAATCACTAAAACCAAAAGCTACTTCTTTGATAACAATCAATAAAATTGATAAACCTCTAGCCAGACTTACAAGGGGCAAAAATGAATAGAAGGCATAAATTACAAATATTAGGAATGAAAGAGGTGACGTCACTACAGATATTAAAAGGATAATAAGGGAATATTATGGACAATGTTATGCTAAGTTCAACTACTTAGATTAAAATAAATGCATAATCATTCAAATTGATACACAAAAATCAATTGTTACTTCTGTACTGAAGCAACAATTAGAAATTGAAGTTTTGAAATAAATATTATTTACAATGGCAGCAAAAAATGTGAAATACTTAGGACTAAATCAATCTACAAAACAGAAATTAAAGAAGACATAAATATTGGCCAGACTGGTCATGAACTCCTGACCTCAGGTGACCCACACGCCTGGGCCCCCCAAAGTGTTGGGATTACAGCTGAGAGCCACCTCGCCCAGCCACATGTGTTCTCTTGATGCAATAAATAAGTTATGCAGCCTCTCTGTACCATTTTTTTGTTTTGTTTTGTTTTGAGGCAGAGTCTCGCTCTGTCGCCCAGGCTGGAATGCAGTGGCACAATCTCCGCTCACCACAACCTCTGCCTCCCAGGTTCCAGTGATTCTTCCACATCAGCCTCCCAAGTAGCTAGGATTACAGGTGCACGCCAGCACACCAGGCTAATTTTTTTGTAATTTCAGTAGAGACAGGGTTTCACCATGTTGGCCAGGCTGGTCTCAAACTCCTGACCTCAGGTGATATGCCCACCTTGGCCTCCCAAAGTGCTGGGACTGCAGGTGTGAGCCACTGCACCCGGCCTGAACCTGTTCTTTGACTTAGTATGGGGAATAGCAATGCTTGTTTTAAATTGCACACCCCTGTGTTTATGGTTGCACAGTGATCCACGCACTCATTAAACAAATTTTATTGGGTATGTACTAGTTGCTGGCACTGGGCTAGAGGACGCTGATGCTCCATGGAGTGGAAAAAGACATGATTTTTGTGCCCTGAAGCTGAGATTTTGGTGGATGGGAGCAAATCATGTATAATCACATTTGCACATTCAATAATTAATTCAGATTGCCAGAAATGTTCATAAGGCACCCAGGGAAAAGGGGGATAACTGGAGGAAGGAGATGCCTACTTTGGATAAATTTTTCAGGGAAGATCTTTTCGGGGGAGGGTAACAGTCAAGCTGAAATCTAAGTAAGTGGACAAAGTTGGTCATGAGAAGAGCAAGCCAGGCTGATGGAACGGAAAGAGAAGAAAAGGGAAAAGGGAAGGGAGAAAGATGATTTAACATTTTTTTAATGTTTTTAAACAGCTAGAAGTGGCAGTTAATCATGGGACAAAGGCACCTCCCCCAAAATCTCCACCTGGAAATGTGGAAGGCATACAAAGGAACCAGATGGCAGAGGAAGCTGTGTGCATCCCATGACGATCTCTCCAGCCTTCTGCCTCTAAACACCCCACTGTGCCCGAGGGCAGTGCTGCTGGCAGAAAGGGGAAAAGAGCCTTCATTTTCTCTTCTCATCCTACTGCCAGGCCCCACTTCCAGATTAGAAATAAAAGGGAGAATCTCCAAGCCACCAGTGGGTTAAAAAGGGAAGAAGGAAAATATGACCAAGTAACAGCATCAACTGAACCTACACACATAGATGTTTATGACTGTAAAAGAGAAAAACAAATGTCTAGAAGGACACATCAAATTCCTAATACTGATTGTCTCTGGGAATAGACTCACAATATGTTACAGCAAGCCTGTATTCCCTCTATAGTAATTATTTGGGCTCACATTTATTAAATATTTCCTAGCTGCCAAGCACCCTGTTGAATGTCTAGCTTATATTACTTTGTCTCATCCTCATAGCAACTCCACAAGGTGGGTACGATTACTGATCTGTTTCGCCAATGAAATGATGGAGACTTGGAAGTCAGAAGACATCTGAAGGTCTCACAGCAGGAGGTAGCACCAAATTTAGGGCTGTATAATTCCAAAGGTTGGTGCTTTTAACCCACACACTGCCTCCTCCATTTCAAAAAGAATCAATTAAGCTTACATTAACAGAGTACTTAGCACATGCTAGGGGCTACGTACTTAATCCTCACAACAACCCCATAAGGAGGGCGCTATCTGGGTCCCCCTTTAGTAGATGAGAAAACTAAAGGACAGAGACACTTACTGGCTGGTAAGTGATGCACCCTGGATTCAAACCCAGGTTGTCTGGATCCACAATTGGTGCTTCCACTACTAATTAATCTACAGTGCCTTTAAGAGTTGTGCCTGTTTTGTGCCAAGGACTGGACTGGGGATAAAAAATATATGAGATTGTCCCTTTCTTCAAGGAGAATCATGATTAGGAGGAAATTCTGTGCTAAAAAGATAAGTCAAAACCAGGATACAGCATGGTGGACCTTGTGTGTTTGCAACTGTGTAAAAACTCGTGCATATGGAAGTCTTTAAAACATTCATATACTTGCAGCACATGACAAGTAATTTCACTCCTAGTAACCTATCCTAAAGAAATCAGCTGAAATGTGGTCAAAATGCATGTGCAAAAATGCTTCTTGCAGCAAAGTGTATGATAGCTAAAGCCGTCCCCCTGTGGGGATGTTGAATTAATTATAATACATCTATTTGAAGGGATATTGTGCAGTCATTAAAATACTATGTTGTAATATTTAATGCTTTTAAAATATCTTTTAAAGCTTTTAATTACAAGGAGAAATGCTCATGATACAGGATTAAGCAAAACAAGAAAATGAAGATTGCAATTTTAGCACAATCTCAGTCATGTAAAATAATAAGAAATAATTAAAATTACTACCAATAATAATAATAATATGTGAAAATAGGCCAAAGAGTTAATAGTGGTTGTCTCCAGGTGGTGAAATTATGGATGATTTTTGTTCCTGCTTCCTTGTTACTGGAAAATAAGTTCCTTGGAAAGTCATCATATATTACTTTTACAGTCAGGAAAAGGTGAGCACAAAATTATGTGTGGGAGAAAAGGCTAGAAGAAAATACAGAAATATATTAGCAGTGGTTATGATGGTTGGAGATAGTTGCTATTTTTTGTTCGTTTTTCAAGATTTTATGTAAGGCAGTTTTGTCACATTTGTAACGAAAAATATATAAAATTAAAGATTAATAATCCCAGCATTATTTATAAGAATGAAAAGTGGCTAACTGTGGTGGCTCACACCTGTAATCCCAGCACTTTGGGAGGCCGAGGCGGGCAGATCACAAGGTCAGGAGATCGAGACCATCCTGGCTAACACGGCGAAACCCTGTCTCTACTAAACAAAATACAAAAAAAAAAATTAGCCGGGCGTGGTGGCAGGTGCCTGTAGTCCCAGCGACTCGGGAGGCTGAGGCAGGAGAATGGTGTGAACCCAGGAGGCGAAGCTTGCAGTGAGCTGAGATCGCGCCACTGCACTCCAGCCTGGGTGACAAACAGAGACTCCATCTCAAAAAAAAAAAAAAAAAAAAATATATATATATATATATACACACACACACACACACACACACACACTCACATGCTAGCTCCTTTTGTGTGTAGCCACGTGGCTACAGATCAAATGCATCATTTCCAGGATCGTTTGTGAAGGAGATGTGTCACCTGGCTGGATCCTCACTCTCCAAGGAAACTTTAGCCTGGATACCTATATCACAACAACAGCTCCTTTCAGAAGCAAGTGATGCCATACATCAATACTCACCCTTCACATTCTTGAATCTAAAGATTTCCAGGTGGTTAAGCTAATAGTTATCAAGGAAGACCACCCAGTTTTTCTAATCTTTTTATCCACCATGGTGCATTCTTCCCGCCCCCACCATCAATGGCCTTCAGAACTTCTGCTCAATAACCCTAGGTAAAGTGGAATTACTGTGAACAGTACTAGGTGCCCTGGAGCAGAGTGGGAGGGAAATTGAAACAGTAAGACCTTATTCCTGAATTCAAGGAGCTTATGAGGAAGTAGCATTTGTAGCATCCTTAGAGGCAGTCCCCACAGTGGATAAGAGCAAAAGCATTAGAGCCTGACTTGCAGTGCTGTTGCTCACTATGTAAGTGAACTTGAGCAAGTTTCCTACACTTTCTGTGCCTCCATTTCCTCATCTGTGAAATATGGATAATAGTACAATACATGCCACTGTGAATAAACCTAAAACTTTGAAAGGTGCCTGGAACATAGCAAGCACTCAACAAAGTCTAAGGATTATAATAATTACTTATCTTATTGTAATTATCTGTGTCTATGACTATCTCTCTACCAGATATCAGAGGCTATAACTAGTCAACAGTCTATCTCTTGAGTTCAAGTTGCAGGTATGTTGTATTAGGCAGCCCAAGACTCATGTCTACCAACGTAGTGATTCTAGCAGACAAAAATGCCTTTCTTGAGAGATCCAACAGAAATATTGCAAGAAAGCCTATGACTGGCCCAGCTTGGGTCATGTGCACATCCTCGTGCCTGGAGGTGTGGACCATCCCATCCAATGGGATGAGTTTCCTAAAGGAAAGAGAAATTCTAGGGAAAACATGATAGGTAGGTATAATTACAGACATCCACAAAGGGAGGTCATGGTAATGAAGCTGAGATAGCTAACTGATCCCCCAAATCTATCCTTTTTTTAAAAATTTTTCTAAGCATAACAGACAGGCTACACTTCCCAATCTCTCTTACAGTCAGGATGGTGACTAACATGTAGGCCATGGAATGGAAGCTGGAAGGTTGAATTCCCTTCTGAGTCCAGGCTTTTAAGAAATGATGTGAAGCCTTCTTTTCACTGTCCTTCCCCTTACACCAGCTGGATGAAGCTGATAAATAGACACTAGAGAATGATAATTAGACCCTCAAGGAGCCACAAGGCAGATGGAGCCTCAGTCTCCACTTAGACAAGGTCTGCCCATCTAACCCGGTTACCCACCCAGCACTGTTACATGCCAGGAAACATATGTCTGTCATGTTGTTCCATTACCTGTCTGGGGCTATTTGTTACTCCCACCTAGCCTATCCTAACTCATACAGGTAATAATACTAGAACTATAAATAGGGTTCAACTCATAAAAAGTTTTAAAAATCAATTGGTAAAATTGGCAGCCTACAGAACCATGAGCCAATTAAACTTCTTTTCTTATAAATTACCCAGTCCCAGCTATCTCTTTATTGCCATGCAAGAATGACCTAATACACATTATTATCCCCACTACACAGATGAGGAAACTGAGGAACAAAGAATTAATCAAGTGCTTGGTCAAGTTAAGCATCTGATAGAGCTGAAGCTTTACACCATTGTCACCCACAACCTATCAATAGCCTCTGAGAAAGACACGGAAGGAAGGAAGGACAAACCCTAAAAGTCAAGCTCAGAGAAACAGAGTGAGTGCTCATTAAATGTTAGTTGAATACTTTGGGAGGCTGAGGCGGGTAGATCACGAGGTCAAGAGATCGAGACCATCCTGGCTAACATGGTGAAACCCCGTCTCTACTAAAAAACAAAAAATTAGCTGGGCGTGGTGGCGGGCACCTGTAGTCCTAGCTACTCAGGAGGCTGAGGCAGGAGAATGGCGTGAGCCCGGGAGGCGGAGCTTGCAGTGAGCTGAGATCGCGCCACTGCACTCCAGCCTGAGCGACAGAGCGAGACTCCGTCTCAAAAAAAAAAAAAAAAAAAAAAAGTTAGTTGAATGATTAAAATGTCATAATTCTGGGAAGATCCAACAAATTAAAGATGTAGGGAAACTTCACTCGCTCTACCCTCCCAAAAGATGCTGGAGAGACACTGAGAGATGACTCTGAATCTCTGCTTTTGCTGCATTGGAATTGATGAAAGAAGCTCCCTCAAGTCAGCTCAGATGCCCCTGGCAGTCCTGGGGCCAGGGAATTTATTTCAGGGAAAAAAAAAAAATTGGTGAGGACATGCTTGCTTCATTAGCTGCCCATCCATGTGGAAGACTGACCAAAGAAAGATGTACGTTCCAACCTCTCCAGAGAAAGAACCCAACAGGTTTTGACAGATATCCCTGAAGTCCCTGTCTGCACCTTTTAAACAGTTGGCTTAACAACTGCCTTTAATTTCACCGAACATAAGTTATTGATCCTGATCTCTGTTGCCTGGAAGCCCAATCTTGATTGTTAATTGAGCTATTGATTTGGGGCTCACATTAACCATTCCTGAAGGGATGAATCCTGGGTAATGTGGGAAGGTGGGCTAGCGAGGTGGAGAAGGTGAGGGCTCTGCAGCAAAATGATTTTAATTAGTAATAATAGCTTCATACTTAGCCAACTGGCCTGTAATACATGCAGTGACATACCTATAGATCAGGCAGACAAACCAGTGGTCGTCCTTCTATAGGAAAATTAAATTAGATCAATTATCTAACTGTTGGGTGATTTCAGATAGTTACTTTACTCAAAACGTACCTCTTGCTGCACGTGTCAGATCCATAGCTCAGCCCCCAAAGCTTACTCCAGTTTGTATAATTAGTCAGGTTGGCCTCTCCCCTACCCCTTTCCGATATAACATTTTAATGCTTTGAAATTTCCAACAAAAAAAAGGTCATTAATAGGAGAATGGTTATGTGAAAGGGCTTACATCTCTGCCATTGAATTCGTATGGAATCACTTGTTGACACCAATTAACTTGGCAGAGCAGATTCCACAATAGTAGTATCATAAGTTAAAAAACCATGTTCCAGAAAGGTATATACAAAACGATCACAGTTTCTTTAAAAATAAATTAACGATAACCATACTGATTATATGAGCCAAGAGAAAGACAAGAAAAGACCCACAACAAACTCTAATATTGGTTAACATTGGGGTGGGCATGGAGGTGGGTAGGGGGAGTACAAGTGTACTATTTAAGATTTAGTAGGCTGGGTGCAATGGCTCTCTCCTGTCATCCCAACACTTTGGAAGGCCAAGTAGGCAAGATTGCTCGATCCCAGGAGTTTGAGACCAGCCTGGGCAACACAGGGAGACCCTGTATCTACAAAAAAAAAAAAAAAAAAAAAAAAACTATAAAGAAAAATTAGCCAGGCGTAGTGGCACACCCCTGTAGTACCAGCTACTCAGGAGGCTGAAGCAGGAGGATCACTGGAGCCTAGGAATTCAAGGCTGCAGTGAGCCATGATTGTATCACTGCACTCCAGCCTGAGCAACAGAGCAAGACTCTGTCTCTAAAAATATATTTAATGTATCTTTACATAATGTTTACTATGTGCAAGACACTATTTTAGGTATTTATAAATATTAACTCTTTTAATCCCCTATAACTAACTGATATAGGCACCATTAAGATATAGTTTGGATATCTGTCCCCACCTACATCTCATGTTGAATTGTAATCCCCAGTGTTGGAGGTGGGGCCTGGTAGGAGGTACCTGGATCATGAGGCTACATTTCTCATGAATGGTTTGGCACTACCCCTTGGTTTTGTTCTTGCCATGGTGAGTGAGTTCTCACAAGATCTGGTTGTGTAAAGTGTGGCACCTCTCCCACCACACACGCTCACTGTCTCTCTCTCTCCCTCTCTCTCTCTCTCTCTCTCTTTCTCTCTCTTGCTCCTGCTTTTGCCATGCGACCTGCCTGATCCCGCTTTGCGTTCTGCCATGAGTAAAACCTTCCTTGGGCCTTCCCAGAAGCAGCCACCAGCATTATGCTTCCTATACAGCCTGCAGAACCATGAGCCAATTAAATCTCTTTTCTTACAAACTACCCAGTCTCAGCTATTTCTTTATAGCAGTGCAAGAATGACCTGATACCCATTATTATTCCCACTATACAGATGAGGAAACTGAGGAACCAAGAATGAATCAATTGCTTGGTCAAGTGGAGTAAGTGGTAGAGCAGAAACTTTACAGCTTTGTCACCCACAACCTAGCAAAATCTCTGATACAGCAAAGGCAGTGCCAAGAGGAAAGTTCATGGCCCCAAACACCCACATCAAAACGTTTGAAAGAGCACAAACTGAAATTGTAAGGTCACATCTCAAGGAACTAGAGAAACAAGAACAAACCAAACCCAAACACAGCAGAACGAAGGAAATAACCAAGATCAGAGCAGAACTAAATGAAACAGACAGACAAAAATATAAAAGATAAATAAAACAAAAAGGTGTTTCTTCGAAATGATAAATAAAAATGATAGACCATAGCAAGATTAACCAAGAAAAGAAGACAGAAAATCCAAATAACCTCATTAAGAAATAAAACAGGAGATACGACAACTGACACCACTGAAATACAAAAGATCATTCAAGGCTGCTATGAACACCTCTATGCACATAAGCTAGAAAACCTAGAAGAGATGGATAAATTTCTGGAAAAATACAACCCTCCTAGCTTAAATCGGGAAGAATTAGTTACCCTGAACAGACCAATAACAAGCAGCAAGACTGAAATTGTAATAAAAGAAATTACCAACAAAAAAAGTCCTGGTCTGGATGGATTCACAGCAGAATTCTACCAGACATTCAAGGAAGAATTGGTACCAATCCTATTGACACTATTCCACAAGATAGAGAAAGAGGGAATCCTCCCTAAATCAATCTATGAAGCCAGTATCACCCTAATACCAAAACCAGGAAAGGACATAACCAAAAAAGAAAACTACAGATCAATATTCCTGATGAACATAGATGCAAGAATCCTTAACAAAATACTAGCTAACCAAATCCAACACCATATCAAAAAGATAATCCACCATGATTAAGCAGGTTTCATACCACGGATGCAAGGATGGGTTAATATACACAAGTCAATAAATGTGATATACCACATAAACATAATTAAAAACAAAAATCACATGATCATCTCAATAGATACAGAAAAAGCATTAAACAAAATCCAGCAGCCCTTTATGATTAAAACTCTCAGCAAAATAGGCATACAAGGGACATACTTCAATGTAATAAAAGCCATCTATGACAAACCTACAGCCAACGTAGTACTGAATTGGCAAACATTGAAAGCATTCCCTCTGAGAACTGGAAAAAAACAAGGATGCCCACTCTAACCACTTCTCTTCAACATAGTACTGGAAGTCTTAGCCAGAGCAATCAGACAAGAGAAAGAAATAAATGGCATCTGAGTTGGTAAAGATGAAGTCAAATTGTCACTGTTTGCTGATGATATGATTGTTTACCTAGAAAACCCTGAAGATTCCTCCAGAAAGCTCCTGGAACTAATAAATGAATTCAGCAAAGTTTCCAGATACAAAACTAACGTACACAAATCAGTAACTTTTCTATACACCAACAGCAACCAAGCCGAGAATCAAATCAAGAACTCAACCCCTCTTACAATAACTGCAAAAAATAAATAAATAAAATACTTAGGAATATACCCCAACCAAGGAGATAAAAAACCTCTACAAGGAGAACTACAAAACACTGCTGAAAGAAATCACAGATGGCACAAACAATTGGAAACACATCCCATGCTCATAAACGGATAGAATCAATATTGTGAAAATGACCCTACTGCCAAAAGCAATCTACAAATTTAATGCAATTCCCATCAAAATACCATGATCACTCTTCATAGAAATAGAAAAAACAATCCTAAAATTCATGTGGAATCAAAAAAGAGCTTGCATAGCCAAAGCAACAGTAAGCAAAAGGAACAAATCTGGAAGCATCACATTACCTGATTTCAAACTATACTATAAGGCCTTAGTCACCAACACAGCATGGTACTGGTATAAAAATAGGCACGCAAACAAATGAAACAGAATAGAGAACCCAGAAATAAACCCAAATACTTACAGCCAACTGATCTTCTCCAAAGCAAACAAAAACATAAAGTGGGGAAAGGACACCCTTCCAACTAGTGGTGCTGGGAAAATTGGCAGATCACATGTAGGAGAATGAAACTGGATCCTTATCTCTCACCTTATATAAAAATCAACTCAAGATGGATCAAGGACTTAAATCTAAGACCTGAAACTATGAAAATTCTAGATGATAACATTGGAAAACCCCTTCTAGACATTGGCTTAGGCAAGGATTTCATAAAGCAATGCAATAAAAACAAAGATAAATAGTTGGAACTTAATCAGACTAAAGAGCTTTTGCACGACAAAAGGAACAGTCAGCAGAGTAAACAGACAATCCACAGAGTGGGAGAAAATCTTCACAATCTATAAATCTGACAAAGGACTAATATCCAGAATCTACAACAACCTCAAACAAATTAGCAAGAAAAAAACAGTCTCATCAAAAAAGTGGCCTAAGGACATGAATAGACAATTCTCAAAAGAAGATATACAAATGGCTAACAAACATAATCCAAACCACAATGTGATACTACCTTACTCCTGCAAGAATGGCCATAATCAAAAACTCAAAAAATAATAGATGTTGGTATGGATACGGTGAACAGGGAACACTTCTACACTGCTGGTGGGAATGTGAACTAGTATAACCACATGAAAAGCAGTACAGAGATGCCTTAAAGAATTAAAAGCAGATCTACCATTTGATTCAGCAATCCCACTACTGGGCATCTACCCAGCAGAAAAGAAGTCATTATATGAAAAAAGACACTTGCACATGTGTGTTTATTGCAGAACAATTAGCAATTGCAAAATCATGGAAACAACCCATCAATCAATGAGTGGATAAATAAACTGTGGTTTATATACTTATACACAATGGAATACCACTCAGCTATAAAAAGGAATGAATTAATGGTATTCACAGCAACCTGAATGCCTGAATGACAATAGAAATATTATGTGTGCTAAATGTGTAATTTTACATTTTCTAGTAGCCACATTTAAAATTAAAAGTAGGTGAAATTAATAGTAATACTATATTTTATTTACTCCAATATATCCAACTTAGTATTTCAACATGTAATCAGTATTTTTAAAACTATTAATGAAATAGTCTACAGTGTCTCTTTCACTCAGTCTTTAAAATGCAGTATTTCACCCTTAAGAACACCTCATTTCAGACACTCAATTTTCACTGTAAACATCTGATCTGTAGTTAGATTTCGTAAAATGTGCACTTGGAAAGATAGATTCATGTGCTCAAGTTGTTTCCGGCATACACATTTTTGGCTGTCACAACTGAGGTGTGAGGCGAGACTTGACTCCAGAAGCAGGGCTCAGACACTGGACCAAATTGAGGACTAGCTAAAACAGGGATGAGGTGGAAGCAGCTTTCCAGAAGACATGCCCATCCGTGTCCCATGCCAGTTTACCATAGCCATGGCAACACTTCAGGATTTACCACTCCTTTCTACAGCGACTACCCAATGACTCAAAAGCTCTCACCCTTTTCCTAGAAATTTCTGCATAAACTACCCCATAATTTGCATATAATTAAAAATAGGTATAAATATGACTGCAAAACTGTCCTTAGCTGCTACTCTCTGCCCTGCTCTATAGGAGCAGTCATGGAGCTGTAACACTGATGTTTCAATAAAGCTGTTTTCTTCTACCCTACCACTGGCTCACCCTTGAATTCTTTTCTGACAAAGCCAAGAACGCTTGTGGGCTAAGCCCCATTTAGGGGCTTGCCTGCCTTGCATTACAACAGGAAGAGGGGAGTGCTACTGGCAACTGGGAGATAAAGGCCAGGAGAGCTGCTAACATCCTGCAATGCACAGGACACCCCCCTCCCCACAATGCAGAATTATCGGGCCCAAAATATCAATAGCACTGAGGTTGAGAAACCCTGCTTTGGACCAGTTCACTCTTCTTTTGTTTTGCTAAATAAAGCACCAAATAACCTGAGTCCACCAGTCACAGACCGACATCATCAGCATGGAAATTGCACAGAGGATGTAGCATCTCACATACCCACAAGGGCCACACGGCTCAGGGAACGACCACCAGGCAGCCACCCTAGTGATCCATAATCTTCACTGAAATAAACTGGGCTGGGAGTGGCCGTGAACAGCCCAGACCCCTTTCCCACATCTGAGCCCAGAGCTACAGCTCAGCAGGAAGCCAAGTCTGTTTGACAAGTGTAAGCTCCTTGTCAATACTGTTAAAGGTTTCAAAGCCTCTCTCTCCAAGATGGAGGTGTCCTCTGAAGGAGAAACTTCCCAGCAGTCCCGGCCAGCACAATTCAAACGGCAGTAGCTTCCTGGAGCGGAGCCTGACCTTGTGCGGGCGGGAGCTCAGTAGAAGGGGGAGCAACGTTGATTTCTGAAGACTGTCAAGTGAGAGCTACTTTGGGCTGAGTTGTAGGGAACTGGAGATCTATAAACCTTTTTATGTGCAGAGAGAAAGGAGCCAGCATGGTTTCCAATGAGTTTCCCAGGCGAGAGGAGACAACCAGAGGCTGAGTGACAGTCGGACAAGGAGCAAGTTTCCCTTTTACTAACAGGCTCATAAAGCTACTTTAAAAAATAAATGAAAGCTAGAAAAATATCCTTGGATTTCCTGCTGGAAGGGAAGGAGGATGGGGGCTGTGCTGGTCAGCCTGGCAGTGACATTGCAGGGACAGGCTCTTGCAAGATCAGCTGAATGTTCCGAGGCTGCAAAGCACACCCTAGGGCAAGTAGCTCTTGAGCTTTGACCCCAGGTAATTGGCACTTGCATTCTGAAGCCTCAGGTGAGTCCTGAGACAAAAAGCCCATCCCCAAGCCCTGACTCTGCAGTCTGGAGGAGGGGGCCTCTGAGAGTTCCTTCGGTACAATTCAGTCAGGCCCTGAGATGGAGACCTGTAAATCACCATCAAGCCTGTCCTGAGACTCCTCACTCATCTAGAGGCAAGCCCCGGAGCCTGGTGTCAAATGGATGCTCCAGCCATTTTTCTTGCCTGTCCTCTGCTCCTCCTTTCCCCAACTCCAGTTTCCTTTCTGTCTCCTTTCTGTTCCTTTCCCTCCTTCCTTCTGTTCTTTTTTCCCTTCTCAAAGGATTCCAATTGCCACTGTGTAAAGCGAGGCACACCTCATTTCTCATGTGAGCAGATATAACCAGGACATGTCACTCCACCGTATATAATTCTCAGTGGCTTCCCCTGGGGTCAAGCAAGCCCCCTAGCATGGAACACAAAACATCATAGCTGATTCCAGACAGCTTTTCAATCTCACTCCCAATACCACTGCACACAAACACACACACACACACACACACACACACACACAGATACATCACTGTCTGCCCTTCCCAAGCACGGCATATCATTTTAAGCCTCTACTCACAATTATAATAAGCTAACATTTAATAATGGTTTCCTCTATGCCAGAAGATTTCTATTGATTCATTCATTGAATTTTCACAGGAATTGGATGAGGTTAATTCTGTCGTCCTCATTTTTCAGATGCAGAAACAGGGGTTTAATGAGGCTAAAATGACCATCGGAGATGACGTAGTGCTATAGATGGGATTTGATCCCAGCCAGGTCCAACAGCAGAATCACAATGACCCTTGCTGCCTCTACACCTATGCCCCTGGACCTGCCCGTCTCCCCACTGGAAACCCTGACTCTTTTTCTAGGTGAAATAAAACCATTTGCTTTTTTTTTTTTTTTCTGTATAAACTGACTCTGATATGTATGTGCCTTGAAACTGTCTTTTTTTTATTTCGCTTAACATATGTATTGAATGCCAAAAACCACGAGAGACACTGGCACTACAGTAATGAATAGAAAGCAACCTTCAAAATGAGGCCACTGGATTTTAGATTTTATGAAGCCAGGCACCAGATCTGCGTTGTTTCCTAGGTCCCTGAGACCTAGCAAGGGACTTGCTATGGAGGAGGCATTCGAAATTCATTGAACCTGCACGTTGTGCACATGTACCCTAGAACTTAAAGTATAATTTTAAAAAAAAAATCCATTGAACGCAGAAAGTGGAAGATTGAATAAATGAAGGCAAATTCAGAGGAAGCTGGCACCTCCTTGCTGAGATTCCATCTTGAAAATAACCCTGAGGCAGTATCCTTACAGTCCCATAGCCATAGCCCATCAGCACTACGGATGCCATCCTTCATTCATTCAATCGGACTCCTGTGAAACGCTGCGCCCTAGGTTAGGTGCTGGAGATGACAAAGAATAAAACACAGTCCCTGCCCTTGAGGGCGTTAGCTGGCAAGAGAGCAAAAGACAATTACAGTGTGGTGTCCTGATTCTGCTACCACAGGAGTCAACTATGAAGTGAGGATTATGAGAGGACAGGGATGAGCTCCTAATCATATGTGAGAGATCATGGGAGGCTTCCTGGAGAAAATGACATGAGCAGAGACTTGACAGATGAGAAGGAATTAGTCAGATCTGAGAGAGAGAGAGAGAGAGAGAGAGAGAGAGAGAACACTTGGGGATGGTATTGAGAAACGTGCTCCAGGTGGAGGTGTCAAGATACATGGGATGCAGAGGCGAGAGAAAAGAGAAACTTCATTATGGCTTGTGCATGTGTGGAACATAAAAAACTGGTAGGCAATGGTCAGGTGCAGTGGCTCATGCCCGTAATATAAATGCTTTGGGAGGCTGAGGTGGGAGAATCATTTGAGACTGGAGTTCAAGATCAGCCTGGGCAACATAGCAAGACCCTGTCTCTACAAAAAGGCTTTTTAAAAAAATTAACCAGGCTTGGTGGTGTGTACCTATAGTTCCAGCTACTTGGAAGTCTGAGGCAGAAGGATCCCTTGAACCCAGGAATTCAAGGCTGCAATGAGCTGTGATCGTTCCACTGCGCTCCAGTCTGCAGAACAGAGCAAAACCCGCACCTCTAAAATTAAAAAAAGAAAAAGAAAAAAAAAGATGTTGGGCACTAACACTAAAGAAAGAGTTCCTCTCATGCTATGTGAAAGGCTTGAATTTTTTTCAGAAGGATTGTTGATCTCATTCACACAAGATAAAGAAAGAAAGAAAATAAAGAAAGAAATAAAATAAAGACAGACCTTGGTTTGATACTCTGGAAGGAGAATGCGATTCCCAGTCTGCCAAACCAAAAAAAAAAAGAAAAAAACTCCAAAAACTATGGCAGCAGCACCATAGTGGCCCTTTCCCTACGTTTCTGCCTCTGAAAAGTTTCCTGGGACGCTGGTTCCCTTCCTGGTACGCCCACACGGAGGCAGGGGTGTGGTGGGCAGTAACTCATCTGCCTCAGGGATTCCTATCCATCAGCCTCCCTTTGATGATATTTTGCTACTTGTCACCTTTGTCAAACAGATTCCTATTTTTAAAATTTTTTCTTTATTGGATTTTATAATATTGATCAGATTAAAGCAAAATTTTAAAAAGGGGCAAGTACGGTGAGGAGAGAAGGTAGGAGATTAAGAGAAGGTACAGTGTCAGTCCTCATATATCGCGGCTGAGTGGCAGCCTCGTCTCATCTTTGCACTCCTAGGAGCAATAAACGCCAGAAATGCTTGGGCGAGGAAAGAGCAAGTTGAAGAAAATGATGTTAAGTTTGACTCGGTTATTGCTAGAGAAGCTGACACTGTTATCACCGCTTTGTGACTGGGCCTTCACTCTGCTTGGAATATTTTTCCTCCTCTCTCCTCCACTGCACTTTTCAAAATTCAACACAGTTATCTTCAATTCGGTTGACATTAATTAAGCACCAACTGCATGCCAAGTCCTGGGAAATCAGAGAAACATGCCCCATTCACTGTCATTGAGGATCTCAAAATCTTAAGCCACAATCAACTAGAATTGGATTACAGGAAATTTGCTTTAAATAGTCATTACCCTTGATAATACCCTTTGCAGCATGCTTTATACATGTGTTATCGCTTCTAATCCTCACAGCAACCTCAGGAGGTAGGTTTCCACTGAGCCTCGCTTTATGAATGAGGAAGCAAGCTCTTAGAAGCTTAAAGACTTGCCTGAGATCACCCAACCAGGAAAGGGTGAAGGTGGGATTCTTAATCTAAACGTTCGGTCACCACAGCATACATTTTGTAAGTGGCAGAGCTAAGTCTTGAGTCATTGTCTGCAGGAATCCAAACTCCCTGTAACTACTCATCCAGTAATAGCACTATTTGGAAACTAGGTTTAATGCTGATATGTGATTTGAACTCCAATACCGCATTCTTCCCACAAAACATAAAGATATACTCTGTGTTGTGAGACTATCAAAGGAGACTTCAGTCATTCCATCCAGGACTGGAGAAGGCTTCAAAAAGGAGGGGACACTGAAAATTAATCCCGGTAACAGTCTCTACCATTTAGTGGGCACGTATTGTGAGCTTGATGCTGTACCAGGCTTTAATACATCATCTCATTTCATCCTTAAAACAACAGTCTATCAGCTCCATTCTGGCTGCCATAGCACAATACCACAGACTGGGTGGCTTACAGATAACAGAAATGTATTTCTTATAGTTCTGGAAGCTGGAAGTCCAAGATTCGGCTGCCAGCATGATCTGGTTCTGGTGAGGGTCTTTTTCCACACTGCAGACAATGATTTTCTCATTGTCTCCCTACCCAGAAAAAAGAGAGTGAGAATGTTATTTGAGGTGCCTTTTATTAGGTCACTAATACCATTCACGAGGGCTCTACACTTACGACCTAATCACTTCCCAAAGGCCCCACCTCCTGATACCATCACTTTGGGCTTTAGAATTTCAAAATACGAGTTTGCAGGGGACAAAAACATTCAATGCATAATACTCTCTAAGCTAAATTCCTGTGACGAAGACTTGGTTTCCCACCCAACCACTATGTACCCCCTTCTACCTTGCTAAAAGAGCCGGCATCTTCTTCACTATCCTCCATGCAGCCAGTGAAGTATAGGTGCCTTTCTTCCTTGCTAAGAGAGCTAGCATCTTCTTCACTATCCTCCATGCAGCCAGTGAACTTTGGGTGCCTTCCCAACCCATGAATCTTGACTTCTCTAAGCCAAGCAATCTTCAAAGCACAAGCACGTGACTCTGCCTGGTAGTTGAAATACGATGGAAATTCTGCTGTAGAGCTTCTGGGAAAGGTTTGCTCACTGTGAAGAAAAAAAAAAAAACCATGGCATGGATGTTTTTTTTTTGCTCTATCTGGGTGTTGTCAGCTGTATATACTATCTAGATAAGCAGGCTTCGTCTTAGATGTTGCAGGATCCAGCCTAAGAAGAAAAGCCAATATTGTGTAGATGTCAGCACAGAAAAACAGAGAACAAAATCAACAAAATAAAAACCTGATGACTTGATAACATGGTTGACCTGCTGACTTAGCCACCTCTGGGACCACTGGACCCCAGTCTTTTTGTATAAGCCACTTTTAATTATGTTTTCTGTAGCCAAGAGCATCCTAAATGAAAACAGGATCACTGACCCCAATGTATAGATGACCACACTGAGACTCACAGAGACTGATAAGTGTCAGAACCAGGATTCAAACTCAGGATTTCTGGCTTCTAATCTTGTGGTCCTTCTGTTGCACACCACAAATGAGATGAAAGTTAAGAGGCAGAAAATGGGGTGGGAGGGAGTTGGACAGCCCAGGCTGGGGAAATAGTATCAGAAGGGTTTGGAAATCAGAATGAAAGGAGAGTGTGCTCGTGTCGAAAGACAGCTGGTTGGGCTGGTAGACGCTGAGAGGTTGGGAAGATGGATTCATTCCCAGTGGGGCTGAAATACCAAGTCAGAGTGAATTCCATTCATTGTCACTGATGAAAGGGGTAGAGAGAGGCTTTCTTTCTTTCTCTTTTCCTTTTTCTTTTTTTTTTTTTTTTTTTTTTTTTTTTTTTGACACGGAGTCTCGTTCTGTCACCCAGGCTGGAGTGCAGTGGCGTGATCTTGGCTCACTGCAACCTCTGCCTCCCAGATTCAAGCGATTCTCCTGCCTCAGCCTCCCCAGTAGCTGGGATTACCGGTGACTACCACCACGCCTGGCTAATTTTTGTATTTTTAGTAGAGAAGGACTTTCTCCATGTTAGCCAGGCTGGTCTCGAACTCCTGACCTTAGGTAATCCACCTGCCTCGGCCTCCGAAAGTGCTGGGATTATAGCCATGAGCCATTGTGCCTGGCCTATAGAGAGGCTTTCATCTCATTTGGTGGTGTACAATGGAAGGAATACAAGATTAGAAGCCAGAAATCCTGAGTTTGAACCTGGTTCTGACACTACTGCTTAAGCAATGTGAATACGTTATAGTTATAGGCTGAAAGAGATCGGGGGCACCATAGGGAGCCACTGTCACAGCCCCAGTTTGAGGGACTGGCTCTAGGGCCGTGGGGGTGGGTATGGAAAGAAGGGAACAAGAGTAGAAATCACTATTGATACCCGCCAATGAATTTGGTAAGTGGCTGACAGCAGCAAATGGGAAAAGGTCAAAGTGACCTTCCATCAACACCCATCCACCCTACCGGAGAAAAGCTTTCTTCAGCTACGCTGATATGTGTTCCCTCATCAGCAGGAAGGATGACTTGTATAGGCATGTCTGTTTCAGACAATGATTTCTCCAACTCTCTATGTTCCAGGAACCCGTATCAAAAGTTCTTCTTGGCATGGTGGAATGGCTCATATCTGTAATCCCAGCACTTTGGGAGGCCAAGGTAGGCAGATTGCCTGAGCCCAGGAGTTTAAGACTAGACTGGGCAATATGGTGAGAAATCCTGTCTCTACAAAAAACACAAAACGAAATTAGCCAGGCATGGTGACATGCACCTGTAGTCCCAGCTACTTAGGAGACTGAGATGGGGGGATCACCTGAGCTCAGGAGGTCGAGGCTGCAATGAGCTGAGATTGTGCCACTGCACTCCAGCCTGGGTGACAGAAGGAGATCCTGTCTCAAAAACAAAAAAGTTCTTGTGCTTGCAATGGCCTGCACATCTGCCTTGTTTATGTGTCTGATGGAGTGTTCTACCACTCCCCTGCTCTCTCACTATGTCCAGCCCAACCCACCTTCTTTCTGCTACTCAAATATAGCAAGAGGGTTCCCAGCTCATGGATCTTATCCTTGTTCTTCTTTCTGCGTTAAATTCAACTTCCAGGTTCCTTTTTTTCTCATCATGCAGGTCTCAGCTAGAATTTCATCTCCATAGAGAAGCTTCCCTTGAGGTCCTACCCACCTCCCCCAGAGAACTGCAGAGAGAAAAAAAAAGAAAGAGAGAGACTGACTTTGTCTTCCACATTTGACATTATGAGAAAATCCTGGGTACTTTAAGAATAAACATTGTAGATAATAGAAGTACCAAGTGCAGAATGCCATTTCCATGTAAATGACCCAGACAAGCAAAGCACTGACTCACCCCAAGAAGAATCTACCTGGGGGGGAAAAAATGTTGTTTACAAGAACAATACCAGATGTTGGACTTGGAAGGCCGCGTCTTGACATTTGAAGGCTACCGAGGGAGATACAGGGACTTGAGGGCAGGCAAAGAAAAAGCAGCAGAACAGAGTTCATTTAGAAGTGACTTTACATATTAAGTTAATTCCCAGTATAATTCAAGAGTCTGATGGGGGATAGAGGAATAATGGAAAAAAAGAAGTCCTCTAAAAGTGCTGAAGAGGGAGCAAGACCCATAACTCCATCTACAAGTAATGGTAGTTGAAATTGGTTGTCCCTGATTTGAATTATCTTGATGGCATCGTTATTTTTAATTGTGATTAGTGGTTGTAATGTGCTAATAAATAAGACGAGAGACAAGGTACAACCTTGCCTCGTCCCACAAATGAGTTGGAATCGAGACTGCTGGAGGCGGGCAGGCTCTGGACGGGAGGAGCCCCAATCAGGACAGGCGCCTAAGAACTAAAGGATGATTCCCATGAGCTTTTGAGACAGAACACTTATGAGTAAATTTCCTCTACTCTGAGATCAAGCCATTCCACCAAAAACTAAGGAAGCACTGGGCTTGTTTTTCGTTACGGTAGCTCTTCTCTGGAAGAAAGTCACTCACGTGTCCCACGCACCTCACTAGAAAGAACACTCAGAAAGCTGTTTTTGCGGCTTGTTAACAATATCATCCGTCCTAGAGCAAGGCATGGGCACGGTGACCCACTGGAAGGTTCTCCTCTAAATGCTTTGAATATATTCTCAGTGACAGGAAATTTTGGAGGTGGTTAAGTAGGTAGGTTAACTCTAGAACCAAGATGGCCAACAATCCAGGACTCCCGTACTGGCATTATATGTGTCCCCAGTAAAACCCTAAGGGAAACATATTCATTTCCTAGGACCCCATGACAAAGGAGCGCAAAGTAGGAGACTTAAAACAACAGAAATTTATTCTCTCACAGATCTAGAGGCCAGGAGTCTGAAATCAAGGTGTGCACAGGGCCATGCTCTCTTCCAGATTCTTGTGGTTGCTGACAATCCTTGTGTTCACGGCTGGAAGCTGCCTGACGGATGTCTGCCTCCACGGTCACAGGGCCATCCTCCCTCTGTGCGTCTGTGTCTCCACACAGCACTCACCTCTTCGTGTGTCTGTCTCTGCGTCTCTTCCCCTCTTCAATGACATCTGTCATATTGGTTTAAGGGCTCATTCTATACCAAGATGACCTCAGCTTAGCTTCTTAATTACTCTGCAAAGATCCTGTTTCTAAATAAGGTCACACTCACAGGTACCAGGGGCTAAGACTTCAGCATGTCTTTTGGAAGAATGTGATTCAATCCATAAGAGGAAGTGAATTGGCGTGATTGGGGGAAAAGCTGATGGGAAAGGCAGACAAAGACGATGAGAAAGAAAAGAAAAGAAAGGAAAAGAAAAGAAAGAAGGAAGGAAGGAAGGAAAAAAAGAAAGAAAGAAAGAAAAGAAAGAAAGAAAGAAAGAGAGAGAGAGAAAGAAAGAAAGAAAGAAGGAAAGAAAGAAAGAAAGAGAAAGAGAGAGAGAGAAAGAGGAAGGAAGGAAGGAGGGAGGGAGGGAAGAAGGGAGGGAGGGAAGGAAGGAAGGGAAGAAAGAAAGAAGAAAAGAGGAAAGAGGAGGGAACGAGGGAGGAAAGGAAGGAAGGAAAAGAGGAGGGAGAGAAAGAAAAAGAAGGAAATAAAGCTGGTGGGAAAGAAAGAAGAGGAAGGAAGGAAGGAAGGAAGGAAGGAAGGAAGGAAGGAAGGAAGGAAGGAAGGAAGGTAGGAGAGAGATACTGCAACATGGAAAGGAGTCTAATTTATGTAAAATTTCGTGTGGACATTTACAGCTTTTTGATGACATATCTATTTCCATCAAGTAGATCAAGTCAATAACATTTCCTGAACTTTGGCAAGTCATATGAGCCTCTGTCTACTTAGCACTGCCCTAGGATCCCTGATCAGAGTCACCAGGTCCGGGATAGATAGCAGCAGTGGATTCAGGCCACCCTAATTCACTCCACCTGAGGCTTAGAAAGGTTGTCACTTAACCCAGCTCTCATTGCTGGCAAATGGCAGATAAGATTTTAATCCAAAGACATGCTCTTTTCATTGTGCTGCAATGCTTTCCTGAATGTTAATTTTAGTTGAATGTATCTGTAAATAAATTAATGAACGAACAACTGAAGAAACTATTCAGTCACACATGTAGTGGCCTCCAGTGCTTCTGGAGATGTTTTGGGGTCTAGAATAACACAGGAAAGTTATCTCACTTACCCATATGATCCAGAGCTTGGTGGAAATGCAATCAGCATTCTCTGCGAGGATCCAATCTCTTCCAATGCCAAGCCACCAGATTAAAAATAGCCCTTTTGTCCCATCTTCTTCTTCTCCCTGAAACAGATGCTGGGGCTCAGCCTTGCCCTGCAACTCATCCTAATTTGCCTCTTGTCATTCATCCACTGTGGCTGGTCCACAGTAATGTTCTACTTTTAGGACCAGAAGAACTTGGGCTGCTGTCAAGGGAAGAGACTATTAATATCAAGTTAATGTGTGTAATAGGCTGGTCACCATGTTCCTCAATAAAAGACAGCTGCTATGAATAGTAGTAGAAATATTGGTATTCACATTAGCAAGATCATGACCATTTATTTGTTGATTGTACTAGTTTGCTAGGGCCGTTGTAACAAAGTTCAACAAACTAGCTGGTTTAAACTATAGAAATGTATTTGCTTACAACTCTTGAAGACTAGAAACCTGAGATTGAGGTGTCACCAGGGTTGGTTCATTTTTAGGGCCATCAGAGATCTGTCCTGTGCCTCTCTCCTGAGCTTGCAGTTGTCTGTCTTCTCCTTATGTCTTCCCTCTGATTCTGTGTGCAAATTTCCTCTTTTTATGAGGACACTACCATGTCGAATTAGCTCACCCTAATGACCTCATTTTAAATCACCTCTTTAAAGAAACTACCTCCAAATACAGTCACATTCAAAAGTCCTGAGGATTAGGACTTAATGGTATTAGTTTGGGGAGGGATACAATTTATCCCATAGCACTGTTTCTACTTGCAATATGGAGACCTAAGGCAAAGTCTTTTAAAAAAGGTTTTGTTTTCAGACAGAGATTCACTGTGTTGCCCAGGCTGGAGTACAGTGGTACAATCTCAGCTCACTGCAACCTCCATCTCCCAGGTTCAAGTGATTCTCCTGCCTCAGCCTCCCAGGTATCTGGGATTACAGGCACCTCCCACCACACCTGGCTAATTTTTGTATTTTTGGTAGAGATATGGTTTCACCATGTTGGCCAGGCTGGTCTTGAATTCCTGACCTCAAGTGATCTGCCAGCCTCAGCCCAGCCTCACAAAGGCGTGTGATTATAGGCATGTGTAATCCCACCGCACCCAGCCTAAAATCAAAGTAGAAATTACAGATCCCTACTTTCAAACTACCCATAGTCACGGACAAACTCTAAACTCCGTGTTCCTACCTCCAAGTACAAGACTGAAGTCAGGAGATGTGAGAATGAAGTGGAAGGAAAGTGGCTTTGGAAGAATTATCTGGGCTTTGAAGAGTGGGTAAAGTTGAGGTGAATGGAGGAGAGGAAAAAAGTGTGTGCTAGACAAGGGCTAGAACACAAATAACAGATCAGAGGTAGAAAGGTCATTTTTACCTCTGTTTTTGAGATTCTAGTAGTAACATTCTCCACTCCTAGATTTGCCAAAGGAAATACTCATAGCCATTCAGACTATGGTTTGGAATTCAGAGCCCTTAGAGACACTAGCTCTGTCCCATTTTGTAGCACCTCTCCGTCTTTCAAGAGTGAGCCTCCTCTTTCCGTGTGTCTGCTCTGGGGGATTATCAGACCCAGCTAATGGAGGGGAGTTAACAGGAAGTGTCAGGGAGTTTTATAAAATTATCGTGTCAACTCTCTTCCTGTCAGTGTGCATAAGGGAAGAAGACAAGAAAAATGATATTGTCGTTTAATAGTTCACTTTAGATCTTCATCTCTTATCACTCATCATTGCTCCATATTAATTACTCTGTATTGGCAATCTCTGGCTGTCAGTTGTTCCATAAAAGATCTTACTGAGCTCATGGCTGGACAGCTTTCATTAGGAAGCAATTTGAACCACATTTAACTGGAGAAGATTAACAGATTAACCGGGACCATTACCCCACCTGCCTCTCTGCCTCCAGTGAAGGTGCAGCATGGTCTTGAATCCTGGCATAGCCACTGCCTGGTTGCATTGCACTGAACATGTCACCTCGCCTCTTTGATCTCAGTATCCCAATATGCAAAATGGGGCAGTACAATCCTCTTTGGAGGACTACTGTAAGGTTGTTGTTTTGTTTTGAGAGAGGGTCTCCCTCTGTCACCCAGGCTGAAGTGCAGTGGCACAAATACGGCTCACTGCAGCCTCAATCTTCTGGACTCAAGCAATCCTCCCACCCTGGCATCCCAAGCAGCTGGGACAACAGACACAAACCACCATACTCAGCTAATTTTTTTTTTTAGTAGAGACAGGGTCTCACTATGTTGCCCAGACTGGTCTCGAACTCCTGAGCTCAAGCAATCCTCTCACCTCAGCCTCCCAAAGTGCTGGGATTACAGGCATGAGCCACTGTGCCCAAGCAAGGCTTTAAATAAATGTAAAAATATCTGACAGTCATTGGTACAGAGCTGGTGCCAGCAAATGACACCTGTTAGTATTTATACTTAGTATAAATGGAATGAGAGAAGGTTCAATGGACTTACTCCAAAACTTACCTCCCCTTTCAAAATATTACCCCCTGCTCTCATTTTTCCCATCAAGAAGGGTTCAGTTCAGCTCAGCAATCATTTACCAGGTGTAAGTGCCAGATGTGATGTCCACTCTAGGGATAGATAGAGAGAATAACCTGGGATATCCCTAAGTCTTTGAACCTGCCAGCCACAGAAGTACATAGTTTCCTCTGCCTGGAATATCCTTTCCTGTTGACCCACCAGAAGGGGTCGCTCTCTCTGAGTTCGGTCTGCATGTGCCTTTCTCTGGGAAGCCTTGTGTGATGCTCCCAAGCAGCACCCGCTCTGCCTCTTTATAGCTCTTATCACAGTGGTGCTCATATACCTGTGATGTGACCGTGGGACTGCTAGCCTCTCCTGCAGATTTGCAGCTCCCAGAGGGCAGGACCACATTTGTTCTGTGCATTGTTGAATCCCCAGTGCCTGGTGCACTGAAAGGAGGGAGGATTGAAAGAGCTCACGAAGAAGAGTCAAATACAAAAACGGGGCAAAAAGATGCAATTACACCTCAGCGGAATCAACCTACATACCGCTAAGACATCAGCTTGTCCTCCTCTGGGCCATCAGCTTAGCAAAAGGCAGCTCCAGGCCAGGTGCAGTGGCTCACACCTGTAATCCCAGCACTTTGGGAGGCTGAGGCGGGCAGATCACCTGAGGTCGGGAGTTTGAGACCAGCCTGACCAACATGGAGAAACCCCATCTCTACTAAAAATACAAAATTAGCCAGGCATGGTGGTGCATGCCTATGACACCAGCTACTTGGGAGGCTGAGGCAGTAGAATCACTTGAACTCGGGAGGCAGAGGTTGGGGTGAGCTGAGATCACGCCATTGCACTCCAGTCTGGGCAACAAGAGCAAAACTCTGTCAAAAAAAAAAAGAAGAAAGAAAGAAAGAAAAGAAAAAAGAAAGGGAAGGGAAGGGAAGGGAAGGGAGGGGAGGGGAGGGGAGGGGAGGGGAGGGGAGGGGAGGGGAGGGGAGGGGAGGGGAGGGGAGGGGAGGGGAGGGGGGAGGGGGAGGGGGAGGGGGAGGGGAGGGGAGGGGAGGGGAGGGGAGGGGAGGGGAGGGGAGGGGAGGGGAGGGAAGGGAAGGGAAGGGAAGGGAAGGGAAGGGAAGGGAAGGGAAGGGAAGGGAAGGGAAGGGAAGGGAAAGGGAAAGGGAAAGAAGGCCGGGCGCCGGTGGCTCACGCCTGTAATCCCTGCACTTTGGGAGGCCGAGGCGGGCGGATCACGAGGTCAGGAGATCGAGACCATCCTGGCTAACACGGTGAAACCCCGTCTCTACTAAAATACAAAAAAATTAGCCGGGCACGGTGGCGGGCGCCTGTAGTCCCAGCTACTCGGGAGGCTGAGGCAGGAGAATGGCACGAACCCGGGAGCGGAGCTTGCAGTGAGCCGAGATGGTGCCACTGCACTCCAGCCTGGGCGACAGAGTGAAGACTCCGCCTCAAAAAAAAAAAAAAAAAAAAAAAAAAAAAAAAAAAGAAAAGGGAAAGAAAAGGGAGGGGAAGGGAAGGCAGGGCAAGGCAAGGCAGGGCAAGGCAAGGCAAGGCAGGGCAGGGCAGGGCAGGGCAAGGCAAGGCAAGGCAGGGCAGCTCTACCTTCTGTTTCTCAATTGTTCTTTTTTGGGAGACGGTGCAAGCAGCCACAGAGTCCCATGGAAGCAGCTTCGTCTCAATACTCGACCCACTACCTCCCTACCAGGAGAGAAACTCCAACGAGAGAGGGCCCTTTATTTGTCTTGCTCATTGCCATAGCAGATGAGGCACCTGAGGCTCGATCCAGAGCCAAATAAGAAAGGAGAAGCAGTACAAAATTAAGATTCTGAAGACCTGGGTAGAGGCCTTGGCTTAACCACTTAGTCATGGTGTGATCTTGGGCAAATCACTTCATTTCTCTGAGCCTCGGATTCCTAAGCTAGAAAATGGAAAAATAAAATAAAATAAAATAACACATACCTTAAAGGATGGTGGTGAGAATGAAATACAATGAAGCTTGTAAAAATATTTGAAACCTCGGCCAGGCACGGTGGCTCACACCTGTAATCCCAGCACTTTGGGAGGCCAAGGTGAGCGGATGACTTGAAGTCAGGAGTTCGAGACCAGCCTGGCCAACATAGTGAAACCGTCTCTACTGAAAATACAAAAATGAGCCAAGCATTGTGGCACATGCCTGTAGTCCCAGCTACCTGGGAGGCTGAGGCAGGAGAATGGCTTGAACCCAGGAGGTGAAGGTTGCAGAGAGCCAGGATTGTGCCATTGCACTCCAGCCTAGGCAACAGAGCAAGACTCTGACTCAAAAAAAAAAAAAAAAAAAAAAAAAGAACCTCTAAGTCTAGACATCTAGGGGAAATCTTTTTTCATCATTATTGCATCAGTGCATGGGTCTTTGGAAGGGATTTTGAATGTGATTTCAACTCATTTTGCTTCAACAAACATATAGGAGACTCCTGCACATTTCCAAGCTCTAGGCTTTGCCACAGTGGCCACAAACAACAACAACAATAGTAAGAGCTACCATTTGTTGACCGCTCAAGGGTTCCAGGCACTATGCCTTGTGCTTTCAATGCATTGCTTCATTTATCCTCACAACCCTATTAACTGTGTTCAATTATTAATCCTGTCTTTGCAGATGAGAAAATTATACCCCAGAGAGTTAAAGTGACTCTTCTAGGGCAACACGGATAAGTGGAAGGACCAGAATTTGACCCCTGAACTCACTGAATCCAGAATCCATGCTTTTATTCAGTACCCAGAATAAACAGACAAACAACCCAATGTAAAAAAGGGTCCGTGATTTTAAAACACACTCTCCAAAAGAAAAGAGAAAGAGAAAGTGCTCAACACGATTAGTCATCAGGAAAACAAAAATTAAAACTAAACAAAATACCACTTTACATCCACCAGAATAACACATTTTTTTTAAAAAAAGAAGAAAATGAATGAGACCAAATGTTCATGAAATTGTGGAGCAACTGGAACTCTTATAAGTTGCTTTAGAAATACACTGCTTATATAACTCTTTCCAAAAATGTTAGCAGTTTTTCATAAAACCAAATATATACTTATTCTATGACTGAACAATTTCACTTCTGGCCGGGCACAGTGACTTACCAGGCCTGTTATCCCAGCAGTGAGCTGTGATCATGCCACTGACTGCACTCCAGCCTAAGTAACAGAGTGAGATCCTGTAAAAAACGAAAAAAAAAAAAAGAGGCCGAGGTAGGAGGATCGTTTGAGTTCAGGAGTTTGAGACCAGCCTGGGAACATAATGAGACCACTTCTCTACAAAACAAATTTTAAAATTAGTGAGACGTGGTGGCATGCACCTATAGTTTCAGCTACTTGGTAGACTGAGGCAAAAGGAATGCCTGAGCCCAGGAGGTCAAGGCTGAAATGAGCGGTAATCTGCACCATACTCCAGCCTAGGTGACAGAGCAAGACCCTGCTTCCAAAAAAAAAAAAAATATATATATATATATATATATTTCTAAATATTTACCCAAGATAAATGAAAATACATGCTCACAAAAAGATTTGTACAAACAATGCTCATAGCAGCTTTATTCATAATAGCTGATGACTAGAAACATCCCAGGTGTCTAGGTAAATAGGAGAATGAATAAGCAAACTGTGGTACATCCACACAACATAATACCATTCAGCAATAAAAGGAAATAACCTCCTAATACATGCAACATAAATGAAGCTCAAAAACATTATGTTGAGTGAGAGAAGTGTTAGACAAAACAATATACATGCCATGATTTCATTTATGTGAAATCCTAGAACAGTGCTCTATTCCACTACGGGAAGAAAAATCGGAACAACACTTACCCCTGGAGGGTAGCTTAGGAACCCACTGAGAAAGAGTTTGAGGAAACTCTCTGGGGTGATGATAATGTTCTATATCAAGATAAGGGCTTGTAGGCTGGGCACAGTGGCTCATGCCTATGATGCCAGCACTTTGGGAGGCCAAGGTGGGCGGATCAGTTGAGGTCAGGAGTTCGAGACCATCCTGGACAACATGGTGAAACCCCATTTCTACTAAAAAAAACTAATAATAATACAAAAAAATAGCCAGTCCTGGTGGCATGCACCTGTAGTCCCAGCTACTCAGGAAGCTGGGGCAGGAGAATCATTTGAACCCGGGAGGCAGAGGTTGCAGTGAGCCAAGATTGCACCACTGCACTCCAGGCTGGGAGACAGAGCGAGACTCCATATCAAAAAAAAAGAAAAGAAAAGAAAGATAAGGGCTTGCATTTATCAAAATTTGGCTAATATACATTTAAGATTTTACTGTTTGTAAATTTTATACCAAAAGAAAAATCTGTAAAAAATGTGGAAATAAATAATATAAGCAATATCATTAATGACTCATTACTCAGAAAAGGGTCAATATTTTTACAGGACCTTCCATAGTGTGATGATAGACATCAAAGGACTATACCAAAATGTCTCCCCCAACAGACCTGCAGGAAGGACTACAGTTCCAGGAAAAAAGATCCATCAGTTTGCAATAGCGAGCTGTAAATACCTGTACAGGAATAAAACTCTCTGCAGACAGAGATCTCTTTCCTGACCAGCACATCTTAGTGGCCCTAGGGGTTGCCCATCAACCCCCAGCCACCTTGTTTCTCTTCCTGAGCTCTGGGTATGGCTCACGAGAGCTTCCCTGGCAGAGGCAGTCGCCTTGCCCTCTGGGTGCCCAGCCCACACTCCCAGCACCTGCTAATTGCAAGACACAACATATGGCAGGCAGCCTGGTTGCAGACCCCGCGGCTCCCCTGACTTGCAGCCCAACCGTGGAGGCAGGCTGCATGCTGAGCTGCTGGGATCGAAGAGGTGTCATTAGAAAATGATTCATAGCCCTTTGCCTTAATGAGGACTCACACCCGAGGGCTTCCAATTACCCAATCGATGGCTAGAGTGCGGCTCCCAGCCAGCGGCCTCTTGTTTTCCCTTCTCTTCTTTAAAAATATTTGCAAGAGGGTTCATTGAACTCTTTCTCTCCTCTCCTTGGCCGACCCAAGCCCAGGGAGGAAACCAACCCAGACAACCATCCCAGGAAGTTCCCTGGGGCAGGCTGATGAATCCTGTATGGCTCAGCCTAGAAGACAGAAAACTCCAGGTGAATTCCCCACCTAGACAGGGCCAGATCTGGGAGGTGACATGTGAGCTCAAAGACTGGGAAAACCAATGTGCAAGGGATCAAATGCCCTGGTGTTGGAAATCGCTTGGCACATTTGATGAGAGGCCTGTTCTGAGCCAGGAGAGAGTGGAGGGAAATGATGCTGGAGAGATGGACATTAGCTAACAGTGAGCTGAGGAAAGAAAACACAAGAGCTTTGGACTCAGTCTGGGCATAGATCCCTGTTCCCCAACTCCCTGTGTGCATAATATATGCATGGTGAAAATTACTAGGTGTCCACCAAAATTCATCATTCCCTTCTGTAATAACGATATATTTATAGCTGTGATAGAGCTGCCCAGCCTGAAATTCACTATTTTCTAGTCTTCCCTGAAAATAGATGGAAGATCTTGCCCAAAGGATGTTAAGTTAAAGTGTGTGCATGTGTGTGTGTGCATGTACATGTACAGTTTCCAAGCCTGGCCCATAAAATCTTGCATGTGTGATCAACCTGTATTTATAATTTACCACTTACTGGGAATAGCAGTATGACCCTAGTGGATGCCACAACCACTGGTAAATGTAAAGAACTGAGACCAAGAATGACTGAGTGGAGCCCAGGAGATAGAGTCCAGGAAGGTGGGTACCTTCCTGGACTCTATCAGCAGAATCAAACTTCTTTGTTCTTTAAGCCTCTTAATTTGGCAGTCTCTCCGTTATACCAGCTTAGCCTAATCTGGGTAACATTATTTGGTGAACATTTTATTTTCTGTATATTTCAATTCCTCATCTGCAAAGAATAATTTCTTCCGCTCAAGACTTTTATGAAAAGTAGATAAGCAGACATCAAGATGCCCAGATATCAAAGAGGCTCGGTTAGGATGTCTTCCTGTCCACCCTTCTGTCTACAGCAATTTCCACACAGGACTCTGGTGTCTGACTACACCCTCTTCTCCACCTTCCCACCCCAATACTTGTTCCATAGCTGCTTCTTCTAGGTGATTACAATGAAGGCAGGGCCTGTCATCTCGCACAGAATTCTGCATCTTTCTGTCACCTGTTTTTCGGCTGTCCACAGTGACAGCCTGACGATGGATCTCTTTGTTTTAGCACTGCTGTCTCTCAAAGGCTCAGAACTCTTTGTTGATTTCTTTTTACCGCTGCGTTCTGGAAGTCAAGTGGGAGTCACACAACTTTGGAGGACTTCCTCACAGGTCACTTTGGGAATTCACCTCTAGCTCAGCCTAATGCAGTAAAAATTAAAATGTGTGGAGACGATAGAATTGTTGACAGTTGACGCCGAAAGATTCCTATTAGAACATCTTTTCCAACCCTTTGGCAATACAGATGAGGAAACTAAGAAGCAAATATGAGAAAACTAGCCCAGGGTCACACAGAAAATTAAGCAATGTAAGTGCAAAAGCAGTCAAAATCAGATGTCACCAACATTTTCATTTTTAGGGCTTCAACAAATGCTGATTCACACAAAATACCTCTATGAGACAAGTAAGAGTTGGGCTGATGAGATCAACTCCCCTAATTTAAAGAGAGAATAAGCCCTACTTCTTTTGTGATGAGTGTTATTTCTGGTGTACCTGTGTATCTAAAATCCAGTTTCAATAATTTCCAGAAATCAGCCCTCGATGTTTACATAATAAACATTTTTTAGTCCCTCCCTCCTATGTGCCAGGCACTGTGCACAATACTTGAGATTCACTGGAGAAAAGAACCAGAAATCATCTCAGCCTTGAATGACTCGTGGTTAAGAGGAAGGCAAAGCAAAGAATCGCACAATTATTAATAGAAGGTACTCCTAGGGGTAAGTATACAGAACAATGAGAATTTACAAAAAAAGGGACTGAGCAGGTGTTGGAGGCAGAGAAGCCTTTCTTAAAGAAGAGGACTTTTCTGTAATCCCAGCACTTTGGGTGGCCGAGACGGGCGGATCACGAGGTCAGGAGATCGAGACCATCCGGGCTAACCCGGAGAAACCCTATCTCTACTAAAACATACAAAAAACTGGCCGGGCGAGGTGGCGGGTGCCTGTAGTCCCAGCTACTCTGGGAGGCTGAGGCAGGAGAATGGTGTGAACCCGGGAGGTGGAGCTTGCGGTGAGCTGAGATCCAGCCACTGCACTCCAGCCTGGGCGACAGAGCGAGACTCTGTCTCAAAAAAAAAAAAAAAAAAAAAAAAAAAAAAAAAAAGAGGCCTTTTGAGCTGGGAGGGCACTGCATGGTCCATTTCTTATCCTCACGTTCACTCATTTATCCACTCAGTCATTCAACAAGCACTGATCAACTGCTTACTGAATACAAGGCCCCATGCAAGGCATAGGAGACACTGCATTGAACAAGACAAATCAACATCCTGCCATGATGGTTTTACACTCTTGCCATATCTGACTCTTAATTTCTAGCCTGCCTCCGACTGCTATGGCCAGGTTCTTCTATCATCTCATCTGTCAGGACTAGGCAACATCTGATTACATTCCTAACCATTATCTGCTTGTCTAGGCATCAGATATGCATGCTGCATTAGGCCAGCTCCCGGTGTAAATATCCTAAGAAAAGGCAACTTTGCACCACAGTGTGAATGACTGATACCCAGATTGTGTGAAGCATGGCTGGAGGAACTGGGAGTGCATCTCCTGAAGAAGGGAAAACTCAGCTATGCGGGGTCAATGACTTCAAATATGTTAATGACTGTTTGGGAGAACAGAGCTCAAATGTAGTCAATAGGGTAAAAGGAACATGGAGAGATTTCAACATCACACCTCTTAGAGCTGTCTGACAATGAAAAGGGCTTCTTCCAAAGGAAGTGAGCTCCTCCTCACTGATGATATTTGGGCAGAAGCTAGATGGCCACTTACTGAGACCGGTTAGCAAGACAGTTTCTATGTGCCCTTCAGTCTCTTAGAATTTATTATTCTGTCATTGCATTCTGAACGTAAGTTCAAAATTAGAATCTTTAAAAAAAAAAAGAAAGAAAGAAAAGAAAACAGAGTCTTGTCACTTCCAAGATCAGGTTTTAGAAAATTAAAATATTTAAAAATTAAAGAAAACAAAAAACAGAGTCTTGCTCTGTTACCCAAGCTGGAGCACAGTGGCATGATGGCGGCTCACAGCAGCCTAGACCGCCTGGGCTCAAGTGATCCTCCCACCGCAGCCTCCCGAGTAGCTGGGACTACAGCTGCATGCCACCATACCCAGATAATTGTTGTATCTTTTATAGAGACAAGGTTGTACCATGTTCCCCAGGCTGGTCTCGAACTTCTGGGCTCAAGCGATCCACCCACCTTGGGCCTCCCAAAGTGCTGGGATTACAGGCAAGAGCCACCACGCCCAGCCCACAACTAGATTCATAATCTTCTTTCCAAAACCTGCTCCTCCCACAGCCTTTCCCATCTCACTTAACAAAACTTCGAGTTGCTCAAGACAAAATCCTTGGAGTTCTCCTTGATGACTCTCTGTCATTCCCACCTCATATTCAACATGCTAGGAAGTCCGATGGGCTCTACCCTGAACTTACATCAGTATCTGACCACATCTTGCCATCTCCGTGGTTATCACACTGATGGAAGCCATCAATAACCACTTACCCCTATTTATCATAATACCATGTGTGAGGCCCCAAACGTTCACAGACCTAGCCCTCAAGCTTACTGCATGATAGAAGAAAAAGATACAAATTAAATGATCACACAGATATAAATGTGTAATTATAAATAGTTCAGAGGGGAGGACTCTGGTGCTATGAGAAGGTAACTTCATTAACTCAGTAGCATCAATTGTATGTTAACTACACCCAATAATCTTTCATATCATTATAGAACTATAAAGTTTTTATTGGCTTTTACTAGCTGATGTAATTCTCCCAGAAACCTGGTGAGGTGGAAAAATGGATCTGGATCTCCCTTTTACAGATGAGGAAATTTGGGCTTAGAGTGGTAAACTGAGTCACTGAAGGCCACATAACAAGAAAAAGAATGGAACTTACAGTCAAGCAAACCACCAAGGCTCTCTCACGGCCTCTAAGGCAGGTGTATAAACACCTTTAATCAAACATTTCCCAGTCCCGCTAGGGAATGGTTAACGACTTTGGGAGAAGAGAGCTAAGGGTAACCATTAAATACATGGGAAGGCATAACGCATGTTCCAGAGGTTCAGATCAGCACAGCAAGCCTCAGCGACACACCTGTGTACTCTCCTCTCCCGGCGGATATAAACATGGAAGAGCTGCTTGTCACTTTAGAAGAGTGAATAGGTCATAAGAGCAAAGACATGGAATCAACCCAAATGCCCGTCAATGGTAGACTGGGTAAAGAAAATGTGGTGAATATACTCCATGGAATACTATGCAGCCATAACAAAGAATGAGATCATGTCCTTTGCAGGAACATGGATGCAGCTGGAGGCCATTATCCCTAGCAGACTAATGAAGGAATAGAAAACCAAATACCACATGTTCTCATTTATAAGTGGGAGCTAAATGATGAAAACACATGCATACTAAAAGGGGAGCAACAGACGTGGGGCCTACCAGAGAGTGGAGGGTGTGAGGAGGGAGAGGATCAGGAAAAATAACTCACAGGTACTGGACTTAATACCTGGGTGATGAAATAATCTGTACAACAAACCCTGAAGACCCGAGTTTACCTATGTAACAAGCCTGCACATGTACCCCTGAACTTGAAAGTTGAAAAAAAAAAAAGAAAACAGTAGGCTGGGCACGGTGCCTCATGCCTATAATCCCAGCGCTTTGGGAGGCCGAGGCAGGCAGATCACTAGGTCAAGAGATCGAGATCATCCTGGCCAACATGGTGAAACCCTGTATCTACTAAAAACACAAAAACTAGCCAGGCGTGGTGGCGTGCATCTGTAATCCCAGCTACTGAGGAGGCTGAGGCAAGAGAATCACTTGAACGCAGGAGACGGAGGTTGCATTGAGCCGAGATCACACTACTGCACTCCAGCCTGGTGACAGAGCAAGACTCTGTCTCAAAAATAAATAAATAAATAAAAGAGTGAATAGGGAAAAAATAGAAAGGCGGCAACATTTACAATGGTCAAGGGTTATATCCCTGATAATATGTAAACCAATAGTACAGTTTAATGATTCTAAAATGCATTCAGGTCATCAGGCTGCTCTAGGGATGGGAGAAATGATTTGGGGTAGTCTCCATGTCATTGTCAAGAATTTTGGAGGAGTTATTTCAGTCTGGATCAGAGATATAAATTCCTGATGCTCCAGGTGTCTGAACTACCTCCTAAAGTTAGACTCTTGCAGAAGAGATGTGAGCCGCTGCCTCCAAGGTGAAAGATAAAAATGTCCAAAGGCCTGGACTCCAAGTACATGATGTACCCATCACCATGGAGCTTGAAGGTGCCAATGCTCTAACAATTTTGTTTGCACTTTCTGCACTTTATGCAATGAATGATAAGTATCATCAGGTCAAATCTCTTCTTCTTGAACATCATGGTATGATATGTGAAATAATTAAACTTACTTACTTACTTTTTCCTTCTTTTTTTTTTCCTTTATTTTCTAGGCCCCATTCCAGAAAAGATTTAAGATGAATGCACCTAAGTCATAAAGTAGAAAATTATGAACTCTAATTAACATATTATTAATTCATAAGATGTGAGAGGGAAAAGATCTTATACATCAAGTTCAGAGAGGTTAATCAAGTCATCAAAAGCTATAGAAAGTCACTGTTCAATAACGATTTTATTGAATGCCTACTCGGTACACAGTCTTGTATTTTTATAATAGATTTTTATTTGCTTCAATGCATATTTAATTGAGCATACATTGTACAGATCAAAATCAAGATTAGACCTTGAGATAGAGGGGAAATAAACACATTTGGAATACTTACTGTGTGCTAAAAACGGTACCTTATGTCCAATTTTATGTACATAATGTCATTGCATCCTCACTAAAACCCTTGGGAGGGGTAATATTGGTTACTGGTTTTAGCTCCTAACCCTCCTGTGGCTGTGGACCTAGGGTCCTGCAAATGAGGATGGAAATGATTTTGCAGTGAAATTTACCTGTTATTGACCAGCTCACCAATGCACTGGAGGTAGGCAACATTCTAAACCAAGCTTGATGCAGAGACGGAGCTTTTCACAATGATTTCGTCAACTCTAAAATTACAGTAACTTCCTACACTAATTCAACAACCTTTCCCACCCTCCCCAGTAACTACCCACATCTCTATAGAACTGCATGGTGAGGAAATGGAAAGAACCTTAGCAGTAAAGAGGTAATTAATCTCTCTTCATTCTTTCCTGAGAGGTGTTATCTTATTCCTTGAACAACCAAATAAACTATTATGTTGGTGCAAAAGTAATTGTGGTTTTTGCCGTTACTTTTAATGTACTCCCAGCCTACTTTTGCAACAACAGAATTGTTCTAAATTCTATGTTTTATATACCAAATTGGAAAAGCCAAATATTTCTCACCCTTCTTACCTGTAGCCTTACTATAAAATGACTGTGTGTTTTCACAGCTACTCGGGAGGCTACGGTAGGAGGATTGCTTGAGCGCAGAAGGTTTAGACTAAAGTGATTTGTGACTGTATCACTGCACTCCAGTCTAAGCAACAGAGGGAGACCCTGTCTCAAAAGAAAAACAAATCTGAAAATGAATCTAAAATAGGTATTAGGATTACGGCTTGAGTCAGATAACTCCTTTTAAGCAATTAAGAATGTGCTGGTGTGCTGACGCCAGGCCCAGGTCTAGAGGGCTATTAGCTAACAAGAGTACTCTGACTCAATTCATCGGACAGCAAAGAAACAAAGAAAAAGTCATCACGCAGACGTCCAGTCACTCAAAGTCAAAGGGCCTTAAGATAATGTCAGTTCTCTAGCAGCGAATGGGGACTAGAGCTAGGTTTGGACAGTTGACATTCAAAACTCTTTGTCTTTATTGCTCATCCTCATTTAATAAGAGAACATTGCATGATCCATAATATTTTCTTCATCCATGTGTTCTCCATGTTACAATGGACACTCAGGGAGCTTAGGCAACTCTGAGGACTGACAAGAAGCAAAATTTGATTCCAACTTGGGTTTCCACGTCTTTTTTTGCTGCAGTAAGTTTCTCCCTTCACTAAGGTCTCCACTTGACACTATAGAGACACTGAAATCCAAGGAGGCTAAATGATCCCATTGTTCCACAGAGCTAGAATGCAGGTCAAGCAATGCGATTGCAAGTGATTTTTCCAGGATGTAACACCAGCACATTTTTTTTTTTTTTTTTTTTTTTGAGATGGAGTCTCACTCTGTCGCCCAGGCTGAAGTGCAGTGGTGCGATCTTGGCTCACTGCAACCTCTGCCTCCTGGGTTCAAGTGATTTTTCTACCTCAGCCTCCTGAGTAGTTGGTACTACAGGCACCCGCCACCACGCTCAGCTAATTTTTGTACTTATAGTAGAGATGGGGTTTCACCATACTGGCCAGACTGATCTCGAACTCTTGACCTTGTGATCTGCCTGCCTCAGCCTCCCAAAGTTCTGGGCTTACAGGCATGAGCCACCGCGCCTGGCACCAGCACATTCTTAATTGTTTAAAAGGAGTTGCCTGACTCAAACCATGATCCTAATGGCTATTTTAGATTCATTTTTAGATTTGTTTTTTGAGATAGGGCTTCCCTCTGTTGCTCAGGCTGGTATGCAGTGGTACAATCACAGCTCACTTTAGCCTCAACCTCCTGGGCTCAAGCAATGCTCCCACCTCAGCCTCCCGAGTAGCTGTGAGTACACACACATGCCACCACATCTGACTAATTTTTGTTTTCTTTCGTTTGTAGAGACAGGGTTTTACCATGTTCCCCAGGCTGGTCTCAAACTCCTGGGCTCAAGGGATCCATCCTCCTCGGCCCCACGAAGTGCTGGGATTACAGGCATGGACCACTCACTGTGCCTGGCCACATTTTTATATTCTTGTTCTTGGGCGTTCTTATCTATTGGCTCAACTTGCTCCTGTAATTGGTGCCTCTCTGGTGGTCCTAAAACATAAACGTCTGACTCCAGCTTGATTCTATTCAGTCCCATTGGCCAGGTCAGTCGGCCTCTTGTCTCCCATTAAGGGGAAATTGGAGCGTGGGTCCACTCTTAGAAGTTAATTCACTTCTTCACCTTGGGGTAAACTCAGCATTTAGCAGTACACACTCAACAAATGAGCCTCTGAGCTCAGGGATAAAAATAAATAAGTAAAAGTCTTGCCCTTAAACCGGACAGTATGAATCGTAATTAAAAACCCCTATTATGCCATTTCAACAGGAACACTCCCGCCGTCATTAACCTAAAACAGAATTCCTTCAGGGAGAAATTATTTCTCGTTTGATTTCTGTCAGAATGGCTTTGACTTTGAGGATACATCTACAGAATGGTGTCTCCAGGCTCCACCTCTGAGGCTCTGCTCAGACAAAGGAGACGTTTGCTTCGAACAGATGAAACCTGATTAAAGATTCATTTCAAATTAACTTTCCCTGATTATTTCTCTTTTGTAATCTTTATTATAACTTTAAGGGGAGGAAAAATAGAAAGACGAAAAGCAACCCTCCCTAGATCCACACATAAATCTTCATAGTAGCCATTCAACAGTATCATTAATTCCCCTGGAATATTCCCACAATGCAAAGTAGCAGACACTTATGCAATGGCGATTTATTGGGAAATCAAGCCCTCATCCAGTCTTTGATGTTGTGTTATTAAACTGAAAAGGGAACAGCACTGGCAAGATGGATGAAGGTGAGGAAGAATACAGCATGGACTAGTCCTGATGCTCTGAAGTCCCGTCTTGAAGGTCATGATAGAAACAAAGTAGGTGGACAATAAATTAACCTCTGAGGGCCCGGGTGGTGCCCAGCTCTGGGCTTTGTAGCGGGGCTCTTGGCTGAGCAGAAGCTGGGCTTCAGATCACTTCCAGTGGGTGGAGATAGCAAACAGTCCTATCCATTTACAGCTCCATAGAGGCTGAGGAACAACCTTGGAAGAGAGCCCAAACCCTGGCCAATATAAGGATCTGGGCATATTTCAGACATAACTGAGGGGTTAGGGTGTCTCAACAGAAGTTGTCTGAGAGGAGGGAACAAGGGGATCCTGAGGGAACAAAGTGAAAGAGAAAGCAGAGCCTGTCATTGCAAATTAGATGCAGGGGCAAGACATGAGCATCTAAGGGAAGGAGGATTCTAAGACAGGAGGGAAGAGGCTGTGTACTCTCCATGCACTTCAAGAAGTGACTTAAAAAATGGGCATCACTAAAGGCTGTAATATCTCGAGTCTCCGGCAGCTTAATAGTGTGATGCCCCAACCAAGCGTAACACAAAAGGTGTATTTGTCATGTTTCATGTGAGATATCACCTCGGTCTTAGATGCTGGTAGTTCCAGCCTGCTGACACTGAATGTGTCTGCATTCTCATGCCCCTGCACGGAAACACCAGTGATGGTAAGAGAACAGAACCCCAGCCTTACTGTGTCAACTCCATGGGATTGGTACCCCAAAGCAGGGGATTTGTAACCCATCAAGAAACAGAAAAGAGTGTGAGACTTTGATTATAAAACCTCAACGAATCAAACCGTGGGGTTCCCTCACTGGACATAGCATAGAAGCAGCATGGCCTTCTCACTTTTCAAGCATTACAACTTAAATCTTTGGTACCCAGAATTCAAAAAAAAAGCATTTCCTGGCCAGGTGTGGTGGCTCACATCTGTAGTCCCAGCACTTTGGGAGGCTGAGGTGGGAGAATCACTTGAGGATGGGAGTTCAATACCAGCTTAGGCAACATAGCAAAACTCCATCTCTACAAACAAATTAATTTAATTTAATTTAATTAGCCGGACATGGTGACAAGCACCTGTGTTCCCTGCCCCTCTGGAGGCTGAAGTGGGAGGATTGCTTGAGCCCAGGAGATTGAGGCTGCAGTGAACTATGATCGCACCACTGAATTCCAGCCTGGGCAAAAGAGCAAGACCCTGTCTCAAAAAAAAAAAAAAAAAAAAAAAAAAGGCTTCTGCAGTTTCCGCAGTTTTGAGGAGGGACAGAGCTCCAACTCTCTGAAACCTAGACGGTGGAAAGCTATAACTGAGAACATAGGTCATGCTGCCACACTTTGCCTAGGTTTGCATAGAAAAGAAGTAAGTCTGATTTTTGGACATTCATGGGCACCATGAGGATTCTTGGAAACATTGTGGTAAGGAGGTTTCCCTATTGTCAAGAACTCAGGTTATAACTGTGATATAATTTTATTTGGTACTCATAGATGAGTAAAGCCCAAAGCATATGCATCTCATCCCACTTAATACTTAGAAACATCCTGAGAAAAGGGAATTACTGATCTTTCACTGAAAATAGGGAACAGGTTCAACCAGGTTACATAATCTGCCCAAGGTCATACAGCTGGTAGCAGAGCCTGGACTCACATTCCACATTCTATGCACTTTCTCTGCTTCCATATTTCCATGCTGTCTTTCAAACTATAAAAAGGTTCATGCTATTGGAGCGATATTCAGAAGGGAAGGTCACAGGTAACAGATATAACTAGGGTAGGAGTCGGAGAAAAGGGTACCCAGACTGCTTGAGAGTTGGAGCAGCCTTCAATGAAGAGGTGAAAACTTTTCCTGGAGAACGATTGCTATTGCAGATGATGGGGACTAGAACGGATGTTGAGCTAAAGAGCTGTGATGACAACACTGAGGCCCAGACAGGTAACCTAACTTTCCCAAAGTCACACAGCTAGTATGTGGTGCAGCCAGCATCTAAACCTAGACCACATAGATTTCCAAAGCCCATGTTCTTGAATGTTATGGCGCACAGTCTTTCAGGTGGCTGCCTGTGGTTCTTTGACCTAAGACGGAAGGCAGGAAAGAAGATAGGAATGTCGTAGAGAAAGGAGGGCCAGAGCTTAGAGGTGGAAATCTCTGTGGCTATATTTACATCGAACCCAGAACAAGCCTCGCCCTGACATCTTCCTTGGCACTTCTCAGTCCCTTCATCTGGTCACATGGCTTTCACCTTCATCGTGACCTCCACAGGGAGACTGGCACACAAGATTCAACAAGGGACGGTAGAGGGGTTGAAGCCAAGACCAGAAACCAGGTCATGAGGAGCCTCAAATACCAGCCTGACTTGGGACTGGTGGGTTGATGGAGCATGATTGAAGAGTTATAATCAAAGAACCTAAAAAACCACCTTCCAAGGTGATCCTGAAATTTGTCAATATTTGCAACCAGCCAGTGTAGTTGGCTTCTTAAGGTGAGGAAGAGATGGCTACTCAGAGGATGCTAGAGATTCTGTGGACAATTTCAATTCCAGCTGTGATGTCTTTGTGGTTACTCCATAGCCACTAGGTTGTTGAAACCGACTAATCCCTCATTTATCCGTTGTAGCATATTATCTCTACCGCCTCTCTTATCTTTTAGGGAAGGCAGCTAAGTTATGCTCCATGGGCCTTAAGCTTACTATCTCCCATTATTTACTCCAATCCCATTAAAGTGCCACCTTATAACTTCCATCATGACCCCAGAAGCTGTATCTGCATCTTAACTTGGGAGGGGTTGCAGGATTCAGAGTACATTTGAGCACTATCTGAATATCTGCTCCAGTCTATGGTAAGAAGAGAGAAAGAGAAAACCGTAAGAGATGCCTGGAGATCCATGGATCCAACTCATTCAACCTATCAATGGACAGAGGCCTATATGGGTGAAAGGATTTTCCCAAAATCACCCAGACAAGTTTGAGCCCTCAGAGAGCAACAGCTCAACACACACGAACCCTCCTTTCTCAAGGTAGGTTCTCTTCTCTTGCCCAGTAATTCTTTTCTTATCTTTCAGAAAGGAAATAAAAGCAGTTTGATCTACTGGACAACTGGAGTTTACCCCTGACTCCTTCTCTTATTCATCCTCTGGGGGAGGAGGGAATATAAGAGAAATAACCTGATTTAGGTATTGAGATTCTGAAAAGAAGGAGGGGTTGGTTTGGGTGCTTAGAAAAATGATGTCACCAACTATAAGAAAAAAAAGAAAAGGAAAAAATGTTTTGGAAGAAGGTGATAGCATTGACAAATATACAGACACTCTCTGGAGATGAGGAGTAGATAGTTGGCTATGTTATTCCTAAGTCTTTAGGAAGGCATCTAGACTGAATAAATGATCTAAACTATAAATGGAATAAATGTGGAGTACATGAGGATGCTGGTGTGCTGAGAAACACCAATAATAATACATGTAGAAGTTGTAGGAGAAAAATATTCAAGGAAGATCCAGAAAGGAACTGGCCAGAGAGGCATGCGAATATCCAGGGGAGTTAGGTGTAATACAAGCCAAGAGTCATGGTATTTCAAGAAGGAGCCAAAATCAACAGGAGCAGATGCATCAACAAGGACCAGCATGGTAGACTGGACCTAACCAAGCAGATGACACTGAGTACCACAGAGAGCTTCACTGGAGTATTGGAAGGAGAAGCCTAATCATAATAAACTGGGGGAGGGGGGACAATGGAGGTGAGAAATGGAAGAAAGTAACAGTAGACAAGTCTTTCAGAAAATACTAGATGAGAAATAGGAAGGAGAATGGATGAAAGCTTCAGAGGCGGAGCCAATGGAAGGATATTTAGAGGTGAGAGAGACTTGAGCATATTGATACCTTGACAAGGCAGACACAAAAGGAAGGGGGAAATGGAAACTCCAGGAGAAAATGATGTGTCCTGTGGAAGAGAAGAGATATCTCATTTACTCAGCCTGGAGGAAATGAGATGATGATGGGCCAGATGTAAATACAACTGCAGGAAGCTGGGAAAGGAAAAGTCTCATGATCTCCATTTTTTTTCTAATGAATTTAGGAGTCAGCATAGGCTAAGTTTTGCTGCAGGAAAAAAAAATGCCCCCAGTATCTCAGAGGCTTAACACACTGTGTGGTAACTTGGGTCCACAGGGTGTCCTCCTCATTGCAGTCACTTGAGGACCTGGGCTGCTGGCGATGCAGTCCACCATACTTAATTGCCACTGCAATGGGAAGGGAATTCAGTAAATTGCATATCTGTCTTTAAAGCTCCTGCCCATATTTCATGGACCAAAGCAAGCCACGTGGGTAAGCCTAACCTCAAGGTTAACATTTGACCAGAAGGTAGAGAGCTAGAAATATTTCGTAAATGGCACAGATGGTTATTGCAAGGAAGTGAGAGATATGTTGTCTACAGTCAGGGAAATTGAGTGGGAGTGTGGAAAAGTCTTTAAGGGAATTGAAAAAGGGAGATGATTTCAAACAAATGAAAGGACTGATGGGTGGCCTCGACAACCTGACTGAGTTGGGCATCCATAATTTATAGTGCTGCTAGTTTCACTAGTTGCGGGACTTTTAGCAAAACCCATTTCCTCTCTGAGGCTCTGTCTTCTGATCTGTAAAACGGAGGAGTTGGATCGGATGGCCTGTAAGTTTCTCTACCAAATTCCAAGATTCATCATTTGGACAGTGAATCTGATGATACTGAAACACCACGCCATTTAACACCCCTATGCGGACCACAGGTCTTAGAAGGGAATAGAATGTCTCAGATGCCTGCTGTGATACACACTCTACATCAGCATTGACATCATGGGGCCCTGATGCATTAGGTGAGTAAAGCAGAGCCCATTCTTTCCCATCTTAACAGATGCTACATGGATATAGAGGTCAATGGATTTGATTTTCTTTTCCTTTGTCGTATTCACCACCACCACTCCAGTTCTCTGCCTCCAATTCACTGCTGGTGAACAGAGTCACACCACTGGGGTGGGTGGAGGAGGAAGGGAGAGTGGGAGGCTGAGGGTGGAAGGAGGGAAGGAAGAAGGGAGAAAGGCATTAATAGAACAGAAGCAGGCAATGATGAATTAAGGGAGCAGCCATTAATTTTTCATTTTGACAGACTATCGTCCGTCAGAAGGCAGAAGAGATGGCTCTTGTGCCCAGAGAGGAGACACTTGCTCTTTGTAATACAGGCTTCTTCTTTTTTCTGGAATTAGGTGGTGGGCACCCAAAGAATAAAAAATTTATGATAATCTATAATTTACATGTTAGAAGATAAATAATGAACTAAATCCTGTCATTAAATTGGTCCTTCATTTTTCTTAATTCCCTGGGTGATAAATCTGATTTTGCAACAGCATTTAGTATAAATTAATTTTTGTGTAAAGTTGGGGGAAGGCAAACTGTTTTAAACACTTCAGATATAGATTGTCCTGGACATTGCATTGCTTGGGGTCTTAAGATATAAGAGTCCTACCAATGTGGCTTTACATGAAGACTGGCATACATTAAGGGACGATGTTCACAGGGTATTTTGCAAACCAACACTGATTCTGTAAAGCTTTAGAGTTTCATGAGTGGAAACATGAAGTCCCAGGACAGAGTTGGGGCTAGCTTGCACAGGAGGACAGCTGGAGAGGATGACTTTGTTGAGCAACATGAAGATGTCTTCCCTGGATGCTGACTAATGACATGACAGAAAAAAGCACTGCCTTTTAACCCCTCCATTTCCCCAACTGTAAAGTGAGGGCAATCATTGTTTAAAGGCATCAGTTAGATGATATATGTAAAACAAATATTGGCACAGTAGGCAGTCATCAGGGGATAGCTGACATCAATAAAGCACTGGCATGCAATGGATTACATGACAGTAGTTAACGATTATTCAGAGCCCAGTGTCTTCTTGACCCTGTTTCAAGACTTTCAGATGCATTAACCCTTACATTCCTTGAACCTAACCTATGAAGTGAGTGTTGCCATTTTCCCAATTTTGCTCTTGAGGAAACTGAATTATTATAGACATGGCTACCTTGGGCCAGGCAAATATTGATATATTCCAGGAGCGAAAGATATGGTGTTCGATAAAATAGAAAAAAAAATTCCCTACATTCACAGAGCTTACATTCTTGTGAAGGGGATGAAGGCAATAACAAAATAAATGAGTACAATATGCAACCTGGAAGAAAGTGATAAGTATTTGGGTAGAAAAATAAAGCAGATGTGGGGCACAGCAGCTCCCACTTATAATCCCAGAACTTTGGGAGCCAGAGGTAGGTGGATCGCCTGGGCCCAGGAGTTTGAGACCAGCCTGGTCAACATGGCGAAACCCTGTCTGTACTAAAAATACAAAGTAATTAGCTGAGCGTGGTGGCACACGCCTGTAATCCCAGCTAGTCTGGAGGCTGAGGCACCAGAGGACTTACTTGAATCCGAGAGGCAGGGGTTGCAGTGAACTGACCCTGTGCTGCACTCCAGCCTGGGCGACAGAGTGAGACTCTGTCTCAAAATAAATAAACAAGTAAAATTTTTAAAATAAGGCAGAGCAGGAGGCGGAGCTTGCAGTGAGCTGAGATCCGGCCACTGCACTCCAGCCTAGGCGACAGAGCGAGACTCCGTCTCAAAAAATAAATAAATAAATAAATAAGGCAGAGAAGGCCCATAGAGAATAGAAGAGGGGTGCTACAATTTTAAGGGGTTGTCATTTTTAATAGATAAGTATAGCACGCCTGTTTCCAGAACTGGGATTCTGAATCATTCTGCTACCTTGTTTAAGGGAAAGACTATGGGTTCTCGAATCAGACAGACGAATGTGTGCTTTGAATGAGATCTCTGCCTTGTATTCGCCTTGAAACCTGGGGCAATTTGCTTACTCTCTCCAAGCCTCAGATTTCCTGACGGCAAAATGAAAATATCGCTTCAGCAGGGTTGTCATGAAGATGGAGAACGATGGAGACGAAGGTGAGGCCACGTGGCCTTCTAATACATTCCTTTTCTTATCTGTACCTTGGAGGTAATAGTGACACCTACCACTTAGGTGTGCTGTACAGAATAAATGAGATAATCTATATTAGCACCAATAAAAAAGAATTTATAGATGGCCCCAAGGGCCTACCTGAGTTTGGCATCCATTAATTTTTGTGGCCAAATATCAAGAGTTGTATGACCTGAAGCAAGATCATTTTCTCATCTGTCAAATAGCAGCAGTGGACCAGATGGCCATGATGTAAGTAAACATAACACTATGGTATAAGCAAAGCATCAAACATACCTGGCACAAGGTAATAAGTAATAGTAACAGCCAGTTACAAATGCCCTCAGAGCTGTGCTAACACTTTGCACGCACTGCCTTGCCTAAAGCTCACCATAACCTTAAGAGAGAGATAATGCTACTATCCCCACTTTACAGACATGCAAACAGGGTCAACGAGCTTAAGAAATTTTTCCCAAGCTCACCCAGTAACCAAGTGGCAAAATTGGATCTAGGGACTTAGTCTTTTATCCCAGGATGGTTTTCTTGCCTGAATGGACTAGCATCACGAAGACAGATCTCAGGACATAATAGGTGCTCATTAAATGTTTGTTTAGTAAAAAGAATGATGAGTAAGCCATCGTTTCTTCCATGAACCAGGACACTGAAAAAGAGGATTGGATCCAGTGTCCCCAAGAGAATGAATGAGTCTTTTATCAACAACCCCCTTCCAAAAGTCTTCACATTCCATTATATTGTCTGACATAAAATATTCCAGTGGAATTTACGTGATAGGTTCCCTTAATGTCTGAACGTAGTCCTTCCTGTTTCTCAACCTTTCATGACAAATGCAGTCTAATGGCCCACCTTGATGGTTTAGTGAGGGAGGATGACAGAATTCAAAGCCACCCTTGCTTTCTAGGTACAAAGAGATGATAGAGAGAAGTCACCGGAAGCCTCTATAAAATTACTAAAGATTTGGGCCAGATGGTATTTGCCATAATTTTTTAGGACTCAGCCATAGCAGTCAGGCACATCTGCAATGTGCTAGCTTTCAACCTACTAGAACTGATAGAAGAAGAATATCAGTGGGATAGGTCTATAGGATGACCTGGTGGAGCTAATTATTGTATAGATGGAAAACTGAAGCTCACAGAGAAAAAGTGGCTTATCCCTGGTCACATAGCAAGATAATCTCAGAGCCTTGACTATTAACGCAGGAATCTTACCTCCCTGAACAACGTTTTCCAACAAGACTGCTCTGAAGACCCAAGTTCTCCTTTAGGAAAAATTTAATGCAGTCATGGAAAAAAATGTCGCCATTCAATTCCTCAAGGACAGAAATTCCTAGAACCAGAAATACCTTTTGACCCATCAATCCCATTACTGAGTATATACCCAAAGGAATATAAATCATTCCACTATAAAGACACGTGCACACATATGTTTTTTGTAGCACTATTCACGATAGCAAAGACATGGAACCAACCCAAGTGGCCATCAATGATTGACTGGATAGAGAAAATGTGGTCCATATACACCATAGAATACTATGCAGCCATAAAAACAAATGAGATCATGTCCTTTGCAGGGACATAGAGGGAGCTGGAAGCCATCATCCTCAGCAAACTCACACAGGAACAGAAAACCAAACACCACACGTTCTCACACATGAGTGGTAGTTGAATAATGAGAACACATGGACACAGGGTGGGGAACAACACACACCAGGGCCTGTTGGAGGTGGGGGGCAAGGGGAGGGAATTTAGAGGGTGGGTCAATAGGTGCAGCAAACCACCATGGCACACATATACCTGTGTAACAAACCTGCATATTCTGCACATATATCCCAGGGGTTTTTTTAGAAGAAATAAAGAAAAACAATTTTTTTTTAAATGTCGCCATTGCACATCTTGGCAATGACTAGATCTCCTCTCAGTTGAAATTAGACTTAAGCTACAGCACAAGAGGTGCAGACAAGACAACAGGAAGAGCTGAGAGTGATTGTCAGAATATATATTAGAGGCAGGTAATAGCCCAGTGATTCCTAGACCCTGTCGAGAAGAGAGATGCTATGGCCATGGAGGCAACCAAGCCCTCTGCCTCCAGGCCAGAATAGATTTCACCAGGAAGAGGTTTCTTCCGATTCCTAAAATGCCATGGTATCAGGTACTTCCTTACCATATTCTCCCAAAACGTGCTGATTTTCCTCTGACTGCAAATCTTTATGTGAAGGCTGATCCTCTCATTCACTTATTTACTTAATGTGTGTTGAATGCCAACTGTATACAGGACAATAGGAATACAGAGTTCAGCAAGACAGACTTGAGTTCCAACTCCACAGCCCTGCAGAGACAGAGAATAAATGAGAAGACAGGAAAAAAACAACAACAGAGACAGAGAGACAGAGTAGAGGCACAGAAAATGTTATAGGGTAAAACCAAGAGAGACCCACAGAGAGCAGTAGGGATGCAGGGAGACACAGAGAAATTGACAGGGAGAAATACAGAGCAGAAGAGATAGAGAGAGAAAACCGAGCATCTCACAGAGACAGCAAGTGACAGATGAGACAGAAACAGAGTAATTCGCCACTGATAGTATCCATCCAAGTCAAAAAGTGATTGGCCCAAAGGCTGAGCATGTGACCTAAATGGGGCCAATCAGCGACTTTCTCTGGGATTAATCTATGGCTTCTAGGAAGGAGAGTTCTAGGCAAAGACTTCTATGATAAGACACAATTTCTCATGACTCCAATCAATGACAAATATCTCAAGAAGTTTTTTTTCCTAAAGGGAAAGATAGCCACAGGAGACAGGTATAAAGGCCACAGTATGGAGATACACAGTACAGTCAAGATATTGGTTAGGCACTTTTAGGCAACACCTTTATTTTCTCATGTGCCTCATCTCTTTCTTCCTCAGCTCCTCACTTTGAGACACACTCGCTTGCAAGAGTCACAAGCATAACAGAAGTCGGGAGCCCGGAACAATCTCCCGGGTAACCCAAGAATAAAAGCTCGTCAGTCCCCACAGGGCATCCTGGGATTCTGTTCAGCTCACCTGCCAAAAGAAAGAGGTGCCTACGAAGTGGGGTGGGAGGCAAACTTCCCTTCCCTTTTTATTCTCATCCAGTGCCGTGGTTTCCTATGGCTTCCACGTACTATAACTCCCAAATGTATACACCCAGCCACACTCTCCCTTGAGTTACAGACTCGCCCAGCCAATTGCTACTTGATACTGCAACTTGCAGGCATTTTAGGTGTCTCAAGTTCAACATGTCCAAAATTAAACTCCTAGTTTCCTCAATTTAAAAAAAAAAAAATCTGTACATAAATAAGCCTTTTCTAAATTCCAAGGAGGGAATTTAGAGTTGGATTATTTTATAAGTCAGTGTCTTTCTGGCAATCTGCCATTACCCCTCCTGGCTACCCAGGAGAAAAACATCAGTACCCAAAAGTTGGGAGAATCACTAAGGGTTTCTAGGAGACTCCCAGGAAATCTGGGAGATAGGAGTGCTTTCCTCCCCACCCATCCATGGTGACGCTTTTGCTTCCAGGACAGGGATGGATAAAAGAACTCACTGTGTGATCTGCCTTCAAGTCTCATTCTTCAAAGGTAATCAGCCCTGAGCACTCTCTGGAGTGAAAACGACCTATTTTTGTTGCAACAATGAGAGGTTTTACCTAAAGGGCCAATTAAACCATGAGAGATCATTTGCAGATAGATTTTGGAGGCGGGATTTCTGTTGTTGTGTTTGTTTCTTTGCAAAGACGTCAATAATCACTAGAATTTAGTTCCATGAAAAGTAAAATAAATATCAAAGAGCTTTTCTGGAAATTACTGTTCTGAGGGTCAGATTTGAAGATTTCTCTCTACGGCTTCAGGACCACTAGAAATTCTGCCCCACTCCAGAAGCCTTCTCCCCTCCCAGAGACTGTGTAAATCTCAGAAAAAGACTCTAATTGATCTTTTGGGGTCAACATTTGTCCCTTGGACCCACCATTGTTGCTAAAGGATGGGACTCTCTGATTGGCCAGTTATTTGCACACAATTGTAGTGACTGTTAATGGAGGAAGAAAAACAGGAAAGATCTCTGGATGGATTTTTTAAAGAAACAGCTACTGGTTTCCATCCCTCTATTACTGGATTTCTTTGATGAACACCATAATGATGATGATGATGACAATTTAATGTTCATATCCCAAACATGTGTCAACACTTTTCATGCATGATCTCATTTAGATATGACAACAATCCTATGATGTAGGGACCATTGACAGAAGACAAAACCAAGGCTTAGAGAAAGTAAAACACTTACCCAAAGTCACTCTGCTAGGAAGGAAAACTGTTTGAAAGTTACTGCCTTAATAGATGCATTAGTTATCTATTGCTATATGGCAAATTACTCCAAAACTTAGCAGCTTCAGACAACAAACACTTGTTATCTCATAGTTTCTGTGGGCCAGGAATCCAGGCATGGCTGAGCTGGGTGCCTCTGCCTCTAGGTCCCTCAGAGTCTATATAATCAAGCAGTCCACCAGGGCTGCAGTCTGATCTGAAGGCTTGACTGCAGGAAAATCTGTTTCTAGGCTCATTCATGGGGTGGTTGGCAGAACTCAGTTCCACATAAGCTGTTGGACCACGGGCCTCAGTTTCTCACTGGTCATTCATCACAGGCCTTCCTTAGTTCCTCGTTATAGGGGCTTCTCCATTTAGCAGCTTACAACTTGGCACTGGGCTTAAACACAGCAGCAGGCTAGAGAGTATGCAAGATGGAATTTACCATCTTTTTGGAACCTTCCCTCCAAGGTGAATCCCATCACTTTTGCCTGATCCTATTGGCTAGAAGTAAGTCACTAGGTTGAGTCACATTTAAGGGAAGACAATTGCATAAGGAAGTGGGAACTTTTAGTGCTATCATAGAGGCTGCCTACTGCAGTACTTTTCTTTTTGGATAAACAGACTGCATTCATATACAAACCATTTAGTATTGCGGAGGGGCCTTCTCCTTCAACCCTCCAAATTCATTCACTGGATTTGTTTGGACCAAATCCTCACGGGATCACCTGACATGTTCATTTCTGAGTCTAACCACACTTTTCCTTGGCTGCATTTTTTTTTTTTTTCCTCTTCATGTCTGCACCACTCCTGAAACATTTGAACCTGTGAAGCATCATATACTGTGATGAGCTTGGGAGCAGCTAATCTCATCCCCTCATTTTGCAGATAAGAGCACCGAGGCACAGCTAAGGAAAGGAACCTTCCTGAAACCCCACAGGAAGCCAGAGGCAGGCTGGGACTCTCAATCTCATCCGCTCCCAGTATGCAGCACTTCCTAACACACCGGGATCCTTGCTGGGAAATCAATCCAAACCAGGCACTTGAACTCTAGGGAGATTGCCAACATTTCATCAACATACAAATGAGGGAAACACTGAGGCAGTGCTTCTCCCCTCGTCCCCATCCCTTTCTTCACAGGGAGCTGACTTCGTTCCCTCCTGGGAGCAGGGCGGACTCACTTGTTAACTGAGCAGTGAACAAGCCTTTTTGTATGAAAATCTAAGGAGCTCTTGCACTGTGTCTGATGTGGTTTCAAGGTACACAATGCCCTCTAGTCTTGAGTCAGGGTAATTCCAAGAGAAAAGATTCTGAAAACAATGGGGAATTATAAAATACACAAAATCTAACACTGGATGTAATTATTCACAACAAAGCGGCCCAACTTGGCACTCCAAGGGTTCCAAGGACTCCCAAAATTCCATGTAAGTCAGTCTATAATGTAAAACATTTTGTGGAAAGCGTCTGTGGCTTTCATTGAATTTTTTTTTTTTTTTTTTTTTTTTTTTTTTTTTTTTGAAACAAGCTCTCTCAGTAGCCCAGGCTGGAGCGCAGTGGCACGATCTTGGCTCACGGCAACCTCTGCCTCCCAGGTTCAAGCCATTCTTATGCCTCAGCCTCCCGTGTTGCTGAGATTACAGGCATGTGCCACCACACCCGGCTAATTCTTGTATTTTTAGTAGAGATAGGTTTTCACCATGTTAGCCAGGCTGCTCTCAAACTCTGGGCCTCAACTGATCCTCCTGCCTCGACTCCCAAAATGCTGAGACTACAAACATGAGCCACCAGGCCCCATCAGCTTTCACTGAATTTTAAAAGAGTAACCATAGCTATGTCACTAAACAAAAGCGTTGAGACCCCTAATTTGGACTCTCAAAACTGTTTGGAACATCTTCACTGGCGTAAAAGAAATATCCAAAATGAGCTTTGGAGCATGTGCTTTTTAGATACAAAAGTACTTTGGGAGTTTAATATCATATATCTTCTCTGTTTGGCCCAACTTTCAAAGCTGTTCATTCCTTCCTGTAGACTGTCATTTGGAAGCCAATATCTGTATTTCAGGGTTCGATTTAATTCAGTAGGTGTTTGCTAAATGCCCGTTCCATTCTAAGTGCTGGGGGTTCAAAAAGGAACCACAGTGGGCACTAGTTCATTTTTGCCATTCCGTGTTCCTCTCCCATTCTTTTGGCAACACCATCCCAATTTCCTCCTGAAACCACTCACTTTTCTTTTTTTTTTTTTTTTTTTTTTTTTTTTTTGAGACGGAGTCTTGCTCCGTCACCCGGGCTGGAGTGCGGTGGCCGGATCTCAGCTCACTGCAAGCTCCGCCTCCCGGGTTTATGCCATTCTCCTGCCTCAGCCTCCCGAGTAGCTGGGACTACAGGCGCCCGCCACCTCGCTCGGCTAGTTTTTTGTATTGTTTTAGTAGAGACGGGGTTTCACCTTGTTAGCCAGGATGGTCTCGATCTCCTGACCTCGTGATCCGCCCGTCTCGGCCTCCCAAAGTGCTGGGATTACAGGCTTGAGCCACCGCGCCCGGCCACCACTCACTTTTCTATTCCTATTCCTGAGCCAAGGCCTCTGATCAGGTTGAGTCCCCAGCACCGGAGACCAAGAAGTGACCAGCCATTCAGTGCTTCCCACCCATCTTCCCGCCCACAGAGATGGCTTCAGGGAAGGGTCAGTCAGAGCTATTAATAAATCTTGGAGCTGAGCTAGATCAACCCAGAAAGAGGGTCCTGCATTTACCTGCCACTGGAGTTAAACCTGCAAAGACAGAGAGTGAATCTCCAGCAAAGACAGAAATGGAGCCAAAAGATGCAAAGACGGAATTGAGCCCTAGATGAAGCCATAAGGAAAAGTAGCCCAGATATTAGACATTTCTTTTCCCCCTAACAAAAGTGAATCTCACTCTGTCGCCCAGGCTGGAGTGCAGTGGCATGATCCCGGCTCACTGCAACCTCCGCCTCCTGGGTTCAAGCAATTCTCCTGCCTCAGCCTCCCAAGTGGCCGGGATTAGAGGCACGCGCTGCCACACCCGGCTATTTTTTGTACTTTTTGTAGAGATGGGGTTTCACCATGTCGGCCAGGCTGGTCTCAAAGTCCTGACCTCAAGTGATCTACCTGCCTCAACCTCCCAAAGTGCTGGGATTACAGGTGTGAGCCACCGCACCCTGCTAGCTTTATATCACTTTCAACAGAAAGAATTTTAGTGGCTACTCTGCCCTTGAGGAACACATAATCCAATAAGGTAATTTGTTTATAATTCGTAATAGTACACAACAAATGCCATAAGTAAACACACACACATATATAAATATGTATATTAAAATATGTGACTGGGCGCAGTAGCTCACACCTGTAATCCCAGCACTTTGGGATTTGGGAGGCTGAGGTGGGCAGATCACCTGAGGTCGGGGGTTCAAGACCAGTCTGGCCAACATGGTGAAATCTCATCTCTACTAAAAATACAAAAAGAAGCTGGGTGTGGTGGCATGCACCTGTAATTCCAGCTACTCGGGAGGCTGAGGCAGGAGAATTGCTTGAACCCAGCAGGTGGAGGTTACAGCGAGTCGAGATCTCGCCATTGCACTCCAGCCTGGGCAACAAGAGTGAAAACTCCACCTTAAAAAAAAAAGTGTGTTTATACATATATAAATATATAATTTATATATTTACAATTATAAATTATATAATGCATACAATTTATCTATAAATACATATTTTACATAAACATATATATACAAAGTTCAGAAAAAAGTGAAGGGAATATAAAACACCACCTGTAGGAATTTGTATTCTGCCTTGATGAAATAAAAGGATTTGCATAGGAAACAATTAATCCAAAGGAAGGACATTTGTTAAGGAAAGACTAGTGGAGCCAGGACAGTGCTGGGTGTGTCTCAGCCTCTGAACGGGCTCTCACAGACAAGTCAAGAAGCCTCCTAGAAATTATGACTTCCCATATGTAATTGTCTCAGACCTCAGCTTCACAGACCACAAAATAAGATCACATTTTCTTTTCACATTATTTTTTCTTGAGATATCAATCATATGCCATACAATTTGCCCTTTCAAAATGTACAATTCAATGGTTTTTTTGTGTTGTTGTTGTTGTTGTTGTTTAAGACAGGGTCTCACTGTGTCATCCAGGCTGGAGTGCAGTGATGCGATCTTGGTTCACTGCAACTTCTGCCTCCTGGGCTCAAGCGATCCTCCTGCCTCAGCCTCCCAAGTAGCTGGGACTGCAAGCACGTATCACCAAGCCAAGCTAATTTTTGCATTTTTTGTAAAGACACGGTTTTGTCATGTTTCCCAGGCTGGTCTCAAACTCCTAAGGTCTAGTGATCTGCCCACCTTGACCTCCCAAAGTGCTGGGATTACAGGCATGAACCACTGCACCCAGCAATTCAGTCGTTTTCAGTATAGTCCACAAAGTTATGGAGCCATCATCACTATCTAATTCCAGAACATTTTCATCATCCTTAAGAAGGAGCCCGGTACCCATCATCATCACTCCCCCACTGCCCCTTTTTTCAACAGTAATCTGCTTTCCTTTTTTGGAAACAGAGTCTTACTCTGTCACCCAGGCTGGAGTGTAGTGCTGCTATCACCACTCACCACAGCCTCAACCTCCTGGGCTGAGGTGATTCTCCCACCTCAGCCTCCTGAGTAGCTGGGACTACAGGCGCATGCCATCATGCCCAGCTAATTTTTGCATTTTTTTGTAGATACAGGGTCTTACTATGTTGCCCAGGCCAGTCTAGAAATCCTGGGTTCAAGCAATTTTCCTTTCTTGGCCTCCCCAAAGTGCTGGGATTACAAGCATGAGCCACAGTGCCAGGCCGTAATCTGCCTTCTATTTCTATGGATTTAATTCTTCCGGACATTTCTAATAAATGCAGTCATATAACATGTGTCTTTTTGTGTCTGGCTTCCTTCACTTAGCATATCGTATTCAAAGTTCCTCCATGTTGTGGCGTGTATCAAAACTTCATTCCTTTTTAATGGCTGAATAATATTCCTTCATGTGTATAGACCACATTGTATTTATCGAATCATCAGTTAATGGACATAGGGAATGTTTCTACCTTTTGGCTATTACGAATAATGCTGCTACAAACACTGGTGTGCAGATTTTTCTGTGGACATACTTTCAATTCTCTTAGATATATACCTAGGGATAGAACTGCAGGGTGATACAATAACTCTATATTTAACTTTTTGAGCAATGGCCAGACTGTTTTCCAAAGAAGATGCGCTGTTTTACATTTATACCAGCAGTGTAGGAGGGTTCCAATTTGTCCACACTTGCTATTGTCTGTCTTTTTTATTATGGCCATCCTAATGGGGGTGAAGTGGTATCTCATTGCAGTGATTTGCATTTCCCTAATAACTAACATATTTCCTTCTAATGACCAAATCATGATCCTTGTGTCCCTTCTAGCCTGATTACTACACATTAGCCTTTTAAAAAGTCATCTCCAATGATTAATTTCTCCTAGTGCCTCCTGTCAGCCTCTTTGCTGCAATTACCAAGTCAAATCATCCCATCCCCGCTCCCCTTCTGCAGATCATGCTGGAGTACACCTGCTGCTCATAAACCCACCAAGGCAGACTTTACTGTGGCTACTACTCAAAGGCCATGCCAAGAACTCCTTCTCCTGCAGCCCCCCGGCTTGCAATCTTGCTAAGTTCAGGAGAATGGGTACAGAGTGATGTTGGATTCCATTAGGAGACAGAAAATTATGTTTTTTCCAACTCTGGGGCCAAAATCAGCCTGCACAGAGTCTGAAAACTCTTTAAAGAAATTTTCTCTAACCTTCTGACCATCTCGCCTCTAATCAAAGGCATTCAAACCCAGCTTATAGAGCCAGGTAAGAAATGGAATCCACAGAACCAACCCATCCACCAGTACTCTTCTAAGCCCCTTCCCCAAACTCCTTCCTCTTCTAGTTCAATGATTATCAGCATGATCAACATTTGGGACCAGATTAATTCTTTTTCTTGGGAGGATGTCCTGTGTATGGTGGGATATTTAGCAGCACCCCTGGTCTCTGTTTAACCACCCTCACTTGTGACAATCAAAAATGTCTCCAAATACTGTTAAACGTTCCCCCAAAAAGGGAGGTTGCAAAATTGCCCCTGGTTGAGAACCACTGTATTAATTTGGAGTAGGCAGAACTCCAAGAGGGACCTCAAGATCCCAGCCCCCTGACGCAGGTACTCTGTGGGTGGTAGGACCTAGGAATATCATGGGCTGTCACTTCCACGATTAGGTTGCACCTTCAAGCAAGAACCATTTAGTAGCTGAGCTAAAGCAACTCCAGAACTGTGAGAGATTATAATAAAATTATTGTTATTCCAAGCCACTCTTTTGGAGTATTCTATTATACAGCAACTCCTTAAATAACATCATTTCATTCAATGTCATTTCATTATAACGTTGGTGAGAGAAAGAATCCATTCTCAGCCAGGGGCATTGTCTGTATGGAGTCTGCACCTTCTCCCCATGTCTGTTATAGATTTTCCCTGGGTACGTCAGTTTACTCCAACATCCCAAAGATGTACACATTAGGCTCGCTGGCGTGTCTGCGTGGTCCCAGTCTGAGTGGCTGCAGGGGAGGGTGTGAGTGCACCTGGCAATGATGGGATTGGTCCTGTCCAGGACTGGTTTCTGCCTTGAACTGTGAGCTGCCAGGGGAGGCTCCAGCCACTAGAGACCCTGAACTAGAATGAGCAGTTTAGAAAAATGAATGAATATAAATTATTGTTAAAAATTCATAAAGTATATGATAATCATACAAATGCATGACAATAGACGATGCAGTAAAATAGCACTCTGCAAGCCCGCTATATTTGTAATTTTATTTTTTTTAATTGAGACTGAGTTTCGCTCTTGTTTCCCAGGCTGGAGTGCAATGGCATGATCTCGGCTCACCTCAATCTCTGCTTCCCAGGTTCAAGCGATTCTCCTGCCTCAGCCTCCCGAGTAGCTGGGATTACAGGCATGTGCAACCATGCCTGGCTAATTTTCTATTTTTAGTAGAGACAAGGTTTCTCCATGATGATCAGGCTAGTCTCGAACTCCTGACCTCAGGTGATCTGCCTGTCTTCTGTCTTGGCCTCCCAAAGTGCTGGGATTACAGGCGTGAGCCACTGCACCCAGCTTGTGATTGTTTTTTAACTGTGTGGTGGCAAGAGGTGCTCCTTTCAATTTTCACTTGTAAACACTTATTCCTTGATTCCTTGATTTAACCAACAGCTATCACTCATCGATTAACCAAAAATTGAATAAATAGGCTCACGGTGACTCATGCCTGTAATCCCAGCACTTTGGGAGGCCAAGGTGGGCATATCACTTGAAACCAGTAGTTCAAGACCAGCCTGGCCAACATGGTGAAACCCCGTCTCTACTAAAAATACAAAAATTAGCCTGGCACGGTGGTAGGTGCCTGTAATCCCAGCTACTCAGGAGGAGTGAGCCAAGATCGCACCACTGTACTCCAGCCTGGGAGACAGTGAGGCTCCATCTCAAAAAACAACAACAGCAACAACAACAAAAAATGGACAAATAATTCTCTCGCTTGTTTTTATTAATCTTTCTTAAATACATGTATAGCTCACACTTATGTCAAGATTTTAGAAGTGTTCTGGGTCTTTATTTAGGAGTTTGGTGATGTTTTTGTGACCAGAAATATGCTGCAGTAATTTAACTCTTGTTTCTATCAATTAGCCTACGGTAAAATTGGTTTCTTTTATTTTTTTTTTTTTTTTGGACACGGAGTCTCGCTGTCTCCCAGGCTGGAGTGCAGTGGCGCAATCTCGGCTCACTGCAAGCTCCGCCTCCCGGGTTCACGCCATTCTCCTGCCTTAGCCTCCCGAGTAGCTGGGACTACAGGCACCCGCCACCACGCCCAGCTAATTTTTTGTATTTTTTAGTAGAGACGGGGTTTCACAGTGTTAGCCAGGATGGTCTCGATCTCCTGACCTCGTGATCCGCCCGTCTCGGCCTCCCAAAGTGCTGGGATTACAGGCTTGAGCCACCGCGCCCGGCCAAATTGGTTTCTTTATATGTCATTTCACTTCAGGCTGCTGTTCACAAGAACCTGTCAATGACATTAAGTGAGGAGTTACCGTTTAGTAACAGATAACAGAAACAGACTTTGGTCTCTGGAAGTGGGAGGCTGCCATAACAAAACCGAAACTGCAGTAATGGCTTTGAGACGGGGGTGTGTACACATTACAAAGGCTTTGAGAAATGTTAGCTGAGGTTTGATGGCCCTTGAGGAGGCTGCTGGTGAGGGCTTAGTAAAGTTAGAAAAATGTCATAATCCTCGTTATGTAATTATGAAAGGTTTAGCAGCACTGTCACCTGTGCCAAAGTAGAGACTAGAAAATATACAGAATTACCTGTTTAATTTGGATGAAGAGATTAGAATTCCAAACAGAATGTTGATACTAGTTTCTTTTAGCAGATAAGGATGGAGGCCAGGCATGGGGGCTAACAGCTGTAATCTCAGAACTTTGGGAGTCCAAGGTGGGCAGATCATTTGAGGTCAGGAGTTCGAGACCAGCCTGGCCAATATGGTGAAACTCTGTCCCTACTAAAAATACAAAAAAGTTAGCCAGGCGTGGTGGCACGCACCTGTAATCCCAGCTACTTCGGAGTCTGAGGCAGGAGAATCACTCAAACCCAGGAAGTGGAGGTTGCAGTGAGCCAAGATCATGCTGTTGCATTCCAGCCTGGGCATCAGAGTGAGAGCCTGTCTTAATCAGTCAATCAATCAATCAATAAAATTATGGAGAAACATGACTTGAAAAAGGAACTGTTTGATTTTCAACCAAATTTAAAGCAAGTTGTGAAGGATCCTGGACTGATGGGTTTGAAAATAAAGTTGTTTCTCATTTCTAGCCTCTCTACATGAAAAAAAAAAAAAAAAATTCTTATATTAAGAAATGACCTTAGAACAAAAATCAAATCCAGAGTAGAACTATGAGATCCTTTCTTCAGGCTTTGGAAAAATTTAAGGTGGTGCCTCACAGACCCTTTCAGCAAACAAAAGGTCCTCTAAGGATCTTACAGGCATGCCTCTCAGACATTCCTCACTGAACTTCATTAACGTTAAACTCATAACAATAAGGGCAACATTTCACAGCAGCTTTCCAGGGAGCCCAAGGTAAAGAATCACTTTTATCAACAAGATTTCTGGGTATTGATTCTAGCTAATTGAGTGAACTCAAATAAGAGTCACAAAAAAATCCTCGAAGTTTTTAAGAAAATTATGCTGGCAAAATCATCACCAGTTTCGTAGTTGAGGCTGACGATGTTCTGCCAACCTATTTTTCTGGACAGGACTCATACAAAGCAAAAACGAATCTTTAGACACTCCCTCCAAAAAGTACTATGGATAGGAATCAGGCTGGGAAAAAAAAAACTATTCAGCTGCAAACACCAGCTGTTTTATAGAGAAGGAAGGATAATTCAGAAGGTGAACCAGGATTCCATTGCATAGAGAATTATTCCCAGGAAATAGAGCTAAATAGTAATTAAAGAACTAGCAACATGTACTCAGCTGTATTTCAAAATGTCTATGGACCAATGAATGCTGTGTGACTGCTATTTTCCCATGTTTTGAATGCGAGTGTCTATAATGATCTATGCCTGTCTCACCATGGTATGTTGGTGACACGCTCAGGAAGCTTCATTCACACCTGAACTTCACTTAGATAACAAGATCCTGGACCTCAAGCACAAGGTTAATAGCATAAAATGATATGGCATCGAGGTGTTTTAGAGGAGGGGTTGAGTGTATTTTGCAAGTGGAAGGGCTGAGAATGATCATGACCAGAAGGCAGACTATGATTGCATTTCCAAAATCCCTCATCGGCAACGATGTTTCTGGCCCCACATGCTACTACAGAACTTTGTTACTCTCCCATCAAGAGATGGAGTCTATGCCCCCTTTCCTTGAATTGAGGCCTTTGGGATCACCACAATAAATAGAATGTGATAGAGTGAGGCTGCACGACTTCTGAAGCTTGGTCAGAAAAGGTGATACAGCCCTGCACCCCTCCCTCCACCCACACTTCGTTGGAGCCCTGGGCTGCCCTGTAAGAAGCCTCGTTGCCCTGGAGCCACTATGCGGAAGAGTCCACAGGGAGATACACAAAGAGAAAGAAAATGATTCCCAAGGAGCCTGTGTCAGTCAGGAATCTCCAGAGGGACAGAACTAATAAGATATATGTCTCTCTGAAAGGGAATTTGTTAGGGAGAACTGACTCACACAATCATAAGGCAAAGTCCCATGATAGGCTGCCTGCAAGCTGGGGAAGAAAGAAGCCAGTAGTACTCAATCCGAGTCCAAAAGCCTCAAAACCAGGGAAGCCGACAGTGCGGCCTTCAGTCTGTGGCTGAAGACAGTTGTTTAAGTGGTTGTTTAGAAGTGTGTAGCACCTCCCAACCAGGCGCGGTGGCTCACGCCTATAATCCCAGCACTTTGGGAGGCTGAGGCGGGCAGATCACGAGGTCAAGAGATCGAGACCATCCTGGCTAACACAGTGAAACCCCGTCTCTGCTAAAAATACAAAACATTAGCCGGGCGTGGTGGCGGGCGCCTGTAGTCCCAGCTACTAGGGAGGCTGAGGCAGGAGAGTGGCGTGAACCTGGGAGGCAGAGGTTGCAAGTGAATCAAGATCACTCCACCGCACTCCAGCCTGGGCAACAAAGCAAGTCTCCGTCAAAAAAAAGACGTGTGTAGCACCTCCCCTGCCCCTTTCTGCCTGCTCCAGGCTTGTAAGATATTCCTGCTTCCTCTTCACCATCCACCATGACTGTAAGCTTCCTGAGGCCTCCCCAGCTATGCTTCCTGCACAGTCTGTGGGACCATGAGTCAATTAAACCTCTTTTCTTTATAAATTACCTAGTCTCAGGTATTTCTTTAGAGGAATGCGAGAACAGACTAATACAGCAAGGAACTACCTCTGCACAATCTGGGAAGACTTGGTAAAGCCAATGAAATTTTAGCCTGATCTTGGAGAATGTTTTCCAGGTGAAAGAAGGGCAAAATACACTGAAGACAGAAATGACTCCACATGATTAAAGCACACATAAAAGAGAAAGATTTTTTCTCTGGAATTTAGATATTTTAGGACACACACATGCACACACACACACGAGAGCTTCAAAGTTCATATAAAAGTGGAATTAAAAGAATTAAAAGCCAGTGGGCATGTTGGCTCACACCTGTAATCCCAGCACTTTGGGAAGCCAGGCGAAGAGGACTGCTTGAGGCCAGGAGTTCAAGACCAGCCTGGCCAACATGGTGAAATCCTGTCTCTACTAAAAATACAAAAATTAGCCAGGTGTGGTGGCAGGCAGATGTAATCCCAGCTACTTGGGAGACTGAGGCAGGAGAATCACTTGAACCCAGGAGGCAGAGGTTGCAGTGAGCCAAGATCATGCCACTGCACTCCAGTCTGGGTGACAGAGTGAGACTCTGTCTCAAAAAAACCAAAAAAAAAAAAAAAAAAAAAAAAAGATAAAAATGAAAATATAAACTTTATTTCTCAACATAATTTCCATCAAGTTCAGGACACTTCTGTAAGCAATAATACCAGCCATTAGTCCATCCTTAAAGAACCGAGAGTCCTAGGAACTCAACCATCTCATTGTAGTCTTTTTTATACTATTAACTGGGGAAAAAAAAATGAGTGCCCTTTAAAGATTTCTTAAGATTAGGAAATACAAAGAAGTCAGAAGTAGCCAAATCAGGACTATAAGGGAGATGTCTAATGATTTCCAATCGAAACACTTGCAAAATTGCCTTTGTTTGGTGAGAAGAATGAGCGGCAGCATTGTCATGATAGAGAAGAAATTTCTGGTGAAGCTTTCTCAGGTGATTTTCTGCTAAAGCTTCGGATAACTTTCTCAAAACACTCTCATAATAAGCAGATGTTATCATTCATAGACCCTCCAAAAAGTCAACAAGCGAAACGTCTTGAGCATCTCAAAAAAGTATTGCCTTGACCTTTGCTCTTGACCAGTCCATTTTACTTTGACTGGACCACTTCCACCTCTTGGTAGCCATTGTTTTGATTGTGTTTTGTCTTCAGTATAGTACTGATAAAGCTGTGTTTCATGTCCTGTTACAGTTCTTTGAGAATGCTTTAGGATCTTGATCCCGTTTGTTTAAATTTTTCATTGAAATCTCTTCTCTTATCTGCAGCTAATCTGGGCATAACAGTTTTGGCACCCATCAAGTAGAAAGTTTGCTCGATTTTTTTTTTCTTTTTTTTAATATGGAGTCTCAGTCTGTCGCCAGGGTGGAGTGCAATGGCACAACCCCTGCCTCCCTAGTTCAAGAGATTCTCCTGCCTCAGCCTCCCGAGTAGCTGGAACTACACGTGCACACCACCACACCCAGCTAATTTTTGTATTTTTAGTAGAGACGGGGTTTCACCATGTTGGTCAGGATGGTCTTGATCTCTTGACCTCATGATCTGCCCACCTCGGCTTCCCAAAGTGCTGGGATTAGAGGCATAAGCCACAGTGCCCGGTCTCCAATTTTAATTTTTTTTTTTTTTTTTTGAGACAGAATCTTGCTCTGTTGCCCAGACTGGAGTGCAGTGGTGCCATCTCTGCTCAAGTGCAAGCTCTGCCTCCCAAGTTCACGCCATTCTCCTGCCTCAGCCTCCCGAGTAACTGGGACAATTTTAATTTTTGAGTCCGAATTGTGTAAGCTGAACCAATTGAGATGCCTATGGTGTTGGCTATTATTTCTGTGGTTAACGATTGATTCTCTTCAATTAGGATATAACAAGATTAATTTTTTCCTCACAGATCGATGTGGATGGTCTGCCACTGTGGGCTTCATCTTCAACATCATCTCATATCTTCTTACAACCAGTTATCCATTTGTAAACTGCTGGTTTCCTTGGGGCATTGTCCCCATAAACTTTTCCCGCAGCATCAGTGATCTCACCATTCCTCCACTCAAGTCTCACCATAAATTTGATGTTTGTTCTTGCTTCAATGTTAGCAGAATTTATGTTGCTCAGAGAGGGGCTCTTTTCAAACAAATGTCTTGTTCTTCTGAATGTCTAAAACTAGATTGAGTTTAAACATACTGTAACAAGTTAAAACAAGTTTATTTTGGTGGGGAAAAAAAAAAAGTAATCCAAGCATAGTTTTTACACTATGCATGGAAATTATACATTTCCTTGAACTTTCTGAAGACCCCTCATGTATATATAAAAGTTAAGTGGCTGAAACACAGAGTATATCAGGACAAATGGCAGGAAGCAAAGCTACAAAGGTCAAGTGGGTGCTAAGACCTATCCTACCACATAGTTATAGTCATCAGGGTCCTGGTCAGACATAAAGCAAGGCAGAGACCATTCAACTGTCATAATCTTAGAAGATTTTATTGGCTGCCTAGTACCTTCCCATAAATGTGAATCACAGACGAAATATAATTGTGAGATTATGCAGTAACTTCCTCAATCTACTTCCCTCCAATCACAATGATAATCTTAAAAGGAAACACAACTTGCTTCTTTGAACTTCACCTTTGTCCTGAGAGATGTGAATTCCCAAGTTGACCACGGCTTTAAACATCTAAATGTGTATTTTTAACACTGGAAGCATGCGTGCTTCACATTTTTCCATGGAGAGCTTAGTAAACAGAGGTGCTGTAACTGGCTCCACTGCCTGAAGGCACATTTGTTTAATCAAGGTACTCTAATACAATTAACAGAGAACAAAGGAGAGCCATTATGCAAACAACAAACAATTCAAAGCGATCCAGACTCGGATCCCCCTCCAAGACAGCAGTGGAGTGGCAGATCTAATGTCCTTGTAACATCTGGTCTCTGTATGAGCATTCATGAAATGCCATAGAAACCAAATATTAAAACACCTACAACTGTAAGAGACAAGATAGGTGATGGAAGCCACCAAGAAGCAAGGAGCTCTCTAGTGAAGTGGCAAGAAAGGAGAGAGCTGTTCAGAAGCCGTGCAGGCCTGTTAAGGAGCTAAGTAGTTGGAATGTCTGGGTGACTCCCTAAATAAACACTGAAACACTTTAAATTTGTACATAAATAAAACTAAATCACAGTAGTCAACATAGGAAAGCCAACTATTATGTTTTGTGTTTTCTGTTTAACACCTTGAAGACATCATTTCATTCACGTATTCTACAAATATTCATTAAGCATCAACTATGTGCCAGGCACCCTTTTACGTATTGAGGATACAGCAGTGAACACCCCAGGCAAGATCTCTGTCCTTATGGAACTTATGTGATAGAAGGAGATGGTAAACCCATAAACAGATGGATCTGTTAATGATGACAACAATGAAGAAAATAAAATTGAGTAACTAGAGAAGAAAATGAACTACAATAGGAGAAGGGGTCAACTTTAGCCTGGTCAGGCAAGAGGTAACATTTAAACTGAAGAGGAGACACTTGACCTGACACCAGACAAAAAGCTAATTTTACAAAGATCTAGGGAATGTGGATTCTATGCAGGAGCGACACCCTGAGGTTGGAAGCAGGCTCAAAGCTTTAAAGAACAGAAAGAAGGTCAATGCAGCTGGGACATCATGGTGAAGAAGAGTTGGGAAATATGGTTGGAGAGGAGGGCATGGGCCAGATGACGAAGGGCCTGGCAGGCCAAGGTAAAGAGCTTGGATATTATTTAAATGCAACGGGGACTGGGTGCAGTTACTCATGCCTCTAATCCCAGCACTTTGGGAGGCCAAGGCAGGAGGATCACTTGAGACCGGGAGTTCAAGACCAGCCTGGGCAACATAGTGAGACCCTGTCTCTTAAAAAAAGCAATGTTCTTTACTTAACCAAGCATGGTGGTGCATGCCTGTGGTCCCAGATACTCAGGAGGCTGAGATGGGAGGATCACTTGAGCCCAGGAGGTCAAGGCTGCAGCAACCTGTGATTGCACCACTGCATTCCAGCCTGGGTGGCAGAGTGAGACCCTGTCTGTCAATCAATCAATTGATGTGATGGGAAGTCATTGGAAGTTTTTGAGAAGAAAGATGGGATCTGATCTACATTACTAATCATTGTTATAAATACTGTATGGGCAATAGATTGATAATAAAGCACAAAGGAGGAAGCATAAAAACCATGGTAGTTGCCCCAGCAAAAGATAATAGAAGCTTGGACTTGAGTAGCCACAGTGGAAATTATTTCACTTACCCTTGACAATGACCCATACAGTAAGTACCAACCTGCTTATTTCACAGGTGAAAAAACTGAGGATGGGCATGGATTACATATTAATAACATGATGAGTCACACAACTGGTGAGTAGCAGAGACAAGAGTCACTCAGGTCTGCAAGAACCAAAGCCCACACATACTCTCTCCTACCTCTCTGCCACCAGGTGGAGTCGAGAGCTGTTAGAAGGGTCACCAGAGTTAAGAGGCATGGATTCCCAGGTCCTCAAATCCAAGACCAGTAGCACTCTCCCTGAGAAAAGAAGGAATAGTATTTGGCAAAAAAAAAGTTTGATACATGTAATGCATATCACATAACACAGATAAGCATCAAAGATACCTTGCTGGGGATCAGCCTTTCTCAAAAGAAAACATACTCCATGATCCCATTTACATTAAATTCTAAAAGAGGTAAAATTAACACATGGTGAAAGAAACCAGAACAGTGGTTAACTGGGGGGAGTGGAAGTTTTACACTTTAAGTATGATAATAATCAGTTTTGTCACATCATCACAAGGAAGTTTTCTCAGTATCAATGCATAAATATACTTAAAAAACAGAAAACCAAGATCAGCGATGCAAGCATTGGTATATAAGGAAATTCTGAATGCTGAACACTGCCAGCCCCACGAACTGGAGATTCTCAGAAAAAGGCCATCTAAGACATTTGCCAGTTCTAGGTCACCCTTGTCAATGTGGAGCATTTGCGAACTATCAGTCTTAAAATCCAGCAAGTGGGAGATGACATGTAGAAATGGCACCTCGAAAGGGAAAGAAAAAAAGGAAGAGCAAATCATCAGCCTTGGACCTCAGGTGGGTGGAGGAGAGAATGTATTTCGTGTCTGTCAAATTTTTGCATCCTTCATTGACACTTTGGTCCATGTCACTTTTGTCCATGGCTGGAAGATGCAGCCTCCAGTTGCATCCATTTGCTGCAAAGGGCATGATTTTTGTTCTTTTAGATCTTTCTGGCAAAGAAACCCTTTGCCTTGTTACTGGTGGGATGAAGGTGAAGGCAGGCCCAGATGAATCCTCGCCATATGCTGCCATGCTGGCCATCCAGGATGCGGCCCAGAGGTGCAAGGAGCTGGGTATCTCTGCCCTACACATCAAACTCCGGGCCACAGGAGGAAATAAGAACAAGACCCCTGGACCTGGGGCCCAGATGTCCCTCAGAGCCCCCTGCCTGCTCAGGTATGAAGATCTGGCAGAATGAATACGTCACTCCAATCCCCTCTGACAGCACTCACAGGAAGGGGGGTCACTGTGGTTGCCGTCTGTGGACAGAAATCCTCAAAATATTTTTCTGTTAATAAATTGCTTTCCTGTAAGAAAATAAAAAGCCAACCAATATGCCCTGAGTACTAATTATATGCCAGAGCCTCTTCTAAAAGCTTGACACGTTGAATCCACCAACAACCCTACGAAACTGGTTCCAGGATTATTCCCATTTTAGAAATGAGAACACTGCAGCACTGAAGGACTGAGATCCTCTGCTTGCTTGCTTATATCCCCAGTGAGACCGGAAACTCCTTGAGTCAGGTTCCATGTTCTGTGGCTTCATGGATCCTCAGGTACCGTGATAATGCCAGCCATGGAGTGTGGCAAAAAATCAAAACCACAATGAAACATCAACTGACACCAATCGTAATGGCTATTATTAAAAAGTCAAAAAATGCATATGCTGGTGGGGCTGTGGAGAAAAGGGAACACTTAACCTCTGTTGATGAAAATGTAAATTAGTTCATTGCGGAAAGCACTTTGGAGAGGTCTCAAGGATCTTAGAACAACCATTCAGCCCAGCAACCCCATTATTGGGTATATACCCAAAGGAAAATAAATCTTTCTACCAAACAGACACGTACACTCACACAGTCATCAAAGCAGTATTCACAATAGCAAAGACAATACACAATAGCAATGAAATCAACCTAGGGGCCCATCCATAATGGGCTGGATAATGAAAATGTGCACCATGGAATACTATGCAGCCACACACAAAAAAAAAAAAAAAAGCCAAAATCATGTCCTTTGCAGAAATATGAATGTAGGTGGAGGCAATTATCCTAAGCAAATTAACACAAGAACAGAAAACCAAATACCAGATGTTTTGACTTATAAGTGGGAGCTAAATATTGGGTACCCATGGACATAAAAATGGGAACAATAGCCACTGCACACCACTAGAGTAGGGAGAACAGGGGGGACAAGGTTTAGAAAAACTAACTATTGGATACTGTGCTTACTACCTGGGTTATGGATTCAATCACACACCAAACCTCAGCATCACACAATATACCAGGTTAAAAACAAACAAACGAAACCTGCATATATACCCCCTGAATCTAAAATAAAAGTTGAAAAAAAAATAAAAATGTGTAGCAAAAGAATGGATGCTGTGTTCTTAGTTCTCCCTCCTGCTCTCCCTTCTCTCTCTCTCTCTCTCTCCCCCCCACAACCCACCACTTCGGTCTTATTGGCCAAGTGCCTAGTATCACCACTATCCCATTTAATTCTCACAACAACCCTACAAATTCCTTCTCTTTCTGCCTATTTTGTACATGAGAAACTGAGACTCTCAGAGGTTTCAAGTTTTGACTCGGGGATTTCCAACAACTATCTTACATGTTCAGCCCAAGGATGGCACTCCTCCTGAGAACCCTAGGTCTGGGGAAAACTTGCAAATGAAAACGAATAAATCCTGAGGTCGTCTCTAAAGGTGTAACTACAGGGCTCCGTAAATGATATTAACAGCTGTGTCTTTACGACTCTACTAAAGTCAAAAGTGATGCTGTTGATTAAAAATAAATAAATTAAAATAAATAAAGAAGAATGACTGCTCAACCATCGGCTGAAGCCATGTTGTCCCGTGCCAAGTGTCAGCTTCAGGATAGGTTTTGATATGGGAAGAGTTAAGCCTTGAGTTATTATCAGAATTAGGGTGCTTTATTGGTTCACATCGTCCAATCTTCCCCAGCCATTATGGTTTTGCTGAAACATTAAACTACTTTAAACTTTCATTTTCCTCTTAAAACTAAATTAGTTTGGAGGAAATTGTATTTTCCGAGCTCCAGCACCAGCCTCGGGCAGAGGGAGTTACAGTACAGCGCACAGATAAACAACAATCACGGCCTAATTACTAAGTGGTAAGTGCAGTGTTTCTCAACTTACATTTGCTTTGGAGTTTCTGGGGTCGTGCAGGGAGGCAGCTCTCAAGCACATTTCCTTCAGAAGCTTTGGGTATTTTTTCTTTCTCACTTTTTAAATTTAGTTTCAGGGGGTACATGTGCAGGTCTGTTACCTGGGTATATTGTATGATGCTGAGGTTTGGGGTATGGCTGAACTCATCACCCAGGTAATGAGCGTAGACAGTACCCAACCTAGTTTGTCAGCGTTTACCCCCTCCATCCCTCCCCACTCTGGTAGTCCCCAGTGCCTGTCGTTCTCATCTTTATGTCCATGTGCACCCAATGTGTAGCTTCCACTTATAAGTGAGAGCATGTGGTATTTGATGTTCTGTTTCTGCATTGATTTGATTGGGGGAAATCAACCCTTGGGGGAATGACCTCCGGCTGCATCCATGTTGCTGCAAAAGGCATGATTTCGTTCTTTTTCATGGCTGCATGGTATTCTATGGTGTATATGCACCACATTTTCTTTATCCAGCCCACCATTGATGGACATCTAGGTTGATTCCACATCTTTGCTGGTGTGAATAATGCTGTGATGAACATACAAGAATATACGTCTTTTTGGCAGGATGATTTGCGATCCTGTGAGTATACACCCAGTAATAGGATACTTGAATCCAACAGTTCTATTTTTAGTTCTTTAAGAAATCTCCAAACTGCCTTCCACAGCAGCCGAACTAATCTACATGCCCACCAGCAGTGTATAATTAGAGTTATTCATATGGTGGTCTTCCTACATCTCTGGCTATAGAAAGGGGAAGGACAAAGAAATTCACAAAGCACCTAATACATTTCTCCACTACTAGGTGCTAAAGTATGTTATTTCATCCTCACTAGTAGTAATAGGAGATGCCCATTTTATAGAGAAGGACCCTTGAGGCTGGGACTAACAGATGAAGGCTGATCTGCTGAGGTCCTGCTGCATGCTAGAAAATATGCTGGGCTCTTCTCCTACTATAAAAGACATCCATTCCTCTGTCTGTACCGCATGTCCTTTCTTTGGGGAAATGTTCTTTCTTTCATATGAACCATACATACAGTCCCCGAGAAAAGTCATGCGATTGAATCTGAGCCCATCATGGGACCTTAGTCATGTGATTAAAACTGAGCCACTTATAGGATGTCCAACAGTCATGTGATTAAAACTCAGCCAATCATAGGACCTCACCACCCTGGCCACAGTGATTGGTCTAAGAGGCAGGAACATGATAGAAGCCAACCCAATCATTCCTCTTCCCCAGGACTTTTCTACCTGGGCCTGGAAGTGGGATACTGCCCTCTCTGGTGGAAAACCTAGGAAAAATCTAACTTTTACCTATTGGTGGCCATGGGGGCTAATGAAAGCCATTCTCAGAAAGATAAAATAAATGCTTGGCAGGAATATAGAAGAAAGCTGAGAGGTAGGAGGAGAAAGAGAACGTCTCTCTTGCTGTATTTCCATCCTGTCCAGTTGGGTTACTATGCCCATAACCCACACACCATCTTTTGCCCTAGATGAATCCAGTCAGGCTGGCCATTTGCAAACAAGAGTACCGATGACAATCTAATAACCATATCTAATTTATTGGGCACATACTGTATGTCAGGCACTAATCTAAGTGTTTCATTTGTCTTGACTCATTAAATCCACGTAATTTTTTTTTAGACGGAATCTTGCTCTGTCGACCAGGCTGGAGTGCAATGGTGCCCAATCTCGGCTCACTGCAACCTCTGCCTCCTGGGTTCAAGCGATTCTCCTGCCTCAGCCTCCCCTGTAGCTAAGATTACAGGCACATGCCACCACACCTGGCTAATTGTATTTTTAGTAGAGACAAGGTTTCACCATGTTGGTCAGATGGTCTCGATATCCTGACCTCGTGATCCGCCCGCCTCGGCCTCCCAAAGTTCTGGGATTACAGACGTGAACCACCGCGCCCGGCCAAATCCACACAATTTTATGAGGTAAGCACTAGTAACTTCCATTTTACGTTTAAGAAAAGTGAGGCATGGAGATATTAAAGCAATTTGCACAAGGTCACAAACCCAGAGTTTCTTCAACTGAAAGATGTAGAATATATAGGTCTTTTCAAAATCAGTGCCTACTTACAAACATTGTGAGTTTCTTTGCAGCAAATATTGACAGAATCTATACCGATACGGTGCCTCCAGCAGCTTCACTCAAGGGTTCACCCTCCTCTATCCTCCCATCCCATGAGGGCCATAAAACCATTCTCAGAAATGAATTCCTCTCTGCTATGGGCTAAGGACCGAATAACCCATTTCACAGATGGGAAAAACAAGTATTAGAGTTTCAGTAAGAGTCTCAATGTGGTGGAGCTAGGATTCTCACCCAACTTCAGAGCTAACACTCTAAATAGCTTCCCTTTATTCCTTCAAGATGAACTCATCTTGTTAGATTTGCTCAGATGCTGCACCAGTTCACAGCCCCAAGTTGATCTCTTTTTATTTCTGCAAATGAAAATATCTTTATTGTGTTTTCTTTTTCTGCTGAATCTGAAGATGGCACAGGCTGCCTGACATTATTCTCAACAGCAGTGCCCCAGCCCACAGATGCTGAGGCCTGAAACTTCCTGTTAGACAACTATTTCGAACTTTCAGGGCTGATTGCCCCTGGCAGAAGCAGCCCCAAACCAACCAGAGTGTTTGATGCTGCAAGAGTGTGTCAAGGCTGCCTAGCCATTTGCTAGTCCCTTTTAATTTTAAGAGCGAACGGGAGAGGCTGGCTCTGCAGAACAGAGGGGAAGACAGAAAGACAAGGAGAGGGAAGGACAAGGTGAGATGAAATGGTGATTTTGCAAAGCAGCAGTCAAGAGTAAAACTGATACCATTATTGCTTATGCCCTCGCTGGGATCCTGATAGGACAGGACATTTGCAGTTGCTCATGAAAATGAGGGTTTGACCAGGCTGACCTTGTACACAAGCATGATTCATTCGTTGAAGAACCCAAGGCTCTTCCTGATCCAGGCACTGCAGTGGGCGTGGTGTGAGAAGAGCCCCTCATGTCCCCATCAAAACCTTATCTCACAAGTGGACTCTGAAAACTGACTATTTATGCATGTCTGCAAGTGGCATCTTTGGAGAGGAAGGAGGTAGCATCAATATCAATTAACAGGACAGACACAGTGGCTCACACCTGTAATTCCAGCACTTTGGGAGGCCGAGGCAGGCAGATCACTTGAGGTCAGGAGTTCAAGACCAGCCTGGCCAACATAATGAAACCCCGTCTTTACTACGAATATAAAAATTAGCTGAGTGTGGCAGGGGGCACCTGTAATCCCAGCACTCGAGAGGCTGAGGCAGGAGAATCGCTTGAGCCCAAGTGGCAGAGGTTGCAGTGAACTGAGATTGTGCAACTGCACTCCAGCCTGGACGACAGAGACAGACCCCATCCATTTGGTAAGAACCATCACTATTTTTAAATAGGCTGCAATGTTACCAGTGACAAAATCTTTGATTCTTCTCCAGAAAAGCAGAGATTGCCAGTTTCTCAGCATCCCCAAATGCTGAGAAACATACAGTGCCCTGTACCCACTTACAGTCAGCAGTTTTATTGTTAACTTTCTCCATAAGGAAACTCTCACTCCAGAACTGTTTGGGAAAGAAACTGGGAGAGAGGGGAAAAAATAATAATTATGTATCCAACTCTTGTCAGTTGCAGATTTTTTTTCTTCCCATTTTATATATCTAGTCATCATCTTGCATACATAAAATTTAAGCACCACTGCATTGCTAGCATTTTGCAGAGAGAGATTTTCTAATACAGCACTACCAATTTACTTGAAAGAATAGCTGGTCTGTATTTACAGCTAACGGGCCCACGCTTGTTTATAATGCTCCCGGTGAGCCAGGTGACAGGTGCCGTTGACTTTCCTTCACTCTTTTCCTCATCCGTGTAAGATGCAGGCTTATTATAAATGTGCTTTTTCTATGACAAGGACCAGAGCCGGCACTCTCGGCCTCTTCTTAGGGAAGACAGCAATGGTACTGGTGGGGTAAATGGATTGAACTTCCAGAGCTGGGTTTATATCCTAGATCTGTCAGTTTCTATCTGTGTTACTTTGAGCAAATCACTTAACCCTCTTCAGCTCTATTGCTGATCATTTCTTATGTGCAAGATAGAAATAACAATCCTATTTCTTCGGGCTGCTGGAAGGATGGCATGAAATATGGTATGCAGGTGCCCACAGCACACACACTGGGCATGTGCTATACAATGGAACATGTGTCCATTCTTCCTTTCCTTCTAGGTCAAGTCACAGGGCCTGGCAAATACTAGGCACTCAATAAATGGTTGAAAGAATATATAGGACTTGGGTGGGGGCAGTGGGTAGGTGGATAAGATCAGCCTCCCTGCTTCTGGCCAATGGGAAAGTTCAGTGGAGGCCTCTGAACTCAGATTTTGAAAAGTCCTTGTCCTCTTCCTGCTTGATTGTTGATGAGCCTTTCCAGTTCATTGTACAATTTTAAGACTCCCAGACCAGATGGCTGGAGAGGTCCCTAGGAGCCAGGACTCTCTTTAATGAAAGAACCCATATCAAATTACCACCAGCAGTAAAAGATCATGTTGGATGACATAACTGGCTTGTCCAAGGGGCAGCTGCCTTCAGGCATGGCTAAATCCAGGAGTCAGCGACTGTTGTCCAAGCTCATTCTCTCTTAATTTTTCCCCTGAGTTCATTTCAAGGTGACTCTCTTCATGAGGTAGGTTCTAGATTCCTACATTCCAATGGTTTTAGTTTAAGACAAAGAGCCCGTTGCTCATTTTTGTAAATAAAGTTTTATTAGAATACAGCCACACCCATTCAGTGAAGTATCTATAGTCTACGGACACTTTTGCACTAGAGGCAGCAGCATTGAGTAGCTGCAACACAGAATGAATAGCCCAAAAAGCCTAAAATATTTACCATCTGGCTCTTTACAGAAAAAAAGTTTGCCAATCCCTGATCTAAGTGAAAGATCTCTACTTTTGCCATGCGTGAGTATAAACTCTCAAAGGACATGTTTGGGACATGATTTTCTCCCTGAATCACTCTCTGGGGCCAGGGATGTAAAAAACTCTGACTGGCCAGTCTTCATCCTGGAACCATCTTTGTGGCTGGGAGCTGGAACTGGGCAGGACACCTTGATGGAAAGCCCCACTGAGGCCAGAGGGAATAGAAGAGCAGCACTTCCCCTGGGGAAAAGCAAAGCACTGTCACCACAGAAAAAGAGAGAAGAATTGCTAGAAAAATCGGGGAAGCCCATTACAAATGAATGAATGAATCAACATAGCTTGGGGTGACAGGCACAAATGAAAACTCCCTGCTTTTCAAAAGCATCCCGTCCCAGAAAGTTCACTTCGATACAAGTTTTGGGTCAAACAGCAGATGCTTATTTTCTGGAAGAAGAACTCACCCGGATTCCTGTGATCAAGAATCCCAGCACTGTTTCATTCTCACCACAGATGATTCAGCAGAGGAAAGAGAAAACAAAATAAAAAAACTATTGATCCTTCAGTTCGAGATATTGCCAAGGGCGGAGGCTGAATTCTTCATGCCTCTTAAGCCACAGCTATAATCTGAAGCCTGAAATGACCCTTCAGACACTGCCAAGATCCTCCCTTGTCTCTGGTTAAAGAGTTAGAGATGCTACCTCTTTCCCCAGTGGGGCTGTGAAGATAACCCAAGTTCAAACAATTTAGACCAGGAACGCACATACCTGGCAGGTGTCACTCCTCCCTCCATGAGTGTGGAAGGCATAGCTAATCAATCGCGGGGATTTTTCAACAGAGCAGCCATGCACTCGTTACCAGTTGATATTTATCTCTTTTGGTTAGCCAGAGCCCAGAGTCCTCGTCTGGCCACAAAGAAGACCTGCAGTACCTTCCTCATTCTAAATACCTACCCCCTTGGGAGGATCGCTTGAGCTCATGAGTTCAAGACTAGCCTGGGAGATATTGTGAAAGCCTGTCTCTATGGAAAAAAAATATATATATATATATATTTTGAATTAGCCAGGAGTGATGGGGCACACCTGTAGTCCCTGCTACTCAGGAGGATGAGGTGGGAGGATTGCTTGAGCCCAGGAGGTGGAGGGTGCAGTGAGCTGAGATGACTCCACTGCACTCTGGCATGGACAACAGAGTGAGACCCTGTCTCAAAAAAACAAACCAAAACAAAACAAAAAAACCTTGCCTAATACCTATTTCTCCATCAGTTCCCAGATGTTAACAGTCCTTGTTTCAAAAACATTAAATGAGAAACCAAATGTCCGTCAATGGATGAGTGGATTTAAAAAATGTTTTGTATGCATCTACAAAGGAATACTATTTAGCCTTTAAAATAAAGGGAAGTTGGGCCGGGCACGGCGGCTCACACCTGTAATCCCAGCACTTTGGGAGGCCGAGGTGGGCGGATCATGAGGTCAAGAGATTGAGACCATCCTGGCTAACACGATGAAACCCTGTCTCTACTAAAAATACAGAAAAAGATTAGCTGGGTATGGTGGCACGCGCCTGTAGTCCCAGCTACTCAGGAGACTGAGGCAGGAGAATTTCTACTCAGGAGACTGAGGCAGGAGGCAAAAGTTGCAGTGAGCTGAGATTGCGCCACTGCACTCCAGCCTGGGCAACAGAGCGAGATTCCATCTCAAAAATAAAAATTAAAAATGAAATAAATAAATAAATAAATAAATAAATAAATAAAGGAAAGACAGATACTTGCTACATGGATGAAACTTCCCAAGACATTATGCTAAATGAAATAAGCCAGACGCAAAAGGACAAATATTGTATAATTTGCTTATATGCGGTATCTAGAATAGTCAAATTCGTGAAGACAGAAGATAAAATAAAGGTTACCAGGGCCTGGGAGGAGCGAGAATGGGGAGTTCGTGTTGAATGGGTGCAGAGTTTTAGATGGATGGTGGTGTTGGTTGTACAACAATCTGAATTTGCTTAATGCCACTGAGCTGGACACTGAAAAGTGGTTAAAATGGCAAATTTGATGTTATGCATTTAACAAATAGCTTTCCATTGCCAGCATGATGTTCAGGATCTTTACTCTTCCTGTCCACAATTCCAGCTTTATCCCTCTATTCTTGATATTTGCAATGCTCCTGCCACACGTTCGATTCCCAAAACATAGTCCACGTTGGTCTGTTTTTATCATCGTCCCTTACTCAAGCTATTTCTGCAGCCTCTGGAGCAGACTGCGGTGTTACACATTCCTTTTTGCCCAGGTCTTATAACCCATTCCTCCTTTTTCTTTCCTTTGGGGACTCTTTTTCCACACCACATGACCTCAATATCCTGGAAATCTCACTCTAAACCCACCTTTCTTCTTTAATCCTCATTAAAGTCCTTTGAGGCAGAATTCATCTCACTTTTCATGCTTTCCCATAGCACCTTGCTTTATGAGCTCATCTGTTTGCCTTGTTCTAAGAGAGGTTGTGTTTGTCTTTCTCCTCCACCATTTCCCCTTGATAATACAGAATCACACTGAGTTCAGATATGCATGGCCATGAGAAACACGCACCATAATGCCCGTTCAGAAATGAATTCAGAACATTGTTCCCAGGAATTCTCATGCATAAGCTCACCTAGGAGTGTCTTCCAAACGCAGGTTCTTGCCTCACCCCAGAGATCCCAGTTCAGTTCGTTCAGTGCAGGTGGTTCATGGACCACCCTTTGAGAAACATTGTCTTGGAACCTAAGTCAAGGTAAGTTTTAAACTCCAGTCTGTGATAGTATAAGCCGGAGACTGGGGTAAATAGCAACGGGTATTAAGAAGAAAGCTGCAATATGTACCTAAATGTAATATTTCTTTAAATTTCACTGCATTTTTTATTTCATGACCAATCTATTTCTTACTTTGTTTCATGCAAATAATACTAAATACTGTCATTTCCATAACTAGTTTCTCTCTCTCTTTTTTTTTTTTTTTTTTTTTTTTTTTTTTTTTTGGCAAAGACTCACTCTGTCACCCAGGCTGGAGTGTAATGGTGCTATCATGGCTCACTACAGCTTCTGCCTCCTTGGCTCAAGCAATCCTCCTACCTCACTCAAACTCCCAGTAGCTGAGATTACAGACACAGGCTATGTCCATGCTAATTTTTGTATTTTTTTGTAGAGCTGGGGTTTCACCAAGTTGTCCAGGCTGGTCTCAAACTCCTGGCCTCAAGTAATCTGCCCACCTCAGTCTCCCAAACTGCTGGGATTACAGGCATGAGTCACAATGCCTGGCCTTGTTTCTCTGTAATAACAGAATTGTGAGATTCTCCCTGAGGTTGTCACTTTCTACTCAATTAGCCACACCTAGGCTATTTTAACCACCATGATAAACCATGGGTAAGTACCACCATCCATATGAAAACAGCAACCTGATTTGTAGGCATAGTGCGTAGGAGGCAACATCCAGCCTCCATTCGTGCATTCAACTGATATCTACCCAGCACTCTGCCATGGAAATGTACCCTGAGAAGGCAGATAAATACAAGATTGAATAATCTGCCAGTTAGACTAGCCAAGCTGATAATCTGGGAGGCTGAACCAAAAGTTCTTGATAAAGTGACTGTCCAGTAAGATGTAAAGGAGGAGGAATACCTCTAACCCACGAATTCACCATGGTCATTCTTATTTCTCATTGCTTGCCTTCTCCAAACCTTTAATTTAACAACCTCAAGGTCTCTTCTTTGACCATCCCTGTACCAATTATAGTGACTCAAGGAGTGATACATGCAAATTCATCAGGTTCAAGTCATGTGTCATCCCTGGGGCTGAAAAGGGGAGGCTGGGTCAGTTCTCATCCAACCATAAAGACTAGGAACCAGGGAGGGGCAGTTCCCCAAAGGAAAATGCTTTGCGATCATCAGAAGTTAGGGCTATGTTTGTTAGTTTGGATAAAGAAGCTGTAATATTTTATATATACGTACATATATATATATATGATGGAATACTATTCAGTGAGTGGATAAAGAAACTATGGTATAGACATACGATGAAATATATAGATATATGATGAAATACTACTCAGTCCTAAAAAGGAATTAATTAATGGCATTTGCAGCAACCTGGATGAGATTGGAGACTATTATTCTAACTGAAGTAGTTCAGGAATGGAACACCAAACATTGTATGTCCTCACTCCTAAGTGGGAGCTAAGCTATGAGGATGCAAAGGCTTAAGAATGACACAATGGACTTTGAGGACTCAGAGGGAAAAAGTGAGAAGGGGGTGAGGGATAAAAGACTACAAATTGTGTGCAGGGTATACTGCTTGGGTGATGAGTGCACCAAAATCTCACAAATCACCACTAAATAACTTACTCATGTAACCAAACACCTGTTCCCTAATAACCTAAGGAAATAAAACATTTAAGTTAAAAAAAAGAAGTTAGGGCTAATGCCAGATGACCCCAACAGATTCCCCTTTGCAGAGGTCTTTCTACATTAATAAATCCAGCTGTGTAACCTCATTGCTCCCAGGGATTATGACTCCATTGGGGTCCTTCCATCCCCATCCCTAGTCCTTGCCCGCCAGCATTTCGGGGCTCTACATTCTGTCCCTGAAATACGCCTACGCCTGGCACGACAGGATGAGGAATTAGGAACTGGTTACTGGTAATGGAAGAGGCAGACAGTCTCTGCTTTTTCCCATCACAAACAGGCAACTATGAGAGAGGCCGTTAGAAAAGATGTGATCCCTGAAGATCTCCCATTTGTAGACCTTAAATTTTTCCACTGCACCCTGGTATGGCTATTCATTAATATTATTATTATCTTCCATTGAGATGAATGGGAGTACTGATTGCTCCTTTCCCACAAATCTCTCCATTGCCATACTCGCCTTTAGGCAAATACCAACCTAAAGGCCAATGATTGACTCTCAATCATTGAGAGTCACAAATCACCACTAACGAATTTACTCATGTAACCAAACACCACCTGTTCCCCAATAACCTAAGGAAATTTTTTTTAAAATTAAGTTAAAAAAAAGAAGTTAGGGCTAATACCAGATGACCCCAACAGATTCCCATTTTCAGAGGTCTCTCTACATTAATAAATCCAGCTGTGTAACCTCATTGCTCCCAGGGATTATGACCCCCCTGGGGTCCTTCCTTGGCTCCTAGACTTTATGGTTGGGTGAGAACTGGCCCAGCCTCCCCTTTTCAGCCCCAGAGATGAAATATGGCTTGAACCTGATGAAATTTAGCATTTGTTTTGCCAAATGAATAATGGAAGGGGACTGGAAATAAGGAAGAAGATTGAAGTCCCACAACTGAGCTGCCTGTGCCAAGCTGCCTGCCACCGTCTTGGGAACCTTTGCTTCTTTTTATTTCTCTCTGTTGCCCTCCAAGATGCCTTCTTCTGCCTGCCCCACTTCCACATATTCTTATTTCTGGAGCCACACCACTGGTTCCATAGTTTGGGGTAGAGAGAGAGAGAAATCTCTTTGAAATAAAGCATGGCACAGTGAACACAAAGGGCCTATGGAGCCAAACACACAAGCCCATGCCCTAGTCCTGCCCTTCCTTAGCTGGGTGCCCTTGAGCTGTTACCAATCAATCCTTCAGAGCAGCTTTGGTTGTTTGTTTTTTCAACTTCTATTTTAGGCTCAAGGAGTACATGTGCAGCTTTGTTATGAGTAAATTGTGTCACAGAGGCTTGGGGTACCTGTGATTTTGTCACCCAGGTAATAAACATAGTACTTGATAGGTCGTTTTTTGATCCTCACCCTCCTCCCACCCTCCACCCTCAGGCAGGCCCCGGTATCTGTTGTTTCCTTCTTTGTGCCCATGTGTATTCAATGTCTAGCTCCCTCTTTTAAGTGAGAACATGCAGTATTTGGTTTTCTGTTCCTATGTTAGTTTGCTTAGGATAATGGCCTCCAGCTCCATCCGTGTTGCTGCAGAGGACATAATCTCGTTACTTTTTATGGAACAGACTTAGTTTTATGGACATAAATGAAGACCATCCAAATATGAACAAGCAAAGGCTATTTATTTGGAGCTTGCTGTAGCAATGGAGTCAGCCACCATTACTTGCATTTGGCAGAGACTCAAAAGCAGACAGAGGAGTGGGAAAGTGTCACCGTGGAAAAAACGGGTGGCTTCAGGTCTGCCTGATCAGAGGCTGTCAACACTGGGAAGCAGTAGGGGAATAATTAGAAGTGGTCATCTTATGTGATTGGTTAGAGGGCACACTTGGCTTTCTCTGGTTGGTCTTAAGTTGGAAATAGGAACAAAAATTAGGGAAGCTGTCAGTTTATTGACCAAGTTTTGACCCTGACCATATTGGGCTGATTTCTGCAGAGGTTGTGCTTTGATTCCTTGGCTGGTGGCTGCAGAGGTGCCAGGTCACAGATCTGTTGTCATATATGGTCTGGCCATTGTTCATTTGTATATTCAGTCTCTCCATTTCCTCCCTGGTAAAATGGAGATGAAAATAGCCCTCAACTCATCGGACTGCAGGAGAACAATAAGGCACGGTTTAAAAACCACTTGGCCTCACATCTACTATTCATTCATGCATTCAACAAATGTTTTTTCAAGCACATCTTGGTGATGGCAATACTACGAAAAGCAACCAAGTGGGCAGACACGGGGACTCACACCTGTAATCCCAGCACTTTGGGAAGCTGAGGTGCGTGGATCACTTAAGATCAGGAGTTCAAGACCAGCCTGGCCAACATGGTGAAACCCCGTCTCTACCAAAAATACAAAAAAAAAAAAAAAAAAAGCCAGGCGTGGTGGCACACGCCTGTAATCCCAGCTACTCGAGAGGCTGAGGTTACGGAATCGCTTGAACCCAGGAGGCAGACGTTGCAATGAGCCAAAATCACACCACTGCGCTTTAGCCTGGGTGACAGAGTGAGACTCTGTCTCAAAAAAAGAAAAGAAAAGAAAAGAAAAGCTAGCAAGAAAGGCTCCTAATTTCATGGAACTCCTATTCTCGTGGTGATAGACAACCCATAAGGCAGCAAACAACAAATACAACAATTTCAGACCATGATAAATGTTATAAAGACAATAAAGAGGACATGGGAACGCAGTTTATTGGGGAGTGCAGGCAGGTTGTTACTTTAGAAAGGGAGTTCAGTATCAAGTATCTATAATAAACAATAATTTATCGTATATTTTCAAATAGCTAGAAAAGTAGGTTTGGAATATTCTAAACATGATCCTGACGTTTTCTCTACATATATGGAAATACCACACTGTGCCCCATAAATATGTACCATTATCTGTCAGTTAAAAATAATAATAATTTTTTAAGTAAGCAAAAAAAAAAAAAAAAGATCTGAGAAAAGGAAAAAAGAAAGGGTGTTCAGGAAAGACCTGCTTATAAGGATGATATCAGGCCTGGAAGAAGCCAGCCACACAATGGGCCGGGGTAAGAGAAGTCTAGACAGAGGGGAACAGACCGTGCACAGGCCTAACATATGGCATTTTCAAGGAGCATTTCAAAGGCCAGAGTGCCTGGAACAGGCAATTGCTGGACGGAGGAAGATGAGGACCTGGTGTCAGAGAGGCTGGCCTGGGTCAGCTCACAGACAGCCGATCAGCCTGCCCAGGCATTCGGGGTGATGGACATCCTAAATATTCCAACTTAATCATCACGCATTTTATGCTTGCATCAAAATATCACGTGAACCCCATAAATATGTACAATTATCACGCATCTATTTTTAAAGAGCAAACAGAAGTCATCGTTGGGTTGAAACAAGGCAGTGACAAGTAACCTAATTTTTACTTCCAATGGATTGTCCAAAATTAAGAAACCATCATGGTGATCTGGACAAGGGGTGGCTGTGGCTTAGACTAAGGCACATCAGAGACAAAGGAAAATTATCCAATTCAGTGTGTCTGTTTGGGGCAGAGCTGATAAAGCTTGCTGCTGGAGCAGGACTTGAATAGGAAAGAAAAGAGAAGAAGCAGAGATGGTTCCTGGGTATGGTGGATGGAGAAGGAGCCACGGTTATTATCTTAATGACTACATTAGCCAATTTGGGTGGGGACGACATGCTTATCCTCATCTCAAGCCTGTTTTGAAGACACGTGAAAAATAACTTTGAGGGCAGAGCACGGTGGCTCATGCCTACAATCCCAACACTTTAGGAGGCCAAGGCAGGAGAATCACTTGAGGCCAGGAGTTCGAGAGCAGCCTGCAAAACATAGGGAGACCCCTGTATCTATAAAGAATTTTAAAAAATAGCTGGGCATGCTGGTGTGCACCTGTAATCCCAGCTACTCAGGAGGCTGAGATGGGAGGATTGCTTGAGCCTGGGAGGTTGAGGCTGCAGTGAGCTATGATTATACCACTGCATGCCAGCCTGGACAACAGAGCAAAACTTGTTGCTAAAAAAATAAAATAACTTGTGGTCCAGAGCTCCATGAATGCACATGGACAGACTCGTTTTTCTGTCTTATCTCTTCTTTTTTTTTTTTTTTTTTTTTTTTTTTGAGACGGAGTCTTGCTCTGTAGCCCGGGCTGGAATGCAGCGGCCAGATCTTATTTGACTCGCAGCGCTCAGTGAAGGCAGCTACCTAGAAAAGCCACCCCCATTCCTCTCAGAGCCCCTCCCTTCCCTTCCATGGCAGGAGGGGGAGAAGAGTCACCACAGCCAAACTTTCCTAATTACCTTCACAGCGGCTCGCAGGTCCCTGGCTGACTCTCCTGAGAAAGAGAAATCGCCTTTAGATGTGGGGCCCAAGCAGGAAGCTGGCCTTTGATTGGCCAGAGATAATTGGGCTCTTGTCTGGGTCTGGGAATGGTCTGTTCAGGAACATTAGCGAACGCCACTGGCATCTTGCTGGGACTGGGCATGCAGAGAGACAGAATGAACCAAGCAAGGGGCCTTGTGGTCATCAGAAACGCCGCTGGGGCCCTGGGCTGCCTCGGATCCCCTGGGGGGGGAAGGAGGACCAGCCCACAGGCATTTTCAGGAGCTATGGTGGGTGTCCTCTCTGATTGCTTCTCCCAAAAGCCCCCTTTAGGAACAAAGTGGACACAGCACCAAGTTCCAAGAAGCTGAGAGATTTGGGTTCAGTTACCTACTCTACCCTTGATCCAGTTCACTTCCATGAACCTCCATTTTCACATCTGTAAAATGGAGATAATGATACTACCTTGTTGGTTTTGTTCAAGGGTTAAGGGAAGTCTTATATACGAAAGTGTCTCAAAGAGTCCATAGAACGTAACTGATCAATAGGGTTCCTTTCATCCCCAACTTTTGATGGGGCCATTCTTGAAATGTTTTCCTGGTCCTGGCACCCAACTCAAACCATATGAGCCCCCAGACTCTTCCTGGACTCCTCCAGTGAGGAGTGATCTCCCCTGCCCCACATTCCAACCCGCCTTCCTCATCCCCACCCTCACTGCCTCTTGGCTCCTAATGAAGGCACTTGATGGACTACTGACAAGGTCGCTGTTACAACAGTTGTTGCCATTTACTAAATGTTTGCTACACACCAGGCCGTGTGTTGAGCATTTTCCATGCGTTATCCCATGTCATCCTCACATCTACCCTATAAGGCAGTGTCATTAACATCTCTCTTTTAGACATAAGGAAACAGAGGCTCAGAAAAGCTAAAACAGGCTACACACAGTGGTTCACACCTATAATCCTAGCATTTTGGGAGGCCGAGGTGGGAAAATAACTTGAGGCCAGGAATTTGAGACCAGCCTGGGTAACATAGCTAGACCCCATCTTTAGAAACATAAAAAGTAAATTAGCCAGGTATCAAAAATAAATTAGCTGAGTAACCTGTAGTCCCAGCTACTCAGAAGGCTGAAGTGGGAGGACTGCTTGAGTCCAGGAGTTTGAAGCTACAATGAGCTATGATTGTGCTCTAGCCTGGGCAACACAGTGAGACTCTGTCTCAAAAAAGAGAGACAGAGAGGAAGGAAGGAAGGGAGGGAGGCAGGGAGGGAGGGAGGGAGGGAAAGGAGAGAAAGGGGAGAAAGAAAGGAGAGAAAGAAAAAGAAAGAAAGAAAGTGAGAAAGAGAGAAAGAAAAGAAAAGAAAAAAAAGGAGAAAGAAAGGCTAAAACGCTTCTGCAAAGTTGCTCCATTAGTAAATGGCAGAGCTGGCCTTCAGACCCTTGGCCTGTCAGACACCAGCATCTACATCCTAACTACCACACTGTACCTGGGTGACATCGCCATTTAACATGCTCTCTGCACATGCTCACCTTACTTTCTCACTCAAGGTTCATAATAACCCAGAAAAGGAGGAATTATTTTCTCTCTTCTCTATCAAACTGACTTCATACATGAAAAAATAAAATCAAGGCCCAGCAGGATAAAGTAACTTACGCAAATCTCACCTCAGTTAATGGATTTTAACCTATGAGGCATATGGGTGAAGAATAAGGACACAGCATTGCAATACAGCCTTTTCCCATCAACATAGCCTGTTTCTTAGGAAACAAAAATGCAGTTATCCTAGGACCTCGTTGCTGGTTGTAAATGTGAAGTTAGAGCCTTATTTCTAACTCTGGAATTAAATTGTTCACCCTTGCGTTTAGAATGTGAGAATTAACAACTGTCGGTTATTTTCTGATACTTGTCACATTTTCTCTAAAGGGCAAAGATGAAGGCATCTTCTCTATGTCAGCAGGAAAATCCCCAGGAAAAGACCAAAACACAAAAAAAGAGCTTCCTAGGCTGTCAATTAAACAAGAGCCTATCCATGTGCATCCATGGAGCTCTGGACCACAAAGTTATTTTATTTTTTTTAGCGACAAGCTCTTGCTCTGTTGCCCAGGCTGGAGCGCAGTGGCGAAATCATAGCTCACTGCAGCCTCGAACTCCCAAGCTCAAGCAATCCTCCCGCCTCAGCCTGCCAGGACCAGGAAAACATTTAAAGAATGGCCCCAGCAGGCCGGGCACAGTGGCTCACGCCTGTAATCCCAGCACTTTGGGAGGCCAAGGCAGAGGGATCACGAGGTCGGGAGATCGAGACTATCCTGGCTAACATGGTGAAACCCTGTCTCTACTAAAAATACAAAAAAAAAAAGGTTAGCCGGGCGCAGTGGCGGGCGCCTGTAGTCCCAGCTACTCGGGAGGCTGAGGCAAGAGAATGGCATGAACCTGGGAGGCGGAGCTTGCAGTGAACCCAGATCGCACCACTGCACTCCAGCCTGGACGACAAAGCAAAACTCTGTCTCAGAAAAAAAAAAAGAATGCCCCATCAAACCGTACTCTTCTCTTGTATAAATTCTGTTTCCTAGATAAGGTCTTCAAATGTGTTATACCCAATTTTAATTACACTCAAAGGAAGGGGCAGGTTTTTCAGAAATGTCTAGAAAAAGGATGGCAACTTCCCAATCGTTGCTGTGAAAAAGGGTGGTAACTTCTGGGTGTTGCCATGGCAATGATCAACTGACCTGCCACTGGTGGGCATGTCTTCTGGAGAGGCGCTTTTGCCTCTTCCCTGTTTCAGCCAGTCTTCAGTCTGGTCCAGAGTAAAGTCCCACCTCCTACCTCACTTGCATAACTCTTCCGTATTTCTCAGCATCACATCAGTAGCTTGAAATTAACCGTGATGGGAGTATTTACACCACAATAATAAACAAACGCTACAAATCAGAGTTTTGTTGTTTTCGTTTTTGTTTGCGGAAAACTGGTTGTTAAACATTCACCAGCACACTACTGGTAAACTAGCAGAACAGGAGGGTGGTTAAGGGCACAGGCATTGTAAGCAGACTGGGAAGGCTGCACATATTTACTTTGCACATCAGAAGAGTAGCAGGCAAGATGCCATCACGGTTCGTAGCCCAGCTCTGCCATATATTGACAGAGTAACCTTGGTCAAGTGATTCTACCCCTCTACGGATAAGAATTCTCATTGGGAAAAATGGTGGTAGGAAGAGCGAGCGCTCACCTCACTGCATTGTTGTGTGTATTTATTGAAACATTGGGTGCAGACCCTTCAGTCAGGTGCTTTAGCTTATTAAGAACCAAAGAAATAGTAGCTTCAAAAGCCAGGAGCTTGAAGACAGAGAAGAAATAGTCCAGCAAGGAAAGAATGGGAGGGCTTGGAGGAAAGCGTTGCCTTCTACACAGTGAGACCAGACAGCAATGAAGGAGGAATCAGAAAATCCTGGCTTGACTGCAAACCACACCAGTTATATAACTGGGTGCCCAATCGCAACTGTTCTCAGCTTAATTGTCATGAAAGGACTCTTATGAGGATGAAATAGAGCACTACCTATGAACTATACAGCCTAATGCAGGATGTTCAGTCAGCCTTGAGTACCACCCTTCTCTCAATCTGCCACACCAACTGCCTGGTGTTCAACAGTGGATAGAGATTTGCCATCTCTTCCCACAGCCACAGCTGTTTCATCCTTGATGGTTTCTCTCCCCTCAGCAGCACTCCCCCTCCTCCACTGTCCCTGGGCACTGCCCACACCCCAGTCCTGGCCACCATCGTCTCCCACCAAACTCATGAGCCTCCCTTGAGATTCAGGTTTCACGCTTTCTCATTGGTTCATTTCCTCATTATATATTCAACTCTGCCACCTTCTCCCAAGAGCAGTCTTCAGGACACAGATGAGAATGTTTTCTATACGGTCTAATTGCACTCCAGGGAGTCTTACCCGGAGTCTCATCCCTCACTGATGAACAGAAACTCCTCAATGTCTTCCGGAGCCTCCGTTCCTGTTGAGCCTGGAGAGGGGCTCCTTCTCCACCCCGGAAGTCGGGCAGCTCCCCTAAGTCGTTTCTCGCCCACTTTAAGAACCTTTGGTGCATTCTCCACCCACTCGTGTTGGCTCCAACGTGGGAGTGTTGGAGTGGGCTTAAAGTTCACCTCTCGACACTCAGTTACTGAAAATGTCCCCACACACCATCATGAGTGAACACCTCACCCTCAAACACCGCAGCTGGCTGAGGCGTTGTTGTCTTTCTGAAATAGGTTCTGTGAAAGCCCAGTTCTCAGAGTGAAGGTCATTCCAGCAGGGGTGCCGGACAAAAAGACTAGTAAGATGTTTACACCCTGGGAATGAATCAGAAGACAGGGCCATAGTGGTAGCATCCGACAAAGTGAGGCTACAAGGAACAGCAACCAAAGCTGCAATATTGGGCACATGTCAGAAAATGGAGTGCAAGATGAGTTTATTAATAGATAAATGATTCATAGGAAACTTTATGGGGTTGATATCACACCAGCGTGAGAGCTGACCTTGTAATGCAGGGCAGGTGAGCCCCAAAACCGGGGCTTAGCCCACATAGATTCTTGCCTTCACTCAGGAAAGAATTCAAGAGCAAGCTGGTGGTAGAAGAAAGCTTAGCTTTAATGAGGCAGCAGCCGTGTTACAATCTCATGATCACTCCGGCTACCCCATAAGCTGTGTGTTGAAAGTAGCAGCCTAGGGTCAGGTCTGCAGTCATAGTTATACCCAATTTTAATTACATGCAAATGAAGGGGCAGGTTTTTCAGAAATGTCTAGAAAAAGGATGGCAACTTCCCGGTCGTTGCTATGAAAAAGGGTGGTAACTTCTGGGTGTTGCCATGGCAATGATCAACTGACCTGCCACTCGTGGGCATGTCTTCTGGAGAGGTGCTTTTGCCTCTTCCCTGTTTCAGCCAGTCTTCAGTCTGGTCCAGAGTAAAGTCCCACCTCCTACCTCACTTGCATAACTCTTCCGTATTTCTCAGCATCACATCAGTAGCTTGAAATTAACCGTGGTGGGAGTATTTACACCACAATAATAAACAAACGCTACAAATCAGAGTTCCGTTGTTTTTGTTTGTGTTTTCGGAAAGCTGGTTGTTAAACATTCACCAGCACACTGCTGGTAGACTAGCAGAACAGGAGGGTGGTTAGGGGCACAGTAACCAGACAGGCTGGGAAGCCTGCACACATTTACCTTGCTAAGCCTCAATTTTATAATCTGTAAAATGGGTTGAGCCGCCTGAAAGGGATTCATTCAGCTTCAGTGCTCTCACTGTACAAAGTGCTTAGCACAGTCTCAGGGACATAGAAAACACTCCTTAAAAATGGCAATAACTATGCTGCTGGTGCCACTACAACAGGGCTCCAGGTTTCTCCTCCTGACATTGTCCTCACAGTCAGGCCTAACCAGCTTAAAAGAGACACTCAGGGCCAAAGCGAAGCTGAATATATATAGTTTCAGAAGTGCCAAAGTCGAGAAGAAAATTTTTACAACTTCTCATCTTTGCCAACTTACTTTTTGGGTGTTTGTTAAAGAAATTGAATTCAAAAAGCCAAGTCATTCTAGGAGGATTTTTCAATAATTGCCTTTTTTCCCTTCAGATGTTCAGAGATGATTTCCGCCACCATCGAGATACAGATAAAAAGGAAGTCGAGTGTTTCAGTGCCAAGCCCAGCCTGCCTCATGAGCAGGGAGGTTATAACAAGAAGATAGCTGTCTCCGAGAAAAGCTAATCCGTCGTTTTCATGTCCAACCTTTACAAATTGTGCCCGTGTGGCAGAGTTTGAATCACTCTCTCTAACAGCCTCTGAAAACAAATGCAAAACCTTTCAAGTTCATTCAAAGTCATTACAGCACTTTCTAGAACTGAATCAATTACCGTAACCTCTGTGGGTGTGTAAAATATGAAATTACCAGCACCCTCACAGAGCCACAGAATTGGTAAATTAGCAAAAATTGATTATGGGAGCTTTGGGAGCAGCCCCTGGTGTATTAAGTGTCTTGATGACAAACAGCAATATATTATTTGTGAGATTTTGCTTGATGAAATTGTCTTGTCCGTTAACAGTGCTTTGCCTCGGTTACTGCTGATCTTACCATCTCAGAAATTGACATGGGGGTTGAGCTTACCATGTTGTGACTGACAAAAACAAGACAATCCAATTGTTCTGATAGAGCCAATATGTATTTTGTATCACAATTAAGATGAGAGTTTGGGCTTTCCAAATGAGCTTACCACGGTTTCTCCTCTCTGGACACCGTGGGTCATACGTAGAGAACAGACTATTATTTAAACACTTTCGATGTGGGAGAGCTGTTTGTCCTTCTCATCACTCCCTTCTTATAATCCATTTCTTACCCTCCTTCCCCCATGTTATCCTATGGATCCACTTTCTGAGCCAGGTTGATTAACGGCAGGATCACTGTACCCTAAAAGGTCAGTGTCTCCAATCCCAGCACTTTGGGAGGCCAAGGTGGGCAGATCGCAAAGTCAGGTGATCAAGACCATCTTGGCCAACACGTTGAAACCCCATCTCTACTGAAAATACAAAAAAAAAAAAACTGGGCATGGTGGCACATGCCTGTAGTCCCAGCTACTCTGGAGGCTGAGGCAGGAGAATCACTTGAACCTAGGCCACGGAGGATGCAGTGAGCCAAGATCACGCCACTGCACTCCAGCCTGGGTGACAGAGTGAGACTCTGTATCAAAAAAAAAAAAAAAAAAAAAGTCTGTGTTCCCCTTGTAGCATTCTTCTAGTTCCTGCTGCTTTCTTGGTTTATGTCTTGATTTGTCTCAAAGCAAAAAGATAAGCTTCAGATTGTCTTTTCTCGGAAAGGAGACAGAAAAACAAAGGAATGTGGACAATACCTCCCAGCACTAGCACTCTGAGACCTTATGGGATGTCTATATGGCTCTAATAATGACCCCACTATATATAGGAACCCCTTCCTCTGCCAACCCAATCATAGCTGAATGATCCCAGGCATGAGCACCTGGTTGGACCTGGGAAAATCGGATTCCCTACTGGGAATTTGATATTTGGAAGACCAAGATTTAGAAACTGCATGTCATTGGATCTAATGCACTCCAATGAGAAGCATCATGGATTCTTGAGCTCATGTCCCAGAGCAGACTTGGTTTTTGCCTTTATTGATTCTTGGTTATTCAATACTTTCTGGAGCTCCTTAGTACTAAAGCCCCATCTTCTTTCCCCTTCACCTTCCACCATGATTGTAAGTTTCCTGAGGTCTCCCCAGAAGCAGAAGCTGCTGTGCTTCAAAGTCATTACAGTACTTTCTAGAACTGAATCAATTACCGTAACCTCTGTGGGTGTGTAAAATATGAAATTACCAGAACCCTCACAGAGCCATAGACTTGGTAAATTAGCAAAAATTGACTGTGGGAGCTTTGGGAGCAGCCCCTGATGTATTAAGTGTCTTGATGACAAACAGCAACATATTATTTGTGAGATTTTACTTGATGAAATTGTCTTGTCCAGTACTTTGCCTCAGTTATTGCTGATTTTGCAATCTCAGAAATTGACATGGGGGTTGAACTTACCATGTTATCACTGACAAAAACAAGACTATCCAATTGTTCTGATATAGCCAATATTTATTTTGTATCATGATCAAGATGAGAGTTCAAGCTTTCACCTTCTGCCATGATTGTAAGTTTCCTGAGGCCTCCCCAGAAGCAGAAGCTGCTCTGCTTCCTATACAGCCTATACAGCCTGCAGAACTGTGAGACAATTAAACATCTTTTTTTATAAATTACCCAGTCTCAAGTATTTCTTTATAGCAATGCAAGAGCAGATGGTTACACCCTCCAATCTAGCTACACCAAAATAATGCCCACCCATCCCCTGGTCTACAAGAAAAGTTAACGAGTATGAGTTAACTTGGTGATTTCTCTCCAAGCCAGGAACATTTTCCTGCCACCAATACTTTAAACGTTGAACATGAAAACATGCTAAGTGGGCCGGGCACAGTGGCTCATGCCTGTAATCGCAGCACTTTGGAAGGCCAAGACAGGTGGATCACCTGAGGTCAGGAGTTCAAGACCAGCCTGGCCAACATGGTGAAACCCCAACTCTACTAAACATACCAAAATTAGCCCAGTATGGTGGTCACACCTGTAGTCCCAGGTACTCCAGAGGTTGAGGCAGGAGAATCACTTGAACTGGAAGGTGGGGTTGCAGTGAGCCAAGATCACGCCACTGCACTCCATCCAGCCTAGGCAATAGAGTAAAACTATGTCTCAGTAAATAAATAAATAAATATTCCCTCACTGCTCAACTCATGGGCCCTCACAGCTCCTAAGCTCATAAAGCCATGAGATCTTCTCTCCAGGGAAGGGAGACAGCAGGGGAAAGTGGAAAAGCCCCAGCTTTGGTGTCAGGGACACCCAAATTCAAATCCTGCCTCTGCCTGTTAGTGTCTGTGTGCTTTGAGGCTCATTGTTTATCTGAACCTCAGTCCTGTCTGTGAGATAAGCATAATATGGACAGTTCCCTGTGGGTTTGCTGTGAGCCCAAAATAAGGTAACAACTGCAAAGCCCAAACAAGATTTCTAGTCTGTAGTAAGATTTTTTTTTTTAATCATGGAATTTTGCGTGTTTTTAGCCAGACTGCATTGAGACTGTACTCTGTGCCTGTACTAAGCCCTTTTTTTGTGCTGTGTCTTTTTATTGTCACATGGGACCACTGAAGGTGGTAGTTTTGGGCCCCACTTTACAGAAAAGGAAACTATGCTCAGGGAGGTTTAGTAACTTGTCCAAAGCCACACAGCTGCAAACAGCTACTAAATAGCATCTGATTGTAAATCCACACCATGACTCTGTCTCCACCCAATACGGGGTGCGGAGTGTGGGGTCTGTGAGCTATTTGCAAGTTATTATTTCCCCCTCCTCATCACCTAGACTGGGTCTCCAGTTTCCTGATAGTTTGTTCTTGTTTGTTTGTTTGTTTGTTTTAGACAAGGTCTCCCTGTATTGCCCAGGCTGGAGTGCAGTGGTGTGATGGCTCACTGCAACCTCTGCCTCCCAGGCTCAACTTTATTCTCCCACCTCAGCTTCCTGAGTAGCTGGGATCACAGGCACATGCCACCCAGCTAAGTTTTGGTAGAGATGGGGTTTCGCCATGTTGCCCAGGCTAGCCTTGAACTCCTGGGCTCAAGCGATCTGCCTGCCTTGGCCTCCCAAAGTGCTAGAACTCATGGTTTGAGCCACCATTCCAGAACTAGTTTCCTGATAGTTTCTGATATGAATTTGTTCACCCAAAATGCATGCGCGCGCGCACACACACACACACACACACAAACACACACTTTCTCTTTTGAAGGAATTCACAAGTTCTGATAAAGGAGGAAGATGCATCTCACGTCACCCCACTGCCCTGCTCTGCTGCAGAAGACGTAACCTGGCTCATGCACCACGCTGTTCTAGTTAATAGGCATGAACGCTCTGCCACCCCTTCTGACCTGCTCCCCCAAACACAGACAGTTCTCTCAAAGCATCCAATCCCACCCTTCCTCAACCTCTCACACCAAGGAGGAGCATCTCCTGGAAGCCAGAGGTGAGGAGGGGGGCATGCTTTCACCAAGAGAAGCGCAACAGGCTTTTGACAGATCAGAGGGAATGACTCTCTCTTTCTCTTCACTCTGTTAACATAATGAGAGGATAACCTGGTATTTAAATCGCAGCCGTGGTGGTAAATCTGCATTGTCAGCCTTCAACATGATTTACAAAATAATTTAAAAATGCATGAACTTTCTTCTTTATAAAGCATGAGGGTGCTAAGTTAACTTCTAAATATTTCATAGCCCAAGGTGAGCTCTTTGCCTTCTGGCCATCACTCACTGAGCACACTCTCTGTGTGTGCTTCTGAAGACACTCCATTACAGAATGTGCAAATTTGCAAGGCACTCTTGGTAGGGGGGATATTTTGCCTCTGGTCATTTGAATAATGCTATTGTTTGCCATCTTCCTGGAAAATGGCTGCTGCAGGAATCCCTGGCAGACTCGAGATCTTGTCTATTTCGTTACAGCTAACACAGGACTATTGACTTTGAAGGTCTTTCCTGCAAAGTGGGAAAGGCACTCTCAGAAGCTTTAGAGAATTGCTTGGAGAAGGGCTTTAGAGAATTGTTTGGAGAAGACAGCAAAATCCTCAGCATCTTGGTTACCTGGAAGAGACTGCAGCTGGCTAGGGTGAGAAGCAAGGATGACCAAAAATCCTCCATCAATATGGGAAGAGAACAGCTAGACTTGGATGAAGGTTATTTCTCTCTTATCGCTAGCTTTCCACTCAAGGCTAGGATTATGTGTGCATCCCTGGAGCTAAAAGTTGAATACGTCTATTCCAAAATGATTCTGACCAGGACTCCCCAAAGCCATCTGAGACTGTTGGCCTTGAGTCAGAGCTCTCTCACGTGCAGTTAACCCATTAGTGGAATTGGCTCCTCCTTGTTTCTGGAAGCAGCAAAGTGGCAGGTGTATAACTAGCAGGGACATTTGTTGAAGAGAATCGAATATCACATGGAGAAGTAGACAGGGAGTGTTTCTATGACTGTGGTCCTCAGATCAGCAGCATCAGTGTCATCTGGGTTGTTTGTTCAAATGCTGATTCCCAGGTCCCCCTTCAGATGAACTGAATTGGAATAGGTGGGCAGAGACACCCAGGAACCTACATTGATAATTAGCTTCATTGGTGTTTCTCATGCACACTAAAATTTGAGAACCACTGGACTTACTAGTAGTTCTGAATCCTAGCTGAACACTGGAATTCTTAAAACTTAAAAAAAAAAAAAAGTCCTGATGTCTCAAGTTGCACCCCCAGAAACTCTGATTTCATTGACAATGTTTCTTGGGCATGGATAGAGTTTTCAAATCTCCCCCCGAGGTGCAGCCAAGGTTGACCACCACTAAGCTAGAAGAATTTTAGTCTCTTGGATTTCTATGTATTAGTATTTGCACTCAACCTGAAATTCTCTAAGTGATGGAATGTGCACGTCTTCACTAGGTAGTTCCTTCTTTGACTGATGGTTCTAATTGCAAAACTTTATTTTTTCAACTGAACTGAAATTTTACTCCATACCAATGCTATTTCCTGGTCCCAGTTGCCTTGAGATCAAGTCGTCCCAATTAATAAACTGTACAGTTGAAATTTGCATTAGCTTTTTCCTGCCACACTCTTTCTTCACCTCCAGTTTCTCATCTCCTTCCCACCCTCTCATCTCACCTGATAGCCAGTGCCCTAATCTCTCTGCCTCCGTGAAAACCCACTCTCAGTAAAGTATCTGAGATGAGTCTATTGCTCACTGGTATGATGGAGTCAATTGAGGGGGTGAGTATTGCAGAGACCTGGCTCCACTTGGATCTATCCCTGTGGGACCTTAGACATGACCTTTCACTCTCTGGGTCTCAGGGTTCCCATCTCTAGAGCTAGTGGGACTAGTCTAGATTAGTTCTTAAAACTCTTTCAGCTCCCATAATCTAATCTGGGAAGGACTAGACTGGGAAGCATAGGAGTAATAGCTAATGTAGCCAATGGAAAGAGAATGAGAGAGAGGAAAGAAAGGAAGGAGACAGGGAAGGAGAGAGAAAGGAGGACAGCGAGGGAGAGAGGGAGGAGGGAAAGAAAGCAGGAAGGAAGGAAGAAGGAAAGGTGGGAGGGATGAAGGAAGGGAGGGGAATGTAGTTAACCAATAAAGGAGGATGGGAGGGAGGGAGGGAGAGAATTGGGATTGGGGAGGAAGCTTGGAAAAGAAGGAGGGGCCGGGCATGGTGGCTCACGCCTATAATCCCAGCATTTTGGGAGGCCAAGTCAGATGAATTGCTTGAAGCTGGGAGTTCGAGACCAACCTGGTCAACATGGAGAAATCCCCATCTCTACTAAAAATGCAAATATTAGCAGGGTGTGGTGGCATACGCCTATAATCCCAGCTACTCAGGAGGCTGAGGCAGGAGAATGGCTTGAACTGGGAGGTGAAGCTTGCAGTGAGCCGAGATTGCGCCACTGCACTGCAGCCTAGGCAGCAGAGCGAGACTCTGTCTCAAAAGAAAAGGACGCAGGGAAGAAGGAAGGCGGGGAGGGAGGAGTGAGGAAGGAAGGGAGGCCCATTGCAGCCTTTTGAAAACTTTCTAATGCATTAAGCAAAATATTTTGAAAATGTAGACAACAACACTACTCTTTATATAGTTACTTATTACACAGTGCTAGTGTGCTGTTTGAATCACAAATTGCATGCTAATGGCCTAATTCATAAACCATTGACATTCTTTATGAGTCCTTAGCATTCAGAAATGAAGAATTTCTGTTCAAAATATAATTTGCATTGCAAAATTCAATAATTTAGTTTCTCATATTCATTAATGCCTAAAACCACAACACATAACTTATCCCATTCCAACCCCCCTCCTTGGGACACTGGAAAAAGAAGTGTTTCAGCTGGGAAATCAAGTGCTGCTTTTTATGGCCACATTTGAAACTGCTGTGAGAGTTATCACAAGGGAAGCCATGTTGGTTTTCCTCAAGGAGTGGGCACTGAAGGATTCTGCCACAACAAGATAACAGAGGTAGAAGGGCCTCTTGCACTCATGCAGAAGTTTATTTAACCTTCCCAGTCTCAGGAACTCCATCTGAGACCAAAGTTCCTGCTGAAAGAGATGTGTGATTTTTGGTGCACTCATCCATAGAAAACTCAATGAAGTGACCAGTGTAACAATCAAGGTAACCATTGAATAATTCATGGGACACCCAGTTGAATAGTCTGTGGAATCCTCAATGAAATGACCAATGTAACAGTCAACGGACTAGTCCATGGAAAAGTTGAATAGTCTGTGAAGCACTCAGAGGGATTGTCAATCAGATATTTAATGGAAAGGGCTGTAGAATTCTTTGTGAACTAGAAATGAGGAACATTCCCTTGGCAGACACCTCTATTATGAGATAGGGAACCTACCTCACGTAGATGAGAAGTAAAGTTGAATTCATAGCAGCTCTAGCTGTTTTTGTGTCCTAATATAAGTGAGGCACTGAAAATCTGTTGGAAGAAAGAATGGAGAGGTGGATTGCTTATGGAAGAGCCAGTGGGAATGCTTACCTGGCTCAGGTGCCCCTAGTAAGGTCTTTTGTGGTACTACCTGGGGCTCAGCTCCAATACACCAATCTTGATTTGATGGGTTTTAATTAGAATGTGCTAGTATAAATTTTTCTTTTGAAACAATGCGTAGGCTGCTCAGAACCCAGATCCTAGTATTGAGACAATAAAATTGAAGGAACATAACTCCTGGAGTCAAAAGTCCTGCATTTTAATTTTCACTCTGCCGCTAGCCCTCTGTGTAAACTTGTCTAAGCCACATCCTCTCTCTGGGACTTATAAATAGGAAGTTTGGATGTCGTGATCTCTAAAAACTCTTTTGACACTAAAACCTCTAGGACTTCTGAATCTGACCCTAGTATCATGATCAAAATTGGACACCAGTCACTCCTGTCTGGGTGTGTTTGCCTCCCAGAGCTGCTGTCCAAGGCCATGAAAGGTGAAAGGACGAACACCTTACTAGAATGTAAAGGGATCCATTAAAAAGAACCATGTGTCTCATTTAGTGCTATATTCCAGGTGCTCAACATACAATCTGCATATCATTAGTGCTAAAGAAATATTCATTCATTCAACAGATGTCTTCTGTGCACTGACATGGTGATGAGCTACATTCTAAGCAGTAGGGATACCACGATGAACAACATAAATAAAGTCCCTACCTTCATGGAACTTACATTGGACTGGAAGAGACAGATAACCAATAAGTAAAGCACACATAAACAAAGCAAACAAGTTTGAATAGTGATGAGAGCTGATAAAATAAAGTAATTGATGGAGAATGGTTGAGATGAAGGGATTACTTTAGATTAGTTCAAGAATATATCCTCAGACATTTGATAGAACGTTTGAGTTGAGACCTGGATGACATCAAGAAGCCAGCCCTGGGAAGATCCCAAGGCAGAGTATTCTGGGAAGAGAGAGGAGCAAGTGTCAAGGTTCTGGAGCAGAAACATGCTCTCTGAGTTCAGGGAAGATGGGCCAAGGCCCGTGTGGATGGAGTATTGTGGGGGTGATGAATGCGTGAGGTGGTTATGGTTCATGTCAGAGCCTTAGGTACATGGTCAGGAGTTAGTATATTATTCTAAGTGTAATAGGAAACCACGGAATATTTTTAAAAGGTAAATGGCATGATCTGGTCCAGAGCTTTAAAGGACCAAGTGGATGCTTTATGGAAAATTGAATTGTTGAATGAATGGAGTACAAAGTACCAATTGAATGTTACATTGATTATTTCACTGAAGGTTCCACAGACTATTCAACTGAGTGTCCCATTAACTATTCACTTGTTACCTTGAATGTTACATGGGTCACTTCATTGAGTTTTCCATGGACCAGTTTACCGAAAATCACACATCTCTTTCAGCAGGAACTTTGGTCTCATATAGGGTTCCCAAGATTGGGAAGGTTAAATGTGCTCCTTGGAAGAGAGTCATCCTGGGAAAGTGACACCTGTCCAGGAGAAGGACACAGTCAGGCATTTCAGAAAGCAACTCCAGCGTGACTCCTGCTGCTGTGGCATCTGACCACAAAAGCCACCCCTTCTGCCTGGCACCCAGTACCTCTTTGTGAAGACTGAAAGTGACTCTCATTTTGAGATTTGCTTCGCTTCTCCCTCCTTCTGTCCCTGCAAAACTCTATCCCTGCAGCCTTGCCATGAGAGCAAGTCATTCATCAGAAAATCTGAAATATTTATTGTGCATATTTTAAAGGCCAAAGTGCTACATCATTGAGCTCTGCCCAGATGGGGACGAGGTTTCGCAGTGTGATGACTGGGATAAGGATGTGCCGGACAAAATTGCAGACAATTAATCTGTGCAAATGTAATTCTTCAAAGGGGACCGGAGGACTCGCTTAAGCACCAAAGACAAACCAGTCCATAATGGCCATCATTAAAATTTAATGCAATTTGCTTATTTGAAAAAAAAAAAGGAATTCTTCATGTCCTTTATAGCTATCACTTATCGTACTCCTACAGGGATAATGTGAGAAGTGGGAGCAGGTGGAGAGTGTAGAATTGCTTTGAGGGCTAATCATGAGCCAAATTCTGGTGGGAGGGTCTCTCCAAGGCAACTACATCCATAGACATCCCTCTTTCCTGTTCCCATCACTACTTTTCCTTTGGCAGTTAAAGCAAAAATAGTAATGAGGTGGTACATCAGATGGGATGACACACATAAGTGTTTGTTGGGGGTGTTGAAGGCAGAGGTGCTGGTGGAGAGGTGAGCAACATGGTGGTTGTTACTGACTTTGAGCAAGTCCTTTGATCCTCAGGACTCTCATTTATAAAATCTACAAATGTACTTGGCACATGGTCAACACTGAATTCACGCAACTATAATCAGGGTTATCATCACTATGGTTGTACTCCTAGATACTGGCTGTGGGCCTTTGGGCAAATCTCCTAAGATTTCCATAAAGTAGAATTATTACTATATCTTCCCCACTGGGATCTTGGGAAGATTAGACAAAGTAACCTGTGCCCAGCACTCAGGTCCCTGTGCAAGTTCAGAGAACAGCTACTCCTGTCATCATCACCTTCTCCATCAGTCTCAGTGATTGACTTTCTCTTTAGGTCAAGACTCGCCTTGGAACTGGGGCTGGTGCTGAGACGCTATGGTGGGGAGTGGCGGTGGAGGGGTGTGAGTGGTGGGAAGTCTCACCGTCTGAGTGTCCTCTGTGTCTAGTCTCTGAGTCTCTATGTGTCTCTGTGTCCCCCGTCAATAAACAGGGGCACATATTGGAACCACATACTTCATGAGCCTAGTTTTGAAATAAAATGCAGTCATAGATACTAAGGCACTAGGAAGAGTTAAAAAGCTCTATATAAACATAAGGTGTTGATGGTTATTGTTTATTAAGTAGCCAGGACTTTTTTTATTATTATTTTGATTCCTATAGCCCTGAGATAGCAGATAAATCAGAAAAATGTCAAGTCAGAGTGAAACATAGATCTCCAGGAACCAGGGTACAGAGCTTCATCGGGATTTTTTTTTCTTCTTACAATCTTCGCTGAAAGACATTTGAAGGGAAGTTAATAATTGAAACGTAATGAATAATTGCAGTTTGGGGTCCATAGCACAATCATAATTGCCAGTTTATTACTTTTTTAATATATTTGCCAAGTATTAATAATACTGAAATAATGCAAGAAGATCATGGGAAATAAATGAAATATATCATTTGTCAAGGAAAAAGGATTTCCAAACTGTAGGCACTGCTCTTATGAGTTCCGTGATGAATGTGGCATTGCAGCCAATCCTTCATCGTGGGAACGTCACCTGCAAATTTTGGTTCCTGCATAATTCTCATCAAGTCAAGTAAAGGTGAAGGTATGGAAGACTCACTGCGTAGAGAGCCCTGCCATCTTTCATGTGCTGCCTGGGGTGTATGGAACACAATGTTGAAGAAAGTCCGAGGGCTGAGAATCATAATACCCAGGTTTTAGCCCTGGCTCTTTGGTTTGATCCTGAACAAGTGTTTTCTCAAGTCCTCATGGTCAAAGTGAGAGACAAAAGCATCAAAAATGAAGGGGTTGGACAGGGCGCAGTGGCTCATGCCTCAAAGTCCCAGGACTTTGAGAGTGCGAGGCGGGCAGATCACCTGCGGTCAGGAGTTGGAGACTAGCCTGGCCAACATGGCGAAACCCCGTCTCTACTAAAAATACAAAAATCAGCTGGGTGTGGTGGCGTGCGCCTGTAATCCCAGCTACTCGGGAGGCTGAGGCAGGAGAATCACTTGAACCCAGGAGGCGGAGGTTGTAGTGAGCCAAGATTGCGCCACTGCACTCCAGCTTGGGTGACCAAGCGATACTGTCTCAAAAAAAAAAAAAAAAAAAAAAAGAAGGGGTTGAAACAGGTCCTGAATCCCAACTCTTTCATCTCTAACAACCCATTTTATTATTTTTAGTCCCCAGGTACTCATATGTTTTGAAAGCTCTTCATACAATAATTTGTACATAGCTAACTTCACCACGCCTTCACGTCTTCTTCGGGAACTTTGAGGGACTGAACACCCTCGTCTCTAAAATGAGAAGGTTGACTTGGGTGAAGGCTTGCAACCTCAGTATCTCAACATTAGGGAATAATGACTAGCAATGGGGAGAGTCACAACCAATTCATTACTAAAATCAGCTCAAGTAATGAAGTCTTCAATGAATTGCTAAAGTAAATTAAAGTGGATTCAGAGGTCCCTTGACAAAGCCATTCTTGCTCCCTTAAGTTCAGATGCTTATTCTTTTTCTTTTTTGTTGTTGTTTTTCGTTTGTTTTTGTTTGTTTGTTTTGGGTTTTTTGCTTCCATGTTTTAATCGTGTGCCAGGCATTGAGCTAAGAAAAAGGGGAGGACTCACAGTTGAGGACCTGGGAAACAGCGCTAATTATCCACCCTCAGCAGTAGTAAAAGGCAGAGCAGGTGTGAAGGACACTTGTTTGTTTCAAAACAAAGATAATATTTCCTTTGTCATGGCTGTAGGAATCACACATTTTTACTTTTATTAAAAATACAGGCCAGGTGTGGTGGGTCACACCTGTAATCCCATTATTTTTGGAGGCCAAGGTGGGAGGATCATTTGAGCCCAGGAGTTGGAGACCAGCCTGGGCAACAAGATGAAACCCCATGTCTACAAAAAATGTAAGAATTAGCTGGCCGTGGTGGTGCATGCCTGTAGTCCCAGCTTCTTGGGAGGTTGAGGCTGGAAGATCGCATGTGCTCAGAAGTTGAAGCTGCAGTGAGCTGTGATTGCATCACTGCACTCCATCCTGGGCAACAAAGTGAGATCCTGTCTCAGAAAACAAAAACAGGCCAGGCATGGTGGCTCACACCTGTAACCCCAGCACTTTGGGAGGCCGAGGCAGGCAGATGACCTGAGGTCAGGAGTTCAAGACCAGCCTGGCTAACATGATGAAACCCTGTCTCTACTAAAAATACAAAAATTAGCCAGGCGTGATGGCGCATGCCTGTAGTCCCAGCTACTTGGGAGGCTGAGGCAGGAGAATGGCTTGAACCCGGGAGGCAGAGGTTGAGTGAGCCAAGATCGCACTATTACACTTCCGCCTGGATGACAGAGCGAGACTCCATCTCAAAAAAAAGAACAAAACACTATATATATATGGTGTGTGTGTGTGTATGTGTATATATATGTGTGTGTGTGTGTGTATACACACACACACATACACACACACACAATAATAAATCTGCCACTGGGATATAACTGATGTTAATATTTTAATAAACATTCTTCCCAATCCATACAGCTATTCACATATACATGTAGATTCTATTTATCATAACCGTGATAATATCATATGATACCATATGGTGTGAAACTACAATCTGGTTTTCTCCCCCATTCTGTTTTATACCAGGAACTTCTTTCCATAACAGGAAAGCCCTGCAGAAGTTTTCCATTCTATTGATTTCCTGTTAATAATTCACCATTGACATCTGTGGAGCTATCAAAAAGCAGCTGTAAAAAAGAACAAGAAGGCTTTTTGTGTACTGATATGAACCACCTTCAAGATATGTATAAGCATAAAAGACAAGGTTAGAACACTGTTTACTTTGCTCCCATTTGTGTAAAATAAGAGAGAAAAGAAAAAGAAAGGTGTCGTGGCGGGGGCGGCGGGGGGCAATATTTAAACATTTTTGCCCTGAGACTGGGTGTGGTGATTTACACCTGTAATCCCAGCACTTTGAGAGGCCAGGGCAGGTAGATTTCTTGTGCCCATGAGTTCGAGACCAGCCTGGGCAGCATGGTGAGACTCTGTATCTACAAAAAAAAAAACTTAGCTGGACATGGTGGTGCCTGCCTGTAGTCCCAGCTACTCAGGAGGCTGAGGTAGGAGGTTCACTGGAGCCCAGGAAACCGAGGCTGCAGTGAACCACGATCTTTCTACTGCACTGTAGCCTGGGTGACAGAATAAGATCATATCTCCAAAAAAAAAAAAAAAAGATAAACATATTTGCTCTGGAGGGGAAACCAAAGAATTGATAGTGCTGGTTGTGCTGGGAGATAAGACATTGGGCAGACAGAGACCCGAGGGAGGAAAGAGAAGTGTCATCGTGTACCCTATTGTAGCTCCCATGGAATTTTAGACCACATGACTGCATGAACCTAGACAAAGAATGAGTGTGCTGTGGGATTTTTTTGTTTGTTGTTCTTTGTTTTTTGTTTTTTTGAGACGGAGTCTTGCTCTGTCCCCAGGCTAGAGTGCAGTGGCGCGATCTCGGCTCACTGCAAGCTCTGCCTCTCGGGTTTACGCCATTCTCCTGCCTCAGCCTCCGAGTAACTGGGACTATAGGCGCCCGCCGCCGCGCCCGGCTAATTTTTTGTATTTTTAGTTGAGATGGGGTTTCACCGTGTTAGCTAGGATGGTCTCGATCTCCTGACCTCGTGATCCACCCGTCTTGGCCTCCCAAAGTGCTGGGATTACAGGTGTGAGTCACCGCGCCCAGCCATGCTGTGTTTTCATGTTGTATATACTTCATTGCATATGTGTGTGTATGTATGTATTTTATTTGTACACAGTAGACAAATTTGTGTGATATTTAAATTATATCGTTTATAGTGTATCTATTTGTGTCTTTGAGAAAACAGTTTATCACTGTATCCTCCACCTCTAGTCAAACGCCTGGAATATAAGGAGCTCGATGAATATGTACTCAATAAGTTGATGTTTGAATGAATAAATACATTCTGATTATTAAATAGCATACTTGTGAGTTATGATTTTTTTTAGTTACTTCCACTTTTTTCAGTTTGGGTGTTCGGTCACAATCTGGGCATTGCCATGGAACATGTGATCCATATGAACAACGTCTGCCTTGTGGGCGGTGCTGAATAAATGTTTGAGGATCCCTGGGCCAACTGCCCTCAGGGTGCTTCCAGCAGATATGATCTGGAATTCCAGGATGGGATCTGGAAGACACAAGATTCAGTGGTCCTTTTCCTCTGAGAAGGGAATTGAGGGGTGGGAGGTAGGGAAGCTAAAAGCAGAATCCCAACCCAAGACCCACTTACCCAGAACACTTGCCCCTGGCCCGAGTGACTGCTTCAGCTCTGCAAAGCCTCCTTCTCTCTCTGACCCTCATCAGACCCAAAGGAGGGCTCTGCCTCCTGCAAGCAGGCTCAGATGCCTGGGCAGATCTTCCCCGCAGCCTCACACCACGCTCTCCTTCCATCCTCCCACGCCCCGACTCCCTTCAGAGGAAAATTACCCCTGAGTCTTCACTCTTTCAGATCCCAACCTGGGATTCCAGGTTATACCAGCTGGAAGCACCCTGCGTGCAATTGGCCCGGGGATTCTTAAATATTTATTCACCACCGCAAATAAGACAGACATTATTCATACAGGTCACATGTTCCATGGCGATCCCAGATTGTGACAGGAAAACTAAACTAAAAAAGAAAAAAAAATGGAAGTAACTTTTAAAAAATTACAACTCACAAATACGCTATTTATTTTATTATTTTATTTTTTTAGACAGAGTCTCGCTCTGTTACCCAGGCTGGAATGCAGTGGCACAATCCTAGCTCATTGCAACGTGTACCTCTCAGATTCAATCAATTCTCCTGCCTCAGGCTCCAGAGTAGCTGGGATGACAGGCAGGTGCCACCATGCCCAGTTGATTTTTGTATTTTTGGTAGAGATGGGGTTTCACCATGTTGGCCAGGCTGGTCTTGAACTCTTGACCTCAGCCTGAGGTGATCTACCCTCCTCAGCCTCCCAAAGTTCTGGGATTACAGGCTTGAGCTGCCACGCTAGGCCACAAATATGGCATTTAATAATGAGAATTTATTTATTCATTCAAACATCAAGTTATTGAGTACATATTTATCACACTCCTTATATTCCAGACACTTGGCTGGAGATTAAGGATACAGTGATGAACTATTTTCTCATAAAATAGTTTACAGGAGGAACAGAACAGTCTCAGCTAGAGGCAGGAGCTCTGGAGTCCAGCCATCTGTGCGGGAATCCCAGCTGGTCACTCACCTGCTGGGTATCATTACCTCACCCTCAGTTTCCTCATCTGTGAAATGAGAGTGATGATGATTGCATTGAATTCATCAGATTGTCATAAGTCTCCAACAAAATAATTCAAGTAAAATATGTGGTATATAGCAAGCACTCCAAAAATCTCAGCTATTATTACTGTTATAATAGCACTCATTTTATCCAAGGTTGGATAGTCAGTGAAAGATACAGAAAAAGACGGGGAGACCTGGGCATTAATAGGAACAGATGAAGTAGAACTGATGAGTCAGGAAGCAGTGAAATTCAACTCACTCATTGAACCAATTTTTACTGACCACTCACTATAGCTCAGCACTCCACTAGGTACTGGGAACCAGTGGTAAGCAAAGACGGACATAGTTCCTATCTTCTTGGAACTTACAGACTGGAGGGGGAGATGGACATAAACCAAAGAATCACACAAATAACTGCTAAATTTTGACAATGACAATTGTTACAGAAGAGAGATGTAGGATGTTTCAAGAGCTGACGACAGGACTTGATCTAATGAGAGAGATCAGTGCAGGCTTCCCTGGGGAATAATGTTTGAGCTGAGAAGGGATTCAGGTTAAAAGATCAAGCAGCAGGTGCAAAGTCCCTGTGGCAAAGACATACACATGGAACTGAAAGAAGTCCACAGTTGCCAGAGAGAGGCTGCAACGGGGAGTGTAGAGTGAGGTGAGGCTGAGAGCAAAGTCGGGACCAGCCCTATGCAGGGTCTAATGATAATAACAGCCACAAATAGGGTGGCAGCAATCGTATATTGATCTCTTGCTATATGCCAGGCATATTATATCATCTCATCTAAACTCATGACAATACCATGAAGTTGGTGCTATTATTTTCTGCATTTTACAAATGGGGAAACAGGCTTGACGTCCTGTGGCTACCAAGGACATGAACCAGTTATGTTTAACTCAAGACCCCTTACAGTCTTGGACTCAGAACATCATACATTTTGTCATACAAATGAGGACAGTCCAGGGATACATTATTAATAATACTAAGACCACAGATATAACCCAGGACCGCCCCAAGCACTACTGGATAATATCTCAGGATTTTTTTAAAAATGAAAGTACTTTGTAAACAGTGATATCTGTTAAGAACTCAGAGACAATTTATCTGACCATAAGGTTCAGGAAGGGGAAAGATCTCAGTGTAACCAGGAGATCATTTTCTTGAACCAGTGCCTCCTTCTGCTACAACACAAAGCTTCATTCCAGTCCCCTATCTTCAATATATTTGACATTTTGAAAAATAATTAATTGTGTCAGTTTTATTAATGTTTTAAAATACAAATTAAAAATGTGACAAATGAGTGAGAAACAGCAGTCTGTTTTAATGAAAATTTCATATTCTCCATCAATAAATCATAAACTAAAGAGAACCTAACATAAGCCACAATATTCCTTGCCTGTCTGTGTAAGGGGTTACTTGGCAGAGGGTTCCACTTGGGAACTGGGAAGATTCTGGAATTCTGCAGGGTCCAAGAGTTCAGGCTGGTGAGGACCAAAGGGGTCCGGCCCCAATGGGAATGGCTTAGAGAGATGTAACACAGAGGCCCCATATGAACTTTACCTCTAAGGGATCCACCACCCTGCGAGGCAGCTTTCAGAAACCAGAACAGCGTGGTAATCAAGAAAAAGCACCCCGGCCGGGCGCGGTGGCTCATGCCTGTAATCCCAGCACTTTGGGAGGCCGAGGTGGGTGGATCACGAGGTCAGGAGATCAAGACCATCCTGGCTAACACGGTGAAACTCCGCCTCTATTAAAAATACAAAAAATTAGCCGGGTGTGGTGGCGGGAGCCTGTATTCCCAGCTACTCGGGAGGCTGAGGCAGGAGAATGGCGTGAACCCGGGAGGTGGAGGTTGCAGTGAGCCGAGATCGCGCCACTGCACTCCAGCCTGAGAGACAGAGCGAGACCTGTCTCAAAACAAAAGCACCCCAACATTAGGCTGAAATGCAGCAGAAGTACAGCATTGTGTGCCTGGAGAAGTCGTCCGCTATCACCCTCTCTGGTTGAGATGTTGAGGATGATTCAGGGCGGGGGGTCCCTCGACCAAGGAGGATGTGAAACCAGGCACCCCTCTACTTTCCCTGCCAAGATTTCTCCTGCCTCAGACTCTGTTCCAACTGCAGGGCTCATTCCCAAACTTTGCGTCTAGAACCTCTACTGAAATGTTCTTTTCCCTGTTCTAACATCTTGCAAGAGATGCCTTATCCTACCTCTGGGTGACAATAAACCAGTTCCATCTATTTCACATTTTTAAAGAAACCCAGATAAGGAGATGCTAGGGTCTCCCTGGGTCATCCCAGGTCATTCTAAATTCCCAAGTCTGCTCCTCCAGCACCATCTTGGAAAACTTTCATATCCGATTTCAGGTTTGCAAAGGGTTGGGTCTGACAGAGCTAGACCTGCTTTTCAAAAATTATAAACATGTAAGAACGATTTGGCAGGGAGTGGTAGGAAATGCAAATTCCTTGGCTTTATAACATTCTAAATATTGATTCTGTGGGTTTGGGGTGGGGGAGGCCAGCAAAGGGGGTAGGAGTGTGCTCTGTACACAAGCAAGCCAGGTGCACCTTCAGAAGCACTACACTTAATGAGCCTTGGAAGGAACAGGGGAATTGGAGCCTGGGGTTGGTGGGTTCTTTGAGGGAACTGGAATATTTCCAACCACAATCTCCTCAGTCTCAACTCGCCAATCCTCCCGGCTCTTCCCCACATCCTCCCTCTGCACCAGAGTTTAGCAAATGTAGTCTTCTTAGACCAGATTGAAATGCCAGAATGTATGGAGATTAATCACAGAATAATACAAACTGCCGCTTATCATCTCCCATATATTTGACATAATTACCCTACAAGCAACATGAAAATGTTATACTGTAATAACTCCCAGCCAGGAGAAAAGGCAGCGTTGCTGATAACATGAAAATAGAGAAGAATACAGAACACGGCCCTTCGAAAACTTTTAATTAATTTTTCCCCCTTTCAGCATAATTGATGTCAGTTCAGGCTTCGGTGTTTCCGAAGTGCTTGGCCTCGTAGCGAAGAAACTTAGGATCAGGCAGATTGCCTACAGAGCAAAGCTGGGCCCCAGTGGGGGACTAAGGAGAGACGGCATGAGGAACATTTGTTCATCTTTAAACACATAACTTAGACTATGTCACTTTTTTATTTAAATTATTTTTATAGCTCCCCCTTGCCCTGCCCTGCAGAACCCAAAGACCAAGGTCCTTTGGTGTCACTGGGAATAATTCACGGTGTGGCACTTGCTTGTTACCTTGTCAATTTCACCTGCTTTCCCTTCCCACCAAGTGCCCTAGTGTGACTGAGTCGCTTGCATCATGCAATGCTGCACCTTGCAGCATGCTTCATTCCTCCAAAACTTTATACTTGATGTTCTATCTACCAGGACACCCCTCCACTGAAACTTCATCTGGCCAACCCAACTCATTCTTTAAAACTCAGCTCAGATGTCTTCTCTTCCCCAGAGCCTTCCTTTCTCAATGACAGCCAAGGTTTCTGCCTTGGACTCCTAGACCCTCTTGACCTTCCTTCTAACATGGACTGTATCACCCTATATTGCATGAACCCACCTGTCTCTCTCCTCCTGTAGAATGTGAACGTATCACTCATTTCTATAGCCCAAGATCCACACAATGTCTAGGATAGAACATATGCTGAAAGAATATTTGAAGAATGAACAAATAAATATTCTCTATAGCTACTGGAGTAACCTAACACTTTGTCAATAACATAGGAACCTACACAGTAAATTCCTTGTGTAAAAAACCATGCATCTCTCTTCATAAACCACTGTGATTCATTGGTCAAACTGGCTTATGTAATCCAATATTTTCCTTTTGCCTAGACTGCCAGGAAGCTCAAAGCTAAATGCCACGATAAACAGTAACAACAGTATTAGCCTAGGTTTTGTTTTTGTTGACTGATTTTCTTTTTCCTTCACTGTGATTTTGTTGCTGCTTTTGTTTTCTGTTTCCCATTTACTGACTCATCAATAGCAAACAACTTTATATAGGCAAACTGCAAAGACCAAGTAAAGGATATATGCAAGCCCTCTCATGCTTGCTTTATGTCTTATTTAACAGACAAGTACAGCTTTTGGATAAGTAACAAGTATAATTTGTCTAAGTGGTAAATGAATACTCAACAAATATTTGTTGAGCATTAACTGAGCCAGGCATTAAGCTGGGTCCTGTGCATATGCAGAAGAAAACACATGGTCTCCTCACTCAAGGAGTACATTGTTTACTGGGAAGTAAAGGGGGTAATATTTGAGCAGAGTCTTAATGGATACGTAGGAGTTCACTAGTAGAAGAAACAAAACCTGCTGAATTTTAAAAACGTCAAGTGACTTGATATTGCTAACAAGATACATGTCAGTGAGCAGTCAGCAGACAACCAACCTGTTGAGACAAGGAAGGATAGCTCATAAGACACTTAGGAACAGACCTTGCTGATAAGTTTAGACTTTGCCCTACAGGCCACTGGTCTATAACTGTTTTACATAGGGGGATCCCTTTTCAGTGTTCAGAGATTTCATGGCAGTAGTCTCAGTGCAAATCGACTGAGAAAAACACATAACAGCAAAAGTCATAGTAAGTTCAGTGATGCATTTAAATTAATTTGTACTTTGTTCAACCCAATCATATTTACAGACTTTTGAAAAATAGCTGCACCCAGCAAAACATACACTGCTCCCCTCAGAGATATAAATAAAATATGAATGTGTCTATTCCAAGTGGTTACTCTTCTCTCCTCAACATCTTTCCTTTTCTCTCTCTCTGTCTCTCTCTCTCTCTCTGTCTCTCTCCCTAATATCTTATCTTGTGAGGCTTGGCATTGAAATGCAGTTTCCACAGTGTGTGTTTCCAGTGTGGTCATAACTCGTGAACCTGTTTTATCGGATGCTCCTGTCTTTTGTTTAATCAGGCCTATGCTGCACCCTTTCTCTTTTCTTTCTAGTTGTTCTCCTCTTTCTCCTATGTTCTAGATCACTAATCTATTGTTGGCTAGGCTCGGTGGCTCACACCTGTAATCCCAACACTTTGGGAGGCCAAGGTGGGAAGATGACTTGCATCCAGGAGTTCAAGACCAGCCTGGGCAACATAGCAAGAGCCCTTATCTACAAAAAATAAAAAAATAACCAGACATAGTGGCACATGCCTGTAGTCGTCCCAGCTACTCAGGAGGCTGAGGTAGGCGGACTGCTTGAGCCCAGGAGGTTGAGGCTGCAGTGAGCTGTAATTATACCACTGCACTCACCCTGTGCAACAGAGTTATACTCTGTATAAAAAAAAAAAAATCATCATCATCATCACCATCATCATCTATTGCTGTCAAGTTACATTTTGATATGTTAATCTAATTTTGTGGTCCTTAAATATTCATGTGTATCAGAACCGCCCAGAGGGCTACTCAAATACAGTTTGCTGGGCGTCATTGTCAGAGTTTCTAATTCAGTAGATCATTAGTGGGGCCTGAGAATTTGCTTTTCTAACAAATTCGCAAATGAGGCTGATGCCACTAATCCAGGGGCCACACTCTTGAGAAGCAGTGAGCTACCTTATCTCCCTTCTCCTACTATATGACCATTTCGTCTATGGTTTCATCGGTTTCTTATATATTTTACCCTTCTTAAAATTCTGAAACCTTTGATTTCATAAATGAATGCTCAGCCAGGCATGGTGGCTTATGCCTGTAATCCCACCACTTTGGGAGGCTGAGGGAGAAGGATTGCTTGATCCTAAGAGTTTGAGACCAGCCTGGGCAACATAGCAAGACCCTATCTCTACAGAAAATTTAAAAATTAGCTGGATGTGGTGGTGTGTGCCTGTAGTCCCATTTGCCTTGGAGGCTGAGGTGGGAGGATCACTTGAGCCCAGCAGATGGAGGCTATAGTGAGCTATGATCATGCCACTGCACTCCAGCCTGGGAACAGAGCAAGACCCTATCTCAAAACAAAAAAGAAACGTTCAAAATGAATAAAACAATTATATTAAGAGCATAAATGTTCATAAATACATACATACAATCCCGATGAACACTTTTACATGCACCACGATGTTTAAGATTGATTGCGTATACATTAAAGAATCCCTTAACTCATTTCAAACTGTTAAGTAAATCAACACAGATAATTTGCATTCCTTCTAATTGTCACCTGTCAGTAATTGTAAACATTTATAAATGAGGAGCCAAGAATTTCATGTGATCTCTTTAGGTTTACATGTTTACCTGAGAGACTGAATGTACCATCAGTGGCCAGATTCTATATAGAACCCAGAGCCAACTATCTGCAGCGACCAGCCCGGACAGTATCTACAGGAACCAGCCCAGGGCACCAGCCCGCTCTCTGTAAGTCAGACTTGTAGAAAGTCCGCTCACTCTATGTAGCAACCGGTTCAGGAAGCCAGGCAACAACCCCAGTAACAATCGGTCCCAAATGCCCAGGATTCCAAAAATAACGGACAGCTTCCCTGAAATTTTTGTCCCTGCATCCAACTGGGGATAAACCCAGGAAAGCTAAACAGACACCCCTACCAGATCACAGCAGATGACCACTTCTAATTATCCCACCTTCAGGTTCCCCATGACAACAGCTCCAATCAGAGCACACCGAGTCTTCTTTTCCTTCTGCAATAAAGGTTTCCCTCTCCTCTATCTACCTTTGAGTGTCTGCCAAAACGCAAGTGATGCTGGCTGACTCCCTTGCTACGGCAAGCTCTGAATAAATAGCTTTTGCTTGTTCTTATTTGGTTGGGCTGCGTTTATTTCTAAAGCTAGCTGGCAGGACAGGGGAAGGCCACAGCCAACTGAGCCTTGGGTAAATGTATCTAAGCATTACATAAAATACCTGTATGTACAAGACCCATTAGAATGTTTATCCAGTCTGCATATAATGGTTGCTGCAGGTATGTGTTCTCAGGCTCTTTTCTGGAATTCTGCTGAGGGATCGTGTGGTCTCACTGATGGCAAATATGGCTGGGGGAAAGGGGGAGTCGTCAAGGAATTTTTGAGCTGAAAGGTGTCATGATTTTTGCATTAAAGACACCATCCCAGCAGCTGTGTGGAGGATGAGGCGTAAGGAAGGGCGGAATGTATCAACCAGGATTTCTCCAAAGGGGTTAAGCAAGAACCAGATTCTGTCTCCATGGAGGCCCTTCCTTGTCCTGAAATGCATTCCCATTGCCCCTGAAAAGCCACGCTTTCTTTCCTTCTGTCTTTTTTTTTTTTTTTTTTTTTTTTTGAGATGGGCTCTCGCTCTGTAGCCCAGGCTGGAGTACGGTGGTGCAATCTCAGCTCACTACAACCTCCGCCTCCCGAGTTCAAGCTATTCTCTTGCCTCAGCCTCCTGAGTAGCTGGGATTACAGGTGCCCGCCACTACGCCTGGCTAATTTTTGTATTTTTACTAGAGACTGGGTTTCACCATCTTGGCCAGACTGGTCTTGAACTCCTGACCTTGTGATCCACCCACCTCGGCCTCCCAAAGTGCTGGGATTACAGGCATGAGCCACCACACCCAGCCAGCACACTTTCTTTACGGAACACAAAGGTTGGCAAGGTTGTCTTCTCAGGCAGAAAGAGGTCGTTGCGTGGCCTCTGAGCGAAGTCTCGGGGAAGTGCGAACCACAGTCATGGTTATTTAATTACCATGAGAGACTTTCATCAGGATGCCAACAGGCAAGTTCACAGCTGAGAAACCCCTCTTAATTGCTGGGCTTGGGAGGCCCATCATTCCTTTGATGGGCCTGTGGCTTGCTCTTTTGACCTCCAACATCTGGATTTGCTGGGGCTGTGGAAATGATTCCCAGTCCAGGTGATAGAAATGTCAGGAACAAGACTCTGACCAAAACATTTGGCCAGACTTTGTTAATTTCATGAGGAAGGGGAAATGCAAGTTTCACGCTCCTGGAACAGCTGCAAGCAAGACCCTCTGAAAAGCCTATTCTTTAAATAAGTTAGTTAGACACCATGAATTTGAATCTAAGCTCCAACTCCTAGTAATGGTGGGACCCGAACTGAGTAAGTGGCTTAGTTAGCCTCTCCACCCCCGGATTTTCTCATTTGTGAAAAGGACATAATATGAGTTCCTGCCTCTCAGGGTTGCTGTGAAATGATGCATTTAAAGGGTTTGGCAGTGTGCCTGGCCCATAGCAAACTCTGGCGATTATAACGCGTGTTTCTTGAGTGCTGGGTGACACGTCTATAGTTTCCTACAGTCAAGGTCAATGATTCTCAGATACTAGCCATGTACGGCATGGCTTTACAACCTTTTATTATTATTACCTCCTTGATGCGTCTTTCAAACTTTTTTTCCTAATCGTCACCCCACACACACCCTTGAAATAATAGCACAGGTGCACTGTGTATCTGTTTCTGTACTGTGACCCTTTGGAGGGCCACAAACCATTGTATTATCCAACACCTTTTCACCCCCCACCCCAAGAGCCAATTATCTGAACAAAGATGAAATCTTATATGCATTTTTTTGTCCTTTTTCTTGTCCGTAGAGAAGTGAGCTAAAAAATGCCGTGTATGGATGTATACCAAAAAAAATACACCCACATATGGAAAATGCTTTGTTTTACTTTAACTGATGGGACTGACCATGTGAAATATTTCAATGTTATACAGTTGGTGGAGGAGCTAGTGTTCAAAAGAAATAAAGCATCTTCCAATTCAAAAAAGAGAGCGAGAGAGAGAGATCCAGTTGTTGCCTGCATTAAGAATGCACCATCCAGCCGGGGGCGGCGGCTCACACCTGTAATCCCAGCACTTTGGGAGGTGGAGGCAGGCGGATCACGAGGTCAGGAGATCAAGACCACCTGGCTAACACAGTGAAACCCCGTCTCTACTAAAAGTACAAAAAATTAGCCTGGCATGGTGGCAGGCACCTGTAGTCCCAGTTACTCGGGAGGCTGAGGCAGGAGAATGGCGTGAACCCAGAAGGCGGAGCTTGCAGTGAGCCGAGATCACGCCACTGCACTCCAGCCTGGGCAACAGTGCAAGACTCCATCTCAAAAAAAAAAAAAAACAATGCATGATCTCAGGTCGAGGGTGGTGGCTCACACCTGTAATCCCAGCATTTTGGGAGGCCAAGGTGGGTGGATCACCTGAGGTCAGGAGTTCAAGACCAGCCTGGCCAACATGGCAAAACCCCGTCTCACTAAAACTACAAAAATTAGCCCAAAGTGGTGGTTGGTACCTGTAGTCCCAGCTACTAGGGAGGCCGAGGCAGGAGAATCACTTGAACCCAGAGGTAGAGGTTGCAGTGAGCCATGACTGAGCCACTTCACTCAAGCCTGGGCAACAAGAGCAAAACTCCATCTCAAAAAAAAAAAAAAAAAAAAAAAAAAAAAGAATGCATGATCTCAAAGTGAGATTTGTGTGAGCTGAGAAAAATAAGAAAGTTCACATGCATTCTGTTTAAAGTTCAACCTTTTATTCCAAGATATCATATTTTCCTTCGTGTGTGTGTACGTGTGTGAGAGACAGTTGTAACAGGAAACGGTAGTGATTGTCTTTTTGTATGTGGGGTTCTGTGTCTGTGTGCTCAGGTGGTGGCTGAATTGATGGACTTACTTGCCGTGATGAAAAGTACGTAACAGAACTTCTACCTGTATTAGTCAGGGTTCTCTAGAGGGCAGAACTAATAGGATAGATGTATATCTAAAAGGGAATTTATTCAGGAGAATCGGCTTACATGATCACAAGGTGAAGTCCCACCACAGTTCGTCTGCAAGCTGAGGAGTAAGGAAGCCAGTAGTGGCTCAGTTCGAGCCCCAAAACCTCAAAACCAGTGAAGCCAACATTGCAGCCTTCAGTCTGTGGCCAAAGGCCCAAGAGCCCCTGGCAAACCACTGGTGTAAGCCCAAGAGTCCAAAAGCTAAAGAACTTGGAATCTGATGTTCCAGGGCAGGAAGCATCCAGCTCGGGAGAAAGATGAAGGCCAGAAGACTCAGCAAGTCAGCTTCTTCCACCGTCTTCTGCCTGCTTTTTCTAACCTTGCTGGCAGCCAATGGGATGGTGCCTACCCACGTTGTGGGTGGGTCTTCCTCTCCCAGTTCACTGACTCAAATGATAATCTCTTCTGGCAACAGACAGAAATACCCAGATACACCCAGAAACGATACTTGGCATCCTTCGAGTCAATCAAGTTGACACTTAATATTAACCATCATGGTACCCCAGAATTTTGTTTGTGTTCTCTGGAATCTCAAATCTGGTCCCTCCCAGCCGGGCGCGGTGGTTCACGCCTGCAATCCCAGCACTTTGGGAGGCCAAGGCAGGCGGATCATAAGGTCAGGAGTTTGAGAGCAGCCTGACCAACGTGGTGAAACCCCGTCGCTACTAAAAATACAAAATTAGCCAGGCATGGTGGTGCATGCCTGTAATCCCAGCTACTCGGGAGGTTGACGCAGAAGAATCGCTCAAACCCCAGAGGCGGAGGTTGCAGTGGGCTGAGATCACACCATTGCACTCCAGCCTGGGCAACAAGAGCGAAACTTCATCTGAAAAACAAACAAACAACAACAAAAAAAAAAACTGGTCCCTCCTAACACTCCAGCTCTTGGGGCTCTGAAGGTCCACCTCCAGCCCACTCCCATATCCACACATGCTTGTGGCTGCTAGAGCAATTCATCCCCTTCCTCACCCTGTGGTCCTCCCTGAACCCATAGGATAGAACATCCACTGCTCTCCTCCTGAGAGAACCACAGTAGAAGAGGAGTAAGCAAAACATTACTGGGCACAGCTATTCTGCACCTCACCTTGTACTTGATTTGCAGAACTACTAAGATGAATGATACATGGTTCTGACCCTAAAGGAGTTCAAAGTCTAGCAAAGGTGACAGAGGTCTCCCGCCATCCTGTTCGTTCACTCTTCCTTGTTCTACTGAGCTATGGGTCTCCCAGGAAACATGCTCTGGTCTCTAGCACTGGAGGATTTTTTTCTCCAAAGAAAGGATCCCCTAGAATTCTGGTTTTTACCAGAACCAAGAACCAGGAACAAGACTCTGGCCAAAATATTTGGCCAGACTTTGTTAATTTCATGACGCAGGGAAAATGCAAGTTTCACGCTCCTGGAATGGCTGCAAGCAAGACCCTCTGAAAAGCCTGTTCTTCAAATAAGTTCGTCAGACACCATGTGTTTGAATCCAAGCTCCAGCCCCTAGTAAAGGTGGGACCCTGACTGAGGGAGTGGCTTAGCCTACACTGTGTAGCCTTCTCTATACTGTTATACTTAAAAATAATATTTAAGGTAAAAAAACAAAGATGACTATGTCAAGGCCAAATTAGGTGAGCACTGCATAAGAAGAGAATTCCACAAATAAACAGTTGGCCCCAAACTCAACTTCCTGGTGGCCAAAGCAATGACAGTAAGTCTATCAGTGACAACATTCCCAGTATCCTCAGCTTTAACCATAGTAAAGATTGACAAGAAACATTGACTTTCTGTCTGTGAGGCAGGACAGAAATTTGTCTTTTCAAAACCTTTCATAGAATAGCACAATTGATGTTATGAGAGCATCTCAAACAATACTCTGAAATAAAATTTAACAGTGTGTTTCTAGGGGTGTTTTATTAAACTTCTCCATTCAAGCTCATGTACCAAATGTAAAACCCATGGTCATAATTGTGCAAAACTGAGAACCACCCAAATGTCCTTCACTAGGTTATTGGATACACAAACTGTACTACATCAGAACCACGGAATACTATGCAGCAATGAAAAGGAACAAATGCAACAATGTGGATGGATCTCAAAGGTATCCATCCAATATGCTGAGTGAAGAAAAGCCAGTCTCCAAAGATTCTATATTGTATGATTCCATTTACATATAACATTCTCAAAATTACAGAGCTCCAGAGGTACAGGACAGATGAGTGATTGCCAGGGGTCAAGCAAGGACTACAAGGAGAACCAGGCATGGCGGCTCATACCTGTAATCCCAGCACTTTGGGAGGCTGAAGCAAGAGGATCTCTTGAAACCAGGAATTTGAGACCAGCCTGGGCAACACAGCAAGACCCCATCTCTGCAAAAAAAAAAAACAATTTAAATATTAGCCAGGCATGGTTGTGTCTGCCTGTAGTCCCAGCTACTAGGGAGGCTAAGGTGGGAGCATCACTTGAACCCAGAAGTTTGAGGCTGTAGTGAGCTATGTTCACTGCACTCCAGCCTGGGCAAAAGAGTGAGACTCTATTTCTTTAAAAGAAAAAAAAAAAAGACTACAAAGCGTAGTTACATAGAGCTCCTTTGAGGTGATGGAAAAATTCTGCTTCATGATTGTGCTATGCACAAACCTATACATGGCAGAAATTTGCACAAAACTGTACACACACACACACACACACACAAAGATAAGATCTATAGTTTAGCAGTATTGCAATGTGGATTTCCTAGCTTTGACATTGTACTGCAATCATGTAGGATGTCACCACTGGGGAAAGATAAGTGAAGGGTTCAAGGGACTCTATGTACTATTTTTGCCACTTCCTGCGAGCCTATAATTATTTCAAAATAAATAGGAAAAAAAAAAGACAATAGCTGTGCTCTAAGGTCCTACCTGCTCCTGAATTCTGTAACTCAGGGACCCTGGCCTTCCGCCCTGAAGGTAAAACCTTGCTGTTTCTACACAAACCCCTTCCCTCCCCTCCCAGCAGCCCTTGATTCTCCGGCTTAACAGCTCCCAGGGCCCACCGAGCTGTGATTCTGAAGTTGTCTTTGATCACTCACTTTAGGTCTCTTACCACTTAAGCTGCCTGTATTTAAACTCTCCCTGAGTGATCTCCATCCTTTTATCCAGGTCCTTTGATGGCTTGACTCTGGTCACTTGCTAATCCAGCCGAGGTTCTTGCTTCCTGCCAGGTTTTTCTTCCGACTTCTCATCCTCCCCTTTGTTGCTCACCCTTTGCTTGGCAAAGAGGCCAGGATGGAGAGGGCAGGAGAGCACAGGAGTGCTGACCGCAGCCGTTTCATTCGTCTGGTCTGAGAAACTCTCAGCTGGCCCTGGGGCATCAGCTCAGTGCCCCTGCTTTCCAGACCAAGATCAAGACCTGTGATTTAGTGAGCATTACTTCATATCACTTTGAAATTGAGGTTCTGGAAAATCTGGCCATGGGAGGTCCCTGTGGGTGTCTGTGGCCGGAGAACTCTTTCAGGAGAATGAAAATAGCTGTAGAGTCCAAAGCATCAGGAGATGGAGATTCAAGGGCTTAAACCTTTTTTTTTTTTTTTTTTTTTTTTTTTTTTTTTTTTTTAATTTGAGACAGAATCTTGCTCTGTCACCCAGGCTGGAGTGCAGTGACACTATCTGGGCTCACTGCAGTCTCAGCTTTTCAAGTTCATTATCCTCCCACCTTAGCCTCCCAAGTAGCTGGAATTACGGGTCCACACCACTATGGCTGCTATTTTTTTTTTTTTTTTTTTTTTTTTTTTTTTTTTTTTGAGACAGGATCTGTCTCAGTCACCCTGGAGTGCAGTGGTGCGATCTCAGCTCACTGCAACCTCTGCCTCCCAGGTTCAAGCGATTCTCATGCCTCAGCCTCCTGAATAGCTGGGATTACAGGCATGCGCCACCACACCCAGTTAATTTTTGTGTTTTTTGTAGAGACAGGGTTTCACCATGTTGCCCAGGCTGGTCTTGAACTCCTGAGCTCAAGTGATCTGCCCGCCTTGGCCTCCCTAAGACTACTTCAGTGTAATACTTTCTTTCTCCAGAAAAAGAAGAGATGCATTTGAAAGGGCTTCCGTTCTTTTTCCCCTTTATTGACTGCCTGGGCCCTGCAAACAGATGAGGTCATGTGATTTAGGGGGAAAAATGGGTAGGGGCGAACAGAGTGGCTCAAGCTTGCAATTCCAGCCCTTTGGGAGGCCGAGGCAGGAACATCGCTTGAGACCAGGAGTTCGAGACTGCAGTGATCTATGATTGCACCAAACTCTGTCTCTAATAATAATCATCATAAAAACGAGGCACCATGGCTGACCAGAGAGAGGGTCTCCTTCTTGGCCTCTCATAGCCCCTTCATAACACTTGTCTCTGTTTGGAATCATACATGTGGCACTTGATTGATCCTCCACCGCCAACCATGCTTTCTGTGGGGTGAGCTCTGCTTCTCTTTTGCTCCCCACGCACAGTGTCTGCTGGTGCATACTAAGTCTTCCATAAATATTTGCTGAATGTAAGAATGATGGAGTTAATTTAAGCCCAAGGAGTGAGGCCAGGTTCAAAAGGCCTGGAAATGAGTCAAATAAGAATCCGAAGAGCAGCTGACACTGGCTTAGCACTCACAGACGAGAAGTCTTGTTCTATGCACTTTGCCTGCTGTAACTTCTGCAACAACCCTGAGGGTAGGCACTGATGTTAGTGCTGTCCTAAGGATGAGGAAGTTGAGGGACAAGGAGCTTAAGCTGCTTGTCCTTGGTACCACAGCTGGGTATTCGAATGCCCATAGAGCCTGTGCCTTGAGCCCCCATGCTCTGCAGACCCCCAGAAGTAAACGTGGAAATGTGGTCTCATAGATGGCTGGAAGTCAGAAGGTGAGGCAGCCTTCGGTACCAGGACCTGCCCACTCCTGAGGTTTCCCTCCCCTCTCGTCCCAGGTCTCTCCTTCTCAGCAACCTTTGTGGTCTCCTCTGGTTTCACCCATGTGAGTTGGTGTTTATCATGCACATTTCCTGAGCTCTTCTGTCTTCGCATGTCACGCTGACTCTCTGAGCGCCTCATACATCCCGAAGGTTTGCACTACTGACGCAGGGCAGGTTCTTGGCTTAGCCCAGGAAGGAATTCAAGAGCAAGCCCGTGGTACAAGAAAACAGCTGCACTGAGGATGCAGCAGGCTTGCAGCTCCGTGACTGCTCCTACAAGAGCAGGGACACCTCACAGGCAGTGTGGTGAGAGTAGCAGCTCAGGGCAGTTTTGCAGTCTTTATACCCACTTTTAATGATATGCTAATTAAGGAGCAGCCTTTCAGAATCAGCTAGAAAATGGGCAGTAACTTCCGGGTGGGGGAGGGGGTGTTGCCATGGCAAGGGGCAGTAACTTGCAGGTGTTGTCATGGCAATGGTAAACTGTCGTGGTGCTGGTGGATGTGTCTTTTGATGCCTCTTCCCAGCTTCCACCAGTCTTCAATCTGGTCTGGGGTCCAGTTGCACCTGCTCCCTATCTCACCATTGTTTTCACGTCGATGACTCCCCATGCCTCTGACCAGGTAATTCTCAACCAGGACAATCGTATCCTCCAGGCACATGTGGCAATATCTGGAGATGTTTTTGGTTGTCATAATTGCAAAGAGGGGGTGCAGTGGGCATCTACTGGCTGGAATCCAGGGATTCTGCCAAACTGCCTACAATGCAGAAGGCGGCTCCCAAGAACAAAGAATATCTGGCCTCAAATGTCACTAGTACCAAAGTTGGAAAAGCCTGGTTGACCTAACCCTAAGAAGGATCTCCAGCTGCCTCTTGGATGTGTTCCTCTTGGATGTCCCCACAGTGTCTCAAGCGCTGTCTTCCAGAATGAATTTACTATCTACTCCTCTCCTTCAACATTACCTGTCGACATGCCTCCTGGCATTTTCCAGCCCTGTGAATCATAATACCATCCACGCTCATATTTCATCTGGGAACCCGGTCTCTTCTTCCTGCATCCATCACTCACCCAGTCCATCAATTCTACCTTGTAAATGCCAAGTCTGAATTCTTCTCTCCTTCTCGTCAGCTCTGCCCACATTCTCTCATCTACACAAGTATCAGCCTCTCTGCCAGCCTTTGTCCCTGCAGTTATACCAGCCCCCACTGCTCCAGCCCATCACTCAACTTCTAGACAGAGATCCTTCTAGGGCACAAAAGTATCGCCTCCTCCACAGAACTCCCCACTGGGTTTCCTTTTGGGTTGAAAAGGGGTGAAGACATTCATCCTTTTCATCCTTTGGTGATGAAAATACTCTAGCACTAGACGGTGGCGGTGGTTGCATGACACTGTGCATGTACTAAATGCTACTGAGTTGTGTGCACTTTCTCTTTTGTTGTTGTTGTTTTGAGATGGAGTTTTGCTCTTGTTGCTCAGGCTAGAGGGCAATGGCATGATCTTGGCTCACTGCAACCTCCGCCTCCTGGGTTCAAGCGATTCTCCTGCCCCAGACTCCTAAATAGCTGGCATTACAGGTGCCTGCCACCACACCCAGCTAATTTTTTTAGTAGAGATGGGGTTTCACCATGTTGGCCAGGCTGATCTCAAACTCCTGAGCTCAGGTGATCCACCCGACTCGGCCTCCCAAAGTGCTGGGATTATAGGCGTGAGCCACCATGCCTGACCCGTGTACACTTTAAAATGATTGAAATGTAAATTTTATATCACGTGTATTTTATCACAATTTTTTAAAACCCTCCACATTGATCTCAATGCTCCTCCCTGTGGCCTTCCATAATGCGGCCCCTGCTGACCCCTCCAGCCTCTGTTCTTGCTAAGGACGCAAATAAATCGTTGGATTTTGCTGGGGACCAGAGCAAAATCCGAGGTGTCTGAGATCCCACGGTAGAACCAACGAGACGGTGAGGCTTGAGAAAACAGGCTACACTCGGAGAGGGTAGCGGATTGTACTTTGTAAAGGTGGCTCTAGCAGCTCTCCAATCCCCCACGCCCTTGTTAGAATATGACCTTGCTACTCCTCCCAGGGAGGTTGAGGTCTATGTTCCCTCCTTGCGAATCAGAACAGGCTGTAACTGTGGCAGAAAGGATGCTATATGACTTCTGAGACTAGGTCACAAAAGGTAACGCAACTTCCACCTTGCCCACGAGAGCACTAGCCCTGGGCCCGGGAACTGCCATATAAGCCTCCCAACAGCGCTGATACTACCATATTGTCAGGAAGCCCAGTTTAGCCCATGTGGAGAGCCCTATGGAAAGGCCCTGAGATGATGTAAAGAGAGAAGCGCTCAGCCTGCCCCTAGCTGCCCCACTGCCTGCTGTTCCAGCTCCAGCTACTGCATGAGAGAAGCCAAACCACAATTGCCCAGCTGAGTCCTTCCGCAATTCCCAACTCTCAAAGACCACAAGTAATATACAAGGGTCACTGGTTTTAGCCACTACATCTTGGGTGATTTGTTAGGCAGCTACAAAGAAATATGTGTGGCCCTTAACAGCACAGGTGTTGGTCAGCAGCTTGGTCCCTTTTCCAGAACCAACTTACCCAGGGCATGAACTCAGGTAATTATTTCCTGCCTCTGAGCCTCAATTTCCTCATTTTGGGAAACATAATAACAGCACCTACCTCACAGATATCATGGGAAGATTGAAGAAGATAAAGCACCATCATCACTTGGTAATGTGAGCTGTTATTAACACTTTGATCTTTAAAATAATCTCGTGATATCATGACTTTAGTGACTTCTTAGAGCTGCCCTAACAAACCATCACAAATTAGGTGGCTTAAAACAACAGCAATGTATTCGCTCACAATTCTGCAGGTCCAGAGTTCAAAATCAGCCCAGGCACGGTGGCTCACGCCTGTCATCTCAGCACTTTGGGAGGCTGAGGCAGGTGGATCACCTGAGGTCAGGAGTTCAAGACCAGCCTGACCAACATGGTGAAACCCTGTCTCTACTAAAAATATAGAAATTAGCCGGATGTGTGGTGCATGCCTGTAATCCCAGCTACTGGGGAGGCTGAGGCAGGAGAATCACTTGAACCTGAGAAGCAGAGGTGGCAGTGAGCATACGCCACTTCACTCCAGCCTGGGCAACAGAGTGAGACTCTGTCTCAAAAAGAAAAAGAAAAAACAACAAAGTTCAAAATCAAGGTGTCAGGTGGGCCATGCACCCTCTGAGGACTCCAGTGGAGGATCCTTCCTTGCCTATTCCAGCTCCTGGTGGCTCCAGGTGCTCCTTGGCTTGTGGCAGCATCACTCCAACCCCTGCCTCTGCCTTCACGTGACCTTCTCTCTGTGCATCTCTCCACCCTCACCTGGTCTTCTTAAAAAGACACCAGCCATTGGATTTAGGGCCCACCCCAATCCAATATAACTTCACCTTAACTGTAGTAATGACACCTGTAAAGACCCCTTTTCCTAAGTAAGGTCACCTTTACAGGTACTGAAGTTACAATTTCAACATGATGTTCTGGGGGCACATGCTGGAACCCACAACAGTCCCCTCTTTAGGTAGGCAACTACAACACCCACCCTGAGCATGTCACCCTGCCTCTCAGGGTCCCATTGACAAAAGGTGGAAGGTCAGATGCTGGTATGATTACACCCAGTTCTTTTTTTTTTTCTTTTTTTTTTTTTTTTTTTGAGATGGAGTTTACTCTGTCACCCAGGCTGGAGTGCAATGGCATGATCTCAGCTCACTGCAACCTCTGCCTCCCGGGTTCAAGTGATTCTCCTGCCTTAACCTCCCGAGTAGCTGGGACTACAGGCACGTGCCACCATGCCCAGTTAATTTTTTTTGTATTTTTAGTAGAGACAGGGTTTCACCGTGTTAGTTAGGATGGACTTGATCTCCTGACCTCGCCTCAGCCTCCCAAAGTGCTGGGATTACAGGCATGAGCCACGGTGCCTGGCCTCTTTTTTTTTTTTTTTTTTTTTTTTTGAGATGGAGCTCACTCTGTCACCCAGGCTTGAGTGCAATGGTGCGATCTCGGCTCACTGCAACCTCCGCTTCCCAGGTTCAAGTGATTTTCCTGCCTCAGCCTCCCGGGTAGCTGGGACTACAGGCATGCGCCACCATGCCCAGATGATTTTTGTATTTTTAGTAGAGACGGGGTTTCACCGAGTTGGCCAGGCTGGTCCCCAACTCCTGACCTCAAGTGATCCGCCCACCTCAGCCTCCCAAAACTCTGAGATTACAGGCGTGAGCCACCGAATCTGGACTTAATTCCACCCAGTTCTGATATTAGCTGCTTCCATCACACACATCAGGACCAACGTCCCAGGTGTGGAGAAAAACCAATGGCTACTTCAAGCATTACAAGTGAATCCTCGGCCTGCTGCCACTTCCAAGCCAGGACCCAGCAATCCAGTGGGTGCAGGAAGGAGCAAACTCGACCAAGGAACAAAGCTGGAAGGGGATGGGGGAGTCAGCTTTTTCAATGCATGAATATTTTATCAGTCATCAAAGCATTGTTCCTCTTGTGGGGCTCTGAGTACTCTGTTAAAAGAAGCATTTCATTGAGGAAATAGAAATGAATATGGGACAGACACAGATGTTCTAACAGAAGCCCCATGCCACCCTCACAAGGAGAAGGTGCCTGAGCCCTGCAGTTGCGATGCTGCTGACTTCGTGCTGCTCATGATGGAGGAGCTGCGTGTGCGTGAAGCCCAGGTTTCCATGTCACAGAAGCTGCAGCACTAGGACAAGGACTGAGTTCCCTGTGAGGCTCTTTAGACCCTAAGAGTGGGAAGTTGGGAGTCTGGGGTGGCTGAATGGGAGGCAGAAGTGGGCGGCTTAGCTGGGCACTCAGAAGACCTGGCTTTGAGTCTCCGTTCTGCAAACTTCTGGCTAACGATCTTGTTGTGGTTATTATTGTTGTTTGAGACAGGATTTCACTCTGTTACCCAGGCTGGAGTGCAGTGATGCCATCACAGCTCACTGCAGCCTCGACTTCCTAGGCTCAGTTCCCCCACCTCAGCCTCCTGAGTAGCTGGGACTACAGGTGCATACCACCAAACCCGGCTATTTTATTTATTTATTTATTTATTTATTTATTTATTTATTTATTTTGTAGAGATGGGGTCTTGCTATGTTGCTTAGGCTGGTCTCAAACTCCTGGGCTCAAGCGATCCTCCTGTCCGGCCTTCCAAATTATTGGGACTACAGGTGTGAGCCACCATGCCCGACCTGGCCAATGATCTTGGATGCATCCCTGACCTCCCTGAGTTTCTGTTGGCTTGTCCATCAATGGGAGCAAGGGTGGGCATCCTCTCCTTGGAGGACAGTGGCAAGGGTCACATGAGCCTTGGAACTTGCCCTGGAAACCCTAAAGTGCTCTGCCATGTTAACAAAGGTTTGCAAGCCAGGGTGGCCCATTCTCAGCGACTAGGGGCTGGGCACAGAGGAGGCACTTCCTGCAGGCTCCAAAAGGCAGGTTGTTTATTCTCAAGGGAGAAAGGGAGGGAGGCAGCCCGAGATGTCAAAGGGAGATTCTGAGGTTGGAATTCGAGTCTCATCCTGGTTTCTCTCACTATCAGCCTCTACCAGAGCAAGTCTTCTTCTTCTGTGAACCTCAGCTTCCTGTCTGCCAGTCAGGGCATGAGAACATGCTTGGCAAGTTTCCAGGGGGCCCTCACTATGTCTGGGATCCCCCATCAGTCCCAACATTCACCTGCAGGAGAAGGCACCAAAGTCAGCATTGGGGACTGAGGCTGGGTGTATTAGTATGTTCTCACACTGCTGGTAAAGATGTACCTGAGACTGGGTAAATTATTAAGAAAAAGAGGTTGAATGGACTCACAGTCCTACATGGCTGGGAAGGCGTCACGATCATGGCAGAAGTTGAACGGCACGTCTTATGTCGCCACAGGCGAGAGAGAGAATGAGAGCCAAGCAAAAAGGGAAACTCTTAAAAAACCGTCAGGTTTCATGAGACTTACTCGCTACCATGAGAACAGTATGGGAGAAATTGCCCCTATGATTTGATTATCTCCCACAGGGTCCCTCCCACGACATGTGGGAATTCTGGGAGCTACAATTCAACATGAGATTTGGGTGGGGACACAGACAAACCATATCACTGGGTTTACACTCTGCCCCTGTCTCTCCAGCCCTAGGGAGATTCCCCTTCCCTTGCCTACAGCACAGGCTCGGGCAACACTTATTGAGCTAATGAATCAAGGCAAAATTAGGAGGAAGAGTTGCTGGTCTCTCAAAAGACTGGACAGCACATTATATTCATTGTACAACACACTCTTCCCTGCTACCTTCTCCCTATCTGCTTTATAGAACTTCTTACCAGGAAGTATACCCCACATTCCACCAGCCATGTTTACTGTGTGTCATACTCGTGCACTCATACATACACATGCACAGGCCCTGGAATGTCAGCTTCAAAAGGCAGGTTTTGAGTCACTTTTGTTCACTGTTAAATCCTTGGTGTTTCAAACAGCACTGGTACATCAGGCATCAAATAAGTCACTGTTGAATGAATGAGTCAATGAACATATGAATGAGCAAGTGAATGAATGAATAACTGTATGAACAAGTGAGTGAACAAGTGATGAGTGAGGGAGTGAATGAGTGAGTGAATAAATGAATGAGTGAATAAATGAATTAGTAATGAGTGAGTGAGTGAATGAATGAGGGAGGAATTAGTGAGGGAATGAATGAATGAGTGAGGGAATGAGTGAGTGAATACTGAATGAGTGAGTGAATGAGTAAATGAGTGAATGAATGAGTGAATGAGTGAACGAGTGAGTAAATGAGTGAGTGAGGGAAGGAGGGAATGAGTGAGTGAATGAGTGAGTGAGGGAGGGAGGGAATGAGTGAGGGAATGAGTGAGTGAATGAGGGAGGGAATGAGTAAATGAGTGAGTGAGGGAGGGAGGGAGGGAGGGAGGGAATGAGTGAATGAGTAAATCAGTGAGTGAGTGAATGAGTGAGTGAATGAATAAGGGAATGAATGAGTGAATGAGGGAGTGAATGAGTGAGGGAGTGAATGAGTGAGTGAATGAGTAAATGAATGAGTGAGTGAATAAGTAAGTGAATGAGTGAGTGAGTGAGCAAATGGATAATGATGGATGGGTGAATGGATGCACGGTTGGAGGCATGAATGGATTAATGGGAAAATGTATGAATAAATGAACGAATAAGTGAGTGAATGAATGAAGCATGGGACAGGTATAAGCGAGTGAACTTATGAATGAACAAAGACTGAATGTGTGCATGAATATATAAACAAGTGAAGAAATGATCTTTATATTTAATTAATTAATTAATATATAATATATTATATTAATTAATATAACTTATTTATTTATTAATTAAATATAACTTATTTAATTAATATATAAATAAGTGAAGAAATAATAGTTATTTATAAATGATTCATTTACTCAAGTGAGTAAATGAATGGATGGGTAGATGATGAGTGAATAAATGAGTGAGAGAATAAATGAGTGGATCTTTTTTGCCAGATAGAGCACCCTCTCTGAGAGAAAGAGAGCGCCCAGTTGTTTGCCAGGGGTTCCAGCCAGATCTGGACCTGAGGGGAGAAATCTGGGCTGAGCCTCCCCAGCAAAGGGACAGGCACCCTAGTCCCTCTTCCTCCTCTTTACCTTCTCATGAGTATAAATCCCCTCCTCTAACCCCCTGGTTAGTCCAGCACACCTGGATCCGACCACACCTCCACCTGCTCCGAATTCTTTCTCCTCTCATCTGGCCCTGGGAGGCCCCTCCCTGGACTTCCTGCATCCACTCCCACCCCTGCAGGCCGGTCCATTCACACAACAGACCTAAGGGTCTTACAGCAACTGTTCTCACTTCCCCTGCACAGCAGAATCACCTGGGGAACTTTGTGAAAATAACAATGCCCAGGTCTGCCCTCGAGTGTCTGATTGCATTTGGCTCCATTAGGGCCCAAGTGTTAGCAACAGGTTGTTTTTTTAAATAAGACCCCCACGTGATGCTAATATAAAGCCAAGTTTGAGAACCACTGTCTCAAAGGCACGTCACTCTCAAGATAGAGTCCAAGTGGAACAGAAAAATAGAAGAGGAGAGGACAAGACAGGATGGAACAGAACAGATCAGAACAAAATGGATCAGGATAGAACAGAACCGATCCAAATGGATTAGAATAGAGCAGGACAGATCAAAACAGAATGGATCGGGCTGGGCACGGTGGCTCACGTCTGTAATCCCAGCACTTTGGGAGGCCGAGGTAGGTGGATCATGAGCTCAGGAGATTGAGACCATCCTGGCTAACACGGTGAAACCACGTCTCTACTAAAAATACAAAAAATTAGCCAGGTATGGTGCATGGTGGTGCGCACCTGTAGTCCCAGCTGCTCGGAGGGCTGAGGCAGGAGAATCACTTGAACCTGGGAGGTGGAGGTTGCAGTGAGCCGAGATTGCGCCACTGCACCCCAGCCTGGGTGACAGAGCTAGACTCAGTGTCAAAAAAAAAAAAAAAAAAAGGATCAGACTAGAACAGAACAGATAAGAATGGATCAGGATAGAACAGAACAGAACAGAACAGCATCCCAACCCCACTTAATCATCAGCGCCTCCTTACCACGGGCCATAGGCACCGCCCACTGCCTTCTCCCTTCCTGCCTCTACCTTCACCTCCTGTTTCTTTCCCTCAAACACAGAAGCTTCCTCCCACCTCAGGGCCTCTGCGTGTGCTGTCACCTGCCTGGTCTACAGTTTCACTAACTGCAGGTAGGTTCTTCATGTGGGTCTCAGTACAATGCCACCTCCTCCAAGAGGCCCTTTCTGATTGTCCTCCCTGCAGCTGCATTTCTCCCAGACACCTTTCATCCCATCACCCTGTTTTTTCTGTTTTGTTTTTTTGTTTTTTGTTGTTTTTTTGGTTGTTTTTTTTTTTGAGACAGAGTCTTGCTCTGTCGCCCAGGCTGGAGTGAGTGCAGTGGTGCAATCTCGGCTCACTGTAACCTCCGCTTCCTGGGTTCAAGTGATTCTCCTGCCTCAGCCTCCTGAGTAGCTGGGATTACAGGCGCGTGCTACCACACCCGGCAATTTATTTTTTATTTATTTATTATTTTTTTTTATTTTTAGTAGAGACAGGGTTTCACCATGTTGGCCAGGCTAGTTTCGAACTCCTGACCACAGGTGACCTGCCTGCCTTGGCCTTCCAAAGTGCTGGGATCACAGGTGTGAGCCATAGCGCCCAGCCTCATTGCCCTGTTTTGTTTTCTTCATAACACTAATCACTGTCTGAATCTCTCAGATAGATTATTGGTTCATGTGTTTATCGTCTGTTCCCATGTGAGCTAGGAAGGGTGGAGATCTTCTTGGCCACCCCCATTCATGTGTCCCCAGGCCCTGGAACAATCTCTGACACATAGCAGGTATCTGGCAGGCATTTATGGAATGCATGAATGGATGGGGGAATGAATGAGATTCTTTGACGTTGTCAGATCCTGGAGTGCACATGTTTTGGTTTGTTATTGTTCATTGTTGCTCGCTTAGCAGAGTGTCTCAGCATGTCCCGAGGTGGACGTGTGGGACCAGATGTCCTGAGCATCGTAGGACATTGAGAAGCATCCCTGGCCTCTTCCCACTGGAGATGCCAGTAATACCACTCCCCACACGCACTAAGAACAACCAAAACTGTCTCCAAACATTGCCAAATGTCAGGTGGGGGAGAGAATCGCCCCAGCTGAGGACCCTGGCGCTGCAGTATTTAATCCAGCACCTGGGCGCTAGGAGTGCTGAACACGTGTTTTTTGAATTTGGGAATCAAATCTTGCCTCTGGAGCAGTTCCAGAATATGACCAGCAGATGGAAGCAGAGACCGCCCTTTCGGTAGCATGGTTGCCCTCACTTTGCAAAAAGTTTCTCAGCCTAGCAACTGATTTTCCAATAGCACTTATTTAGCCCCATGGGGCTATGTGAGCAAGCCACTCATTTGCGCCTTTCCAGATTAGACAGGGATGTCGCAGCAACGTCCTGAACCCAGGAGCAGACAGCCAGTAAAGAAGTGCAGGCGTTGGTGGGACTCCAGGGAGGATCATCTTGGGATCAGGCAGTTCTGAATTTTACTCCCAGTTGCATCCCTTTCTCTCCTTATCCCCTTAGTCCAGCTATGTTAACCTGCTGGTGCCTCAGTTTCCTCATCTGTACCCTGCTTTGCTTATCTCCTAGTCCTCATCCCGGGCTACATATTTCATATGCCTCTCTCTCCTCAACCATGTGGCACCCCAGACAGCAAGGGCTGGATCTGGAGGAGTCACTGCCCCCTAGTTGCTGGTGTGTACTGGCCTTCCTTTGGGTGTTTGTTGAATGACTGACTGACCAACTGGCATTGAGAATAGCACAGGTGCATAGAAAGTACTCAGTGGGTGTCAACTATGATGATGACAATGCTGGTGTCATGGTGATGATGATGTCATGATTAAGATGATGATGCCATATTGTTGATAATGGTATTGTCATCTTTTAATCCACATCAGTATTCCCCAAACCATCAGCACCTCCCAGAGTTTCCTAAGCCAAAGGCTCCCCGGGCCCTTCCCTACATCTCATGACTTGGAATCTTACAGGAACAGAATCTCAGCCATGGTTTTGGGTTAGAATAGCCTGGAGAGCTCTTTAAAAACACTGATGGCTGGACCCCATCCCTAGAGAATATCAGATCAAGGATGTAGCCAGAGCAGCAGGATTTTGGGAATCACCCAGGTGATTCTAAGAGCAGCAAGGTGACAACCCTTCTCTGTCACTTAACAAACACCCCACCTCAGCATTTATGCAAAGTGTGGCTCTGGGCCAGAAGCCTCAGTGTTGCCTGGAAGTTGGTTAGAAATGTGAGTTCCTGCTGGGCGCAGTGGCTCACGCCTGTAATCCCAACACTTTGGGAGGCTGAGGTGGGCGGATCACGAGGTCAGAAAAATCGAGACCATCCTGGCTAACACGGTGAAACCCCGTCTCTACTAAAAATACAAAAAATTAGCCAGACGTGGTGGCAGGCGCCTGTAGTCCCAGCTACTCCAGGAGGCTGAGGCAGGAGAACGGTGTGAACCCAGGAGGCGGAGCTTGCAGTGAGCCGAGATTGCGCCGCTGCACTCCAGCCTGGGCGACAGAGCAAGACTCCATCTCAAAAACAAAAAAAAAAAAGAAGAAAGAAATGTGAGTTCTTGGGCTTCACCCAGTCCTCCCGGCTCAGACACCCTGGGGGTGGCATCAGCCCGTGAGTACCAACAAGCCCATAGAGTCTCGGGCACGCTAAATGGGAACAGCACTGCCTCAGGGGACCTGGAGGTGGCGCCCATTCCCAGGGGCAGAACACCAGGATGAAAGGAGGATTGGATTTTTCTGGGGGAGGATGGAAAAGGTATGATTAGTCTTGAAGAGCGCTCTATCAATTGGCCAGCCTCTTGGGAGTCTTGCAGCTTCATATTGCAGACCTAACCCAACCCTGCAGAAAGCCAATGTCATGCCAGAGTTATTTTAGAGCAAAAGGAACTCCAGGCCAAAGCTCCCCAGAGAGAGCTCAATGCACTACAGGGCCCAGGAGGTAGGGCGCCCTCTCCCTTTCTCAGGTCCACCAAGGAGCTGATCCAACGGACACGGGTGAGAAGGAAATGAAGTCGGAGGGGCGCAAGGACTTTGCAATCTGTAAAACTCTGTGTGTGATTAAAGGATCGTTTTTATTTCTTGTAAAGAGGTTTGGCACTCCCTCAGGCTCCTCCAGGCCACACGGACACACACGCACATGAGCACACAAGCACTAGGATAACAGCCAGGCCCCGAGCTTAGTCCGCGGGGATTTGTGGGGGACGGGGGTGGTGCCTGGCCTCCCCAAGTGGCCTTTGAGGAAGAGGAGGCCATAGCCCATGAAGATGGGTCCATGAAGCTCCGGGGCCAAACCCCTCCCTCCCCTTCATGACCCAGTGCCCAGGCTCATATGGCCTGGTCCTGCCTCCGTCTCAGGCTGAGTTCACGGGCTGCTGCCAGGAAGGCCCCCCCGGTGAGCAGCTCCGCGATGAAGCTGATCCAACCCAGGGCCAGGGACCAGCCGAAGTGGATGTCGACCTGGTCCAGGAGGGCCTTCTCCTCCAGGAGACATAGCGCCTCCCGGAAGGCGGCAGCTGAATATGCTATGTAGACACTGATCCCAGCAAGGGTCACCATGGCTGCAGGGAGGGCAAAGGGAGAGCAGATCAACCCCCACCCCACCCCAGCACTCCCCTCTTCCTCCTCGCCCTGCCCAGCCACGCTGCCCGATGTCCAGCGTCCTCTTTCCTTCCTGCTGCAGGACCTTTGTGCCTGCTGGTCTCCCCACTAGATGCACTCACCCCTGCTTCTCTGTCTGTCATCAGCAACTCCTACCCTTCCCACACATCACAGCTCAGGCTTCGATTCCTGGACTTGCCTGAGCAGTGATTCCACAGCACCATACAGCTGCCCATCACTGCCCAGGTCACAATTGCAACTTTGCATTCGTTTGTGTAATTTTTTTTTTTTTTTTTAAGACGGAGTCTCACTCTGTCGCCCAGTGTGGTGGTGCAGTGGTGCAATCTCAGCTTGCTGCAAGCTCCGCCTCCCAGGTTCAAGCTATTCTCCTGCCTCAGCCTCCTGAGTAGCTGGGACTACAGGTGCCCACCACCAGGCCCGGCTAATTTTTGTATTTTCAGTAGGGACAGGGTTTCACAATATTGGCCAGGCTGGTCTCAAACTCCTGACCTCAAGTGATCTGCCTCTCTTAGTCTCCCAAAGTGCTGGGATTGCAGGCGTGTTTGTGTAATTATTTAACTAACATCTGTCTCCCATGAGTTTCCAGAGGGCAGACATGCTCGTGTTGGTTTTGCTCATTTTCAATTCCCCAGCACCTAGAATGGTGCCTGACCCTTGGTGGTTTTCCACAGATATTAGATTTGAGCCACATGGTCCAGTACAATAGCTACTGGCCAGTTACACATGGCTATTTAAATTTAATTAATTTAAATAAAGTTAACAGCTCAGTCCCTACCAGCACTCGCTGCCCTGGCCTGGTTTGCAGCTCCCGATGCTCGGCACGGACTAGGGAACTTCTCCACCATCACAGAAACTTCTATCAGGCAGTGCTGGTTTTGAGAATTTGTCATTGGGTGAACTATGAATGCTAGTATTAATAATAATAGTGAGTGGTTAGAGGAAATGAGAGCTTTGCAATATTTTCACCTCCAGACATCCCTTTTGCTTTTTTCCCTCTGTGGATTCCAAGGGTGCATGTCAACACTGCTTTTTTTTCTTTTTTTAAGGAACATTTTAAATACACAGGGATACAGGGAGCCGTAAGGCAGCCAGCCATGTGCCAGGTCCCACTTTTTTTTTTTTTTTTTTTTTTTTTTTTTTTTTTTTTTTTTGAGACAGAGTCTCGCTGTCGCCCAGGCTGGAGTGCAGTGGCATGATCTCGGCTCACTGCAAACTCCGCCTCCCAGGTTGACGCCATTCTCCTGCCTCAGCCTCCCGAGTAGCTGGGACTACAGGCACCTACCACCACACCCAGCTAATTTTTTATATTTTTAGTAGAGACGGGGTTTCACCGTGTTAGCCAGGATGGTTTTGATCTCCTGACCTCATGATCCGCCCACCTCGGCCACCCAAAGTGCTGGGATTACAGGCGTGAGCCACCGTGCCCGGCCAAGGTCCCATTTTTCAAAACGTCTGGTCCACTGAACCAACCAATGGTGCGAACCTAGCCGATGTCTGTCCACCTGTTGTTTTGTTTTGTCTTGTTTTCGTGTGTACTGCTGTTTACTTGACAAGTAAACATATGTATTTATGGTGCACGGCACAAGGGTTTGATACGCATGTGTACACTGTGGAATGGCTCAGTCGAGTTATTCAACACAGGCACGGCCTCACATAGTTAGCATTTCTTTTGTGTGTGGTGAGAACTAAAATCTACTCTCAGCGATTTTCAAGAACACAATAGGCTGTTGTTAACGTGATGTGACCGTGATGCCCAATAGGTCACTGGACTTCCTCCTTTTGAACTGAAATTGTGTGCTCTTTGACCAACATCTCCCCCCGCTCCCCTGCCCCACCAGCCTGTTCCATTCTCTGCTTCTGTGAATTTGACTCTTCTGGATTCTACATAGAAAGGAGACCATGAGGTGTTTGTCTTTCTGAGCCTGGTCCTGCCCGTTTTTCAGTCAATCAAAGCAGTATCGATCAGAACGGCTGATCAGCAGGGGAGCTTGAGGGTGGCTGGAGCGAGGGTCTCTTGCCAGCTCACAGCCCTAAAGCCTGAAGCCATCATGAGTTCGGGCAAAGGTAATATACACGGCTTCTTTGGTGAAATAATAAAAGCGATTCTTGGAAGCTGCTCCCTCTGCACTGCTCCCGTCTTGGAACCAGAGACGAAGTGATTCTGGACTGGAAACCACTCATCTCTTCCAACTGATATCCCAGAAGGGGAAAATGAACCCCACGAGGTCCTGGGATCCTCCTCCTTTGCTGAGGGTTCATACACAGTAGCCAACGCCCAACCCCCAGACCACAAGCCAGAGCCCCAGGCAGGGTGGGCACCTACCTCCAAAGAGGAAGAGAGTTCCAGTGAGCAGAAGGAGGAGGTAGGCTCGGAGGAGGAAGCTCAGAAACCCTGTCATCCCCCCAAAAACCATCAGGATCAGGCTGAGCGGCAGCAGAATCACAAACGTCCCATGCATGGCTTAGAAGAGATAGAGAGGATACCAGGCAGAGGAGAGTTACTAACATCCTTCATTCAATCAACCAACACTTCCCGAGCACCTACTGGAGCTGGGGAAAATCCACACTGTCACTGGCCCTGTGACTATTACTTCTACTGTTTCTCATGATGATGATGACCATGGCGACGGCGGTTGAGGCTCATCGTGTGCAAGGCTGTGTGCTTTGTTGTTGTTTTTGTTGTTGTTTGTTATTGTTTGTTTTGTTTTTGAGACAGGGTCTTGCTCTGTCACCCAGGCTGGAGTACAATGGCATGACCATGGCTCACTGCAGCCTCAACCTCCTGGGCTTAAGGGAACCTTTCACGTCAGCTGCCCGAGTAGCTGGGACTGCAGGTGTGCACCACCACACCCGGCTAATTTTTTGATTTTTGGTAAAGATGAGGTCTTGATATGTCGCCCAGACTGGTCTCAAACTCCTGGACTCAAGCGATCCTCCTACCTTGGCCTCCCAAAGTGCTGGCATGACAGGTGTGAGCCACTGTGCCTGGCCAGAGCTGGTTTCTAACAAGAGGGGAGCCATAATGCAGATGCTCACACACATCATTAATTATTCATTACAAGAGCTGGGTGTTAGGGAGTACTTGGGATTGGGGGATGGCTGGCAGTGGTTTGTGCTTAGCTCTGCCTCCACAGCCATGGGACCTTAGGAGATCTAAAAGCCACTGTGGTCTTTAGCACGGCATGTGGGGACAGCACTTGCTGATCATTTAGAAGTTATCCTTCTCCCAAGGCTGGCTTCACTGACCGGAGTGCCCGCCCTGTTCTCTACAAGAACATGTTTGTCACCACAAGAAGGAGCCTCGTGCAAGCTTTTTGGGTTTTGTTTTGTTTAAAGTTTTTGCCAGCACCTTGATTGCATCATGCAAGCTTTTTGAATGGGATGGGGGAGCAGGGACTCTGTGGATGAAGGGCTTTGGGCATTGAGAGAACTAAAGGGGACACTGTTATTCTCAGGGCATGAAGACCACATGATGTGTGGGATAACCAAAGTGAAGGGGGAGATGCTGCCCCTGGATTGCAAAGTCGAACGGATCCACCTGGAGAACAATCCTGCATTGAATGTATTTCTCTTGCCTCCTCTTTAATAAGATCTGGGACCAATTCTAGAGAACTCCCAAGCCCAAATAGTCAAAGACAAATATTAATATAATCTATAAAATCAGCAAGTAGAACAGAATGAATGACATGAAAGTCAAGACCCATGGTGGGGGGTGAATGGAGGAAGAGGAAGAGGAAAGGAGGAAGTCTAAGGTTTCAGGGTCTATACCTCTGCCACTACTTTGGCTCTGAGCTTCCCAGCATGCAAAGAAAAAAGGGAAACAAGTGCAAAGTTATTTTTTTATCCATCCTTCATTTACCAAATGTGTATTGGTTGTTTACTATGAGCTGGGTGCCAAGCATCTTTAAATCCTTTTGGCAATAGGATAGGTATGAAAATAAATACTTTCTTCTCATCCTTCAGTATGAAAATAAATACTTCCTTCTCATCCTTTAGTACAGGCTAAGCATTGTTTGTTCTGGGAAGTCTTTCCTTACTCTGTATTCACCACTGCCCATCCAGCCAAGTGCCCTTCCTCTGTGCCCCCTCAGCACCCCATATGGACAGGCATTTATTACCTAGTGTTGAGGGCATCTGAGTCACTTTTATGTCTCACCTGACAGGACATGAGTTCCTTGGCAAGGAGGATCTTATTTGATCTTATTTCCTTGTGCACAATTGTGTCCCTGAGTTTCTAGCAGAGGTTCTGTTCTGGGACATGGTAAGTGCTGAAGAGATGTGTGTTGACCAACGTATTGAATGAATGAGTGAGTGAATGAGTGAACTTTGAGCTAGACAGTGTGGCTCTCAGGCAGGAAAAATACGGCAGTTTCTAGGCAATAAGAAAAAAACTGAGGAAGCCTAAGAGACGACTTCATGGCGACGAAAAATATAGACTTCAAAGCCAGATTATTTGCACTCGAATTCAGGCTGACTTTGGGGTCCTAGGCATGTCATGTAATTACTCAGAACCTCCATTTCCACTTCTTATGAAATGGAGGTAAAAGTATACGGCTCACAGAATTATCATGAGAATAATACTTGTAAAGCCCATAGGGCAACATGGGGCGATGTAGTAAGATATGCAGTCTTGTGTCCCATAGAGCAGGCACTAAATAAATCATAACTCTACCAATAATAAAGATGATGAGAATAATAATTTGGTCTGTGACCTCCACTGTGACCAAATCACTTTGTCTTCAGTCCCTCAAGTGGCAGTAACTTTGGTGAGTCAAGAAAACAAGACTGAACTTCCTCTCAGGGCTGTCCTGGGATGAAATGGATTACAGGGGATGAGACCTATGGTCTTTCTTCCTTTCTTTCTTTCTTTTTCAGGGAAAAATCTTGGGCAGGGAAGTACCACAGCTCATGCAAACACCTAGTCCTTTAAAATCCATCCCCCGCACACCATCGTCTCAGACTGTGGCCGAGAAAGGAAATCATTTCTCATTCAGAAATTAATGAGGTTTCCCAGAGCTGATGCAGCCATGGCGGCCCCATGTGAGTTCCGCAGTCATGCTGCAAGCTGCCTTGATGTCCACATTCAATTAAATGTCTGGGTAAGAACAAGTTACCCAGGAGAGACTTGTAAAATCTCCTGCTGAAATTTGGTTTAGCTTTCTTTGTGTGTGTGCCCTATTCTTTGCTATGTTTTTTTTTCCCCAGGATTGTGGTTTTAGAACATAATGTTGATTCCAAGTTCTGTTCTACTTGCAAATGTTCCCATCGCTAGCCACATCTCTGAATGCGCCTAGGGAAGATATTCCCCTTTGGAATGTGAATATGATAAAAATAATCATCACCACCAATTTTGTGGGGACTGGGTTATTTGGGACATGGTGGATATGTAGTTTCAGAGTGAGGGGTTACAGTCAAAAGACCACTGAATAAGGATCTGTGCCATACAAGCTGTGTGACTCTGGACAAATGACTGGACCACTCTGAGCCTTGTCGGCAAAACAAGAGTAAAAATACTTGCCCACTGATCTCCTAGAACTTATTAAAGTCAGCAAACATATTAAGAGTGTCTGCTGTGAGTCTAGCTCCACACTGAGCACTGAAGACAAAGAAATAAGTCACAGACAGTTCCTCTCTTGCCGGCATGTTGATGGAGTATGTGTATGATTGACCATCCAAACCACAGTTTTGAGAATCAAACAATCATCAACGGTATTAAATTATCTACCGTGACCATAGGTGTCTACAGGGACCAGGCAGGATAAACCAGGACAACTGGTCACCCCACTTCTCCGTTTATTGTTTCAGTAAACACTGATGCAACACCTGCCACCTATGCTCACCAGGGTTTCAATGTCAGCCCTATCACTTCTAGCTGAGGGGCTGTAGGCGAGTTACTTTATAACTTTCAAGCCTCAGTTTTCTCATCAACTAAATGGGAATACTAAGAGGATGCACTTCACAGGATTGTGTACTGAGGATGAGATAAAATGGACAAACTTCTTAGAATAGTGCTTGTCACATCATAAACCTAATAAAAGTGTTAACTGTTATTCTCAGCTTGATATTGTGCTATCTAAATGAAATAACGTGCGTGAAATCTTGCACACCTTTTGGTAATACGGAAAACCTGTTACAACCAAACACAGATCTAAGGTCATGAGACCTGATTCCCGTTCATCAACAAGTCTCTAATGAACCCCTGTGATGGAGAGAAAGAAACAGTTTCCAGGCCGGGCACGGTGGCTCATGCCTGTAATCCTAGCACTTTGGGAGGCCGAGCCGGGTGGATCACGAGGTCAGGAGTTCAAGACCACCCTGGCTAACATGGTGAAACCCCGTCTCTACTAAAAAATATAAATAAATAAATAAATAAATAAATAAAAATAAAGAAACAGTTTCCAGCTTCTGGGAACTGGCGTGGCGCTCATAGCTAGACTGCGGTATTCTGCTGGATATAATATCGTAGAACTCCGACATCAGATGAGATCATCTGAGACCACAACACAATGAGGCCCAGCAAGGGCCCTCCACAGGCTGCCTAAGCAGAGGTGAAAACAAGGTCTCTGTGCCACCCACAGAATATCCACACCTCCTTCTCCCAGCTGACATGAGTGTCCCTACTTGCTCAACACAGCTCGTCTGCCTCCCTGTAGATAAGATTGAGATATTCGGTCACAGAATTGTCTCCGCTTCCTGATATTACCCAGTCCAGAGCAAACCTCCAACTCCTCAGACCCTCCAAAGCCACCCCATCAAAGCCCGAATCCCGTAAGTCCTTCCTAGCAACCTCTTACTGAGACACCCCACGGCTCCCCATGGTGTGTGTTCTCCTTTGCTGCAATGAGTAATAAACCCCAACTTGAACTGCAGGGGTGTCCCCAGTGGTCTCAGGCTGGAGGGCATTGGCAGGGGCCAGGGGCTCTCCCAGGCACTGGCGAGCGGGGAGGATATGATGGAGCAGGACAGAGGTGGCAGGAATCAAAGGCCGGCAGGACCTGGAAAATGTCTTTCTTGTGATGTATTCTTGCACATCCCGAATGCCCAGTGACTTGCAACCCAGAACCTAGAAGGTAGTACATGCTCCCTGTGCAATGGATGGCTGAGTTAATGAATGAGAGAAGGAAGGAAGGAAGGAAGGAAGGAAGGAAGGAAGGAAGGAAGGAAGGAAGGAAGGGAGGGAGGGAGGGAGGGAGGGAGGGAGGGAGGGAGGGAAGGGAAGGGAAGAAGGGAGGGAGGGAGGGAGGGAGGGAAGAAGGGAGGGAGGGAGGGAGGGAGGGAAGAAGGGAGGGAGGGAGGGAGGGAGGGAGGGAGGAAGGAAACTGAGCATTTGCTGAGCATCTAATAGCTGCATTATTTTGGGATGGGTATTGCAGAGGTACAAAGTTGAATCAGACATAAATCCCACCTCCTTGGAACTTATAATTCAGAAAGGAAATTCAGATGTAGACATAAATTGCTGTAATGTCAGGCGAAAGTGGTGCCTTAAGAGACTCAGCCAGCCGTGTGTTAGTTCAGAGATGCCAGGCTAAGTCCACATGATCACAGGCCCTCCATTTAAGGCAGTGAATTTTAGAGAAAAGTGTGGAGTATTTAGAGTCAGACCTGAGTGTGGTTCTTACTAGCCATGTGACTTCAGACAAGCTGCCCCACTGAGCTTCGATTTTCTCATCTGAAAACGGAAATGGACCATATTCATCTTGACATAAGGACCACAGCAGATGACTGGGGCTCAAGCCCTCATCCAGAGCCACTTCCCTTACCTCTGCTCTGCAGACCTAATTGGCCCTTTCCTTCTCCCACAGACCCTGAAGCTGTCAAAGGTGTCTGCCTTTAACAGCTAGAGAGGAATGATGTGGGGGCAGCTACTGCGTTGGACTCAAATGCAAACTTCCTGAACCTTGGATTTCCGCCTCAGTTCCATCATTCCCTGTTGATGGTCTTGGGAGAGAAGGATCTTCGGTCTGAGGCCAGCCAGATACTCTTACTAACCCTGTGACCTTAGGTAAGTCCCTTTACCTCTCTGAGCCCTCATTTCCTCATTTGTAAAAAATATTTAAGACCTGGCCGGGTGCGGTGGCTCACACCTGTAACCGCAGCACTTTGGGAGGCCGAGGCGGGTGGATCACGAGGTCAGGAGATCGAGACCATTCTGGCTAACACGGTGAAACCCCATCTCAATTAAAAATACAAAAATAATAATAATAAAACTATCCAGGCATGGTGGTTGAACCTGGAGTCCCAGCTACTCAGGAGGCTGAGGCAGGAGAATGGCGTGAACCCAGCAGACGGAGTTTGCAGTGAGCCGAGATCACGCCACTGCACTCCAGCCTGGGCGACAGAGCAAGGCTCCGTCTCAAAAAAAAAAAAAAAAAAAATTAAGACCTAAGACCTCCCTGCAGGGTTGTTTTCTGGATTGGCAATGTTTTCTTTTTCTTTTCTTTCTGAGATGGAGTCTCACTCTGTCACCCAGGCTGGAATGCAGTGATTCCATCTCAGATCACTGCAACCTCCACTTCCTGGGTTTAAGCAATTCTCCTGTCTCAGCCTCCTGAGGAGCTGGGACTACAGGCGCCCGCCATCACTCCTGGATAATTTTTGTATTTGTTAGTAGAGACAGCATTTCACTATATTGGTCAGGCTGCTCTTGAACTCCTGACCTCAGGTGATCCACCCACCCCGACCTCCCAAAGTGCTGGCATTATAGGCATGAGCCACCGGCAGTGTTTTCAAAAGCACTGCACTCAACCCTGAGCACATGCATTCATTCAGAAACAGACGCCTCGGGGTCCCCAGTGCCTGGGGACACCACATTGAACAAGGCCACTGCCCTGATGGAGTTCGCAGATGGGCACAGGAGACAGAGTAGCCAGGAAGCAAGGAAACAAAGACCACTGCAGGTTGTGATGTCTCACAAAGGACATAAGTGTGATGATGCAGAAAAACGGGGGCAGTGGCAGGGAGGCCTTGTTCTTGGACCAGGTGGTGGTATTCGTTTCCTGTGGCCACTGTCACACATGAAGGCAAACTGGGTGGCTTCTGAGCAACAGGAATTTGGTCTCTTACAGTTCTGGAGGCCAAAAGTACAAAATCAAGATATCAGCGGACCATGTTCCCTTTGATGGTTCTGTTTTTTTTGTTTTTTTTTTGAGACGGAGTCTTGCTCTGTGCCCCAGGCTGGAGTGCAGTGGCGCGATCTCGGCTCACTGCAAGCTCCGCCTCCCGGGTTTACGCCATTCTCCTGCCTCAGCCTCCGGAGTAGCTGGGACTACAGGCGCCTGCCACCTCGCCCGGCTAGTTTTTTGTATTTTTAGTAGAGACGGGGTTTCACCGTGTTAGCCAGGATGGTCTCGATCTCCTGACCTCGTGATCCGCCCGTCTCGGCCTCCCAAAGTGCTGGGATTACAGGCTTGAGCCACCGCGCCCGGCCCCCTTTGATGGTTCTATGAGAGAATCTTTCCTCGCCTCTCTCATGTCCTGGGGGCCGTTGGCAATCTGTGAGGCTCCCTGGCTTGTGGCTACATCACTCCAATCTCTGCCTCCATCTACACATGGCCACCTTCTCCTCCTCTTATAAGGACACTTGTCATAGGATTTAGGGCCCACCAAGTTAGTCCAAGGTTATCTCATCTCGAGAGTCTGAATCACACCTGCAAAGATGCTCTTTCTGCATAAATCACATTCGCAGGTCCTGGGGCTTAGTACATGAGCATATCTTTTTAGGAGTGACACCATCCACACAGTGCCACGTCTTGGATGGCATACAGTGGGTACTCAATAGATGATAGCAATGATTATTACATGGAATTACTAGTAATATTAAAATGTTGGCTGGGCGTGGCGGCCCACACCTGTAACCCCAGCACTTTGAGAGGCTGAGACAGGCAGATCACCTGAGGTCAGAAGTTCAAGACCAGCCTGGGCAACACGGTGAAACCCCCTTTCTACTAAAAATACAAAAATTAGCTGGGCATGGTGGCTCACGCCTGTAATCCCAGCTACTTGGGAGCCTGAGGTGGGAGAATCGCTTGAACCTGGGAGGCAGAGGTTACAGTGAGCCGAGACTGCACCACTGCACTCCAGCCTGGAAGACAGAGCGAGACTCTATCTCAAGAAAACAAAACAAAACAAAACAATAAAATAAAATAAAATAAAATAAAATAAAATAAAATAAAATAAAATAATGGCAGGGTATTGTTTCATCAAAGGTAAACGTGTGTGCCCAAGTGCAGAGATATTTTAGATGCAAAATGCTTTGTTGCAAGTCAAGAGAAAAGCAACCCCAGAAATCAGCAAAGATGTTCACACCAAAAACAAAAGATGTGTTTGTGACTGCTCCATTATCATGCTGTTCGAAGAGCTGCTCAAGGGGGAAAGCAGTCTTCCATGATGTCTGCGAGGTCAGGAAGCCCCGGAGTGGTTAGTGCCCTTACACAGAGTGGAGGGATGTCTCTTACCCCAGGAACATCCAAAGCTCTGGCAAAAGAAGAAGGTCTCAGGATCCACTTACTACAAGGAAGAAATATCACCGCCTTTATTTTCTAACCTTGTCAGTGTGACTTTGAGACTTCAGAAAGAGCTCAGTCCTGTTATGCCTGGTAAGGAAGTAGCTTTAAAAATATATATATATATATATATATATATCTCCCCTTGAGTCTGTCCTGGAGGATGGGGACTACCTCCAAGAGGTATTGTTAGGATATGGAAAGAGCAGGAGTCTCCAAGCAAAGATGTGGGTTCAAATCCCGACTCTGCCTCTTACCCAAGCAAACCACATCATCGCTCAGGTCTCGTTTTCCTCACCTGTCAATTGGACTCTGACCTTCTAGAGCCGTGGGCACCGAATATGAGAATAATTGTCTCTTTCTCATCTTCAACTTAGACTCTACCAGGTAGGAGTTTTTAATTCCCATTTCACAGGTGGGAAAATTGAGGTTCAAGGGAACTTACATCAAATACCCCAAGATCTAATGGCCATGAAGTGTCAGAGCTGGAATGAGATTGCAAAGGAAGCAGACAAAGGGGTCATGCAGACGTGGACACGTACTCTAGCTTGAGAAGTTAAGAAACGCTTCCTGAGTGAGGAGAGGTCTCAGCTGAGACCTGGAGGCAAGACGGTGAGGCGTTAACTGGGCTGAGAGGTAGGAGAGTGATTCCCAAAAGAGGGGACAGAAAATGCCAACATCCAGAAGCAGGAGACATCCAAAGTAGCAATATCTCAGCTCTTGCAGCTGGAGAGGTGAGCCAGGATCAAAAATAACCCTACGAGCCACACTAATGAGAAATCCAACCACAGAGGCAGCCCTCTTGGAGCTTGCTTTACATCAGCACATGATAACATTCTTCTTAGAAAAAATTAAAACAAGGCCCAGTACGATGCATGCCTGTAATCCCAGCACTCTGGGAGGCCAAGGCAGGCAGATCACTTGAGGCCAGGAGTTTGCGATCAGCCTGGCCAACATGGCAAAAACTTGTCTCTTGTAAAAACACAAAAAATAGCCAGACGTGGTGACATGCACCTGTAATCCCAGCTACTCGGGAGGCTGAGGCAGGAGAATCACTTGAACCTGGGAGGCAGAGGCTGCGGTGAGGTGAGATCACACCACTGCACTCTAGGCTGGACGACAGAGCGAGACTCCATCTCAAAATAAATTAAAAAAAAGAAAAAATTAAAACAAGACCCTTTTGGTCACCACTCCAAGCCCTGTGTCTTCCTCTCCTTTCCAGAGTGACCCCTGTAAATGGCTCGGCGTGCATCGTCCCAGTTTTTATACATTTATAATTTTTCTATATATTCACATATTCCTCAAATTCTACAATGCACACTTGATCATACTTTTTTTGTTGTTTGTTTCTGAGACAGGGTCTCACTCTAACACCCAGGCTGGAGTGCCATGGGCCTTATCTCGGCTCACTGCAACCTCCATCTCCCAAGCTCAAGCAACCTCCGACTTCAGTCTCCCAAGTAGCTGGGACCACAGGCACATGCCACCATGTCCAGCTAATTTTTTGTATTTTTGGTAGAGACAGGGTTTCACCATGTTGCCCTGACTGGTCTAGAACTCCGGAGCTCAAGTGATCCACCTGCCTCAGCCTCCCAAAGTGCTGGGATTACAGGCGTGAGCCACCACACCCAGCCTTTATCATACTTTAACAGATCTGAAAACAGAGTATGTTTGACCATCCATAGCACCTCACAATCATAATTGGCAGTATATTTGTCTATCTTAATGGCACATGAACGTGCATCTTACAATTTTGTTATATACCCGCAGAAAAGGTGTAATATTGGGGAGTTTCTTTGAGGCGGGGATAATAAATGACATCCTACTGCCCATAACACTCTGTAACTTGCTTTTTTCATTCCATAATACATCTTAATATTTTCTTTTTATAGGCTATATAATATTTATACTAATATGCATTAGTAGATTCTTTTTACAGGCTATATAATATTCCATAACATGAATATACACCTAAAATGTCTAGCCATTTCTCCATCTGTGGGCACTGGGCTGTATATATCTTGTTTTTCAGTTTCAATCTGGTATGGTGAACTTCCTAGAAGCCTCACATGGCTGATACCAAGAAGTGGACTTGTGTGTGTGAGAGAGAGACAGGGTCTCACTCTGTTGCCCAGGCTGGCATGCAATTGTGTGATCTCGGCCCACTGAAACCTCTGGCTCTTGGGCTCAAGCAATTCTCGTGCCTCAGCCTCCCAAGTAGCTAGGACTACAGGCACACGCCACCATGCCTGGCTAATTTTTGTATTTTTAGTAGAGACAGGGTTTTGCCAAGTTGGCCAGGCTGCTCTCAAACTCCTGGCCTCAAGTGATCCACCACCTTGCTCTCCCAAAGTGCTAGGATTACAGGTGTGAGCCACCGGGCCCAGTCAGAAGTGGACTTGCTTTAAATATGAACTTTTGTTAGTTTAAAATGTGGCCTTGACTTTTTAATGGGCACCTCAGAAAGGCAGCCTGAAGCCCAGTCCCTTGTGCCCAGAGGAGCGAAGATCCACAGGCACCTGCTTCCTCCCTGCCTGCCTGCAGCACAGCTATGCGTAAATCACACCAAGAGTTCCTCCCTCCTGGGCTCAGGCAGCCTCTTCACGTACTTATGTTCCCAATCCTTGCTCTGTCCCTCACCTCCTCCACTCTTGCAATTTGCACCAGGCATCGTGGGTGGGCTGGTTTTAATTTTCCATGTCACTGCAACAGCCCAGCACCCAGAAAAACTGGAAATCAAATCTTGTGATTTTCCAACCTGGTCGCCTCAGAGGACAGCCAGGCCAGACCATTTCCTCTCAGTTCAGCTTCCACCACTGGCGTGCTGTGTTGGACAAGGCGTCTGACCTCTCTGGGTCTGGTGTCCTCATCTGGTCAGCCTGGCCTCTCTCACGGGCTCTTAGGAGACACAGCTGAGGTAAGACACAGAAAAAAAAAAAAAAAAAAAAAAAACAGGAAGTGCCCTGAAGAAGCATTTTCCACATCAGCCTCCAGAAACACCAGTCTTCCTGCTATTTCTGGAACATACCAAGCTCAGTCCTGCCTCATGACTCTGAATCTGCTTTCCTTCCTGTAACGCAGGTTTCTGGTTTCCTGTCCGAAAGAGGCAATGTTGGATAGCAGGACTCTGAACCCCAGAAACAGGCTAGGAGCTCCTCTGGGCTACCATGACCTCTAGTCTTAATATACACACATTACACTGAAACTATAATCAGTGTTGCATTGCTTCAGCAGAGTAGAAACAAACTGCTAGGTAGGCTGGGTGTGGTGGTTCATGCCTGTAATCCCAGCACTTTGGGAGGCCGAGGTGGGCGGATCACTCGAGGTCAGGAGTTGGAGACCAGCCTGGCCAACATGGTGAAACCCCATCTCTACTAAAATTACAAAAATACAAAAATTATCCGGGCATGGTGGTGCACATCTGTAGTCCCAGCTACTCAGAAGGCTGAAGCAGGAGGCTCAGGATAATTGCTTGAATCCAGGAGGTGGAAGCTGCAGTGAGCCGAGATCTCAGCACTGCACTCCAGCCTGGGCAACAGAGCGAGACAGACAGACAAAAGAAAGAAAGAGAGAAAGAGAGACAGAGAGAGAGAAAGAGGGAGAGGGAGAAAGGGAAAGAAAGAGAGAGAGAGAGAGAAACTGCTAGGGTTCAAATCCTAGAAGTTCCAGTTACTATGCAAACTTAAATACCATACCTAACTTCTCTATGTCTCATCTGCAAAGTGAGGATGATAATAATAGTGCCTCTTGGGCTGCTGTGAAGATTAAATGAGTAGATACAAACCAAGAGCTCAGAATAGTGTCCGGCACACAGCAACTGTCTCACCATGTTCTACACCAGGCAGCTGGCCCAGTACTGGGGATGAAATCAGTATGTACTAAGCAAATAAATGTGTCTGGTGGGTCTGCAATGATTCGCTCTATTTCATAGATGAAAAGCTTGAGGCTCAGGATGGCAGTATGAATTACAGCAGGAAGAGGAGGCATTAACTGAGCTCCTACTATGCACAAGGCCCAGTGCTGGCTGCTTTGTTTATGTGATCTCATTTCATCTTAGAACAGCCCATTTGTGGATGCAGGTGACTCATCAGAAGTCACACAGCTGGCCGAGCACAGTGGTTCAGGCCTGTTATCCCAGCACTTTGGGAGGCCAAGGCAGGAGGATCGCTTGAGCCCAAGAATTCCAGTCCAGCCTGGGCAGCATAGTAAGACCCCCACCTCTTAAAAAAAAAAATACAAAAATTAGTCAGGTGTAATGGTGAACATCTGTGGTCCAGCTACTTGGGAGGCTGAGGCAGGAGAACTGTTTGAGCCTGGGAAGTGGAGGCTGCAGTGAGCTATGATCATGCTACTGCACTCCAGCCTGGGCAACAGAGCAAGACTCTGTCTCAAAAAAAAAAAGTCCCACAGCCAGCAAGAAGTAGGGCCAGGATTTGAACCCCAGTGATATAGGCACATGTGGGTTTTGACCACCCTTACACCTAACAACAGCAACTTGATCTGCCTGTGACCATGTGACCACTCCTCCCCACCTTCCCACCCCTATCTATGGAGCTGATCCCAACCCACCCGGGTTACAAGTGGGCACATGACTCAGCCTGGCCAATCAGCATATTCCATCCCCTTGGCTCCAGGGATTGGCTCAGGACTGACCATGTGACCCAATGTGGTCCAGTAGAAAACCTAGCTGGAAGTTTGGTGGAATTCTTGAGAAACAAAACGTCTCTGTTACTATGGTTGCTAAGGTGGGAGAGGATTTAGCTGAAAGCAGAACTCAAACAGAAGAAAGCAAAGCCCAAAACAAAGAGGAAAGAAATTGAGTTTAACAGTGGATTCCAGCAGACATGAGCTTTTCAGTTACCTGAACCAGTAATTTCTTTTCTTATTGAAGCCTGTAAGATTTGAGTTTCTGTCACTTGCCACCAAAAAGATCCTGGCTGATACAGCTAGCCTGGTTCATTCTAAACCATAGCTCTTTCATCTACACTGTGCTGAATTTGAAGACCTCCTTTCTACCAAAAATAATTCCAGTCCCTAGCCCAAGAACAAACCCATGACTTCCCCAGAGCTAATCTGGAAGGCAAAACACTTCATTCAGCAAAGTGGATTTTGCTGACAAGGAACCTGTTTCATTGAAAACTTCTCTCTGTGGCTGAAAGAGTGGAGGTTATGGGATGTACCTGTTTATGGACTTGATATTTCTGCTCAACTCCACTCTCCCAAGGTGGCTAAGTAGAATTAAGGAGATGTGTTACTCTGTTCTCATGCTGCTAATAAAGACATACCTGGCTGGGCATAGTGGCCCACCCTGTAATTCCAGTACTTTGGGAGGCCAAGGCAGGCAGATCACCTGAGGTCAGGAGTTCAAGACCAGCCTGGCCAACATGGTGAAACCCCGTCTCTACTAAAAATACCAAAAACATAGCCAGGTGTGGTGGTGGGCACCCATAATCCCAGCTACTCAGGAGACTGAGGCAGGAGAATCACTTAAACCCGGGAGGTGGAGGTTGCAGTGAGCCAAGATCGTACCATTGCACTCCAGCCTAGGCAACAAGAGCAAAACCCCATCTCAAAAAACAAACCAAAAAAAAAAACATACCTGGGACTGGGTAATTTATAAAAGAAAGAGGCTTAATGAACTCACAGTTCCACACAGCTGGGGAGGCCTCACAATCCTGGCTGAAGGTAAATGAGGAGCAAAGTCACGTCTTATATGGTGGCAGGCAGGAGAGCTTGTGCAGGGGAACCCCCTTTATAAAACCATCAGCTCTCGTGAGACTTATTCACTCTCACGAGAACAGCAGGGGAAAGACCTGCTCCCATGATTCAATTACCTCCCACTAGATCCCTCCCATAACACGTGGGAATTAAGGGAGCTACAATTCAAGATGAGATTTGGGTGGGGACACCGCCAAACCATATCAGAAGGCAAGTTAGATCGTGGGACTTCCCTCACAGCCCTCCATCTGCCAGGTGATTACAGCGAATTATTTGGCACTGAAGTGGTCTCTCTGTGAGGGTTTTCTTAGAGGTAAAATCAGGATTTCTTCCCATACACCCCCACAAGGATTTGTCTAGGAGGCTGAACTTAAGAGAACATGCTGCTTGTCGAACATGCTGCTTGTCAGCTAGCTTCTCCTCTATGGCCTCTGCAGCAGGTCCTTAAAGGAATGAAATGTCTTCATGTAATAGAAGAGCTTGGACCAAACTCAAAATTCATTTTGGAAGAAAAAGAGATTATGCGGAGGAAAAAAAAAAAAAGCTCTTTCTGGGGGTGATTTGCAAGGAGTACATGGTATGAAGGGGCAGCTTGTCCTTTTTCCTGGATGATATAATGGAAATAATAGCAGCTACCACTTATAGCACAATTACGGAGGCCAGGCACCACATTAGGCTCTTTAAATACACTCTCCTGTTTTAGCCTCACAATAACCTTAGAAAAAGAGATGACAATTATCCTCATTTTGCACAGGAGGGAACTGAGGCTCAGAGAGGTATAACGAAATAAGGAAACGCCCATGGTCACGTGCCTACTTGGCGGTGAAACTGCCGGTTAGCCCTAGGACTGAGGGTGAACGAATGAATAGACTGTGCATGTGAGTTACGCTGTTTCTCAAAATCCTGGAACAAGCAGAGTTGTTCCATTGTCAAGTTTGAAGAGGAAGCCAGCCCAGTGCCTACTGTGGTTAGCTGTCCAACTGACCCACGGATGTAATAAGTCGGCTGAATGCCCACACCCAGCTTGGCAAAGGATCAGCATTCCATAGATGTTACTACCTCTAGAAGGAGGCTGAAAGGAAGGGCAAAGGAAGAGTTCATGCTTACTAAGCACTTACCATATGTCTGGAACCTTGATGTCAAGTCACTCCTTGCTGACAAGTCTGGTCATTCCTTTATGACTGGTCCTAGGCAAGGTCCATTTTGTTCATCCATTTTTATCCCCTCTCATGGAATTCTAACCATATCCCTTGATGGTATCCACATCTCAGTTTGATGGATGTGAACACTGAGGCCCAGAGAGGTTAAGACACCTATCCCAGGATCACAGAAGGCCTCTATAAGGGTTTTAGCTGGGACGTGACCCCCATTTCCCTCACTTCCATGACAATAATTCTTATAATTCGTTTTCTGTTGTTGTTGTTGTTGTTGTTTTGAGACAGAGTCTCACTCTGTTGCCCAGGCTGGAATGCAGTGGCGCAATCTCAGCTCACTGCAATCTCTGCCTCCCAGGTTCAAGCGATTCTTGTGACTCAGCCTCCTGAGTAGCTGGGACTACAGGCATGTGCCACCAAACCAGGCTAATTTTTATATTTTTAGCAGAGATGGGGTTTCATCTTGTTGGCCAGGCTAGTCTCGAACTCCTGACCTCAGGTGATCTGCCTCAGCCTCCCAAAGTGCTGGGATTACAGACATGAGCCACCACACCTTGCCAAATTCTTATAATTCTTGAAACAGTGCTTCAAAGACACTCAAAGTTCCCCGTTGTGCAGTCTGGGGCTCAGGACAGAGCATGCAGTACCTTCACCTTTCGTCAACTCCCACACATTGCAGGTGTCTAGGGTATGTCTCCTTTGGTGGGACTTTACACAGCAGTGTGCAGGAGCTGACTCATCAGCTCACGAGGGCCAATTAAGATTTTGAGAATTTTGTGAGCCAGGTAACATCATGTTGGTATCTTGAAATTGGCCATGGTGGAAGTATTTGCACCACAGAAATTGGCAAATGCTACAAACCAGGGCTTTATTTCTTTTAATTTTGCAGAGATCCAGTTGTTCAATATTTCCCACAATGCCTCTGGACTTTAGAGAAACAGTTTCAGTTCACCATGAACCCATACATTCATACAATGAATACATATATTGAGCTCCACCTACAGTATAATATAATTTGCACTCACTAACATGTTTGTTCAGCAAACTTTGACTCATGGGCTGCTATGTGCCAGGTTCTATGCTAAACATTGGGAATTCAGCAGTGGCAAGACAGACATGGTCCTTGTCCCCATGAAACTTTCAATCTAATGAAGGAGTCAGATTTAAACCCCCCAAAAAAAGTCATACAACCTGCACTATGAGTGGGAGTTAGCCAAGTCAAGGTGGTGGGATAAAAGCAGGGAGATTCCAGGTAGAAGGAACAGCCTGTGCAAAATCTTTGTGGCAGGAGGAAACTTGGCATGTTCCAAGAACTGACCAAGGCCAGCCCCGCTGGAGAGAAAGGAGTAAAAGGGAGAATGGGGCTGGAGAGGGACCTACCAGGCCTTGTGGGCCACGCTAGGCACTTGTCTATTTTTTTATCCCCAGCCTCAATAAGTCTATCAAAAACTGCTCATGCCTATAATCTCAGCACTTTGAGAGACTGAGGCAGGAAGATCTCTTGAGCTTAGGAGTTTGAGGCTGCAGTGAGCTATGATTGTGCCACTGCATTCCAGCCTGGGCAACAGAACAAGACCCTGTCTCTGGGTAGGGTTGGGTGGAGGGAGAAGGTCAGGCACAGTGGCTCACACCTGAAATCCCAACACTTTGGGAAGCCAAGGCAGGAACATCACTTGAGGCCAGGAGTTCAAGACCAGCCTGGGAAACACAGTAAGACCCTATCACTATTTAAAATAAATAAATAAATAAATATCTTTTTTAATTTAAAAAAAAAAACAAAACCTGGTCCCAATGCAGTGGCTCACACCTGTAATCCTAGTACTTTGGAAGGCTGAGATGGGCAGATCACTTGAGGTCAGGAGTTCGAGACCAGCCCGGCCAACATGATGAAACCCCATTTGTACTAGAAATACAAAAAATTAGCCGGGCGTCGTGGCAAGCACCTGTAGTTTCAGCTACTCAGGAGGCTGAGGCAGGAAAATTGCTTGAACCTGGGAGGAGGAGGTTGCAGTGAGCCAAGATTGTGCCACTGTACTCCAGCCTGGGTGACAGAGCAAGACCCTGTCTCAAAAAAAAACCTGCCCACATTTTCAAAGCCTACAAAACTCAGTCTTCATTTCCTCATCAGATCGTCCTACAGAACCTCTCTGGGCCTCCTCATTGGAAAAATGAAGGCAGAAATGAAGATACTGATAACTTCATAGGGTGTGGCTGTAGGAATCAAATGAAGACATAGATGAAAAGCAGTTCACTCCATGTCTGGCTTATCGCAAGCCTCAATGAATTGAACTGTTACGTTTATTTCCCTCCCTCCACAAATGCTCGTTCATCCCATTTCCTTTCTTGCTTTCAGTCCTCACAACTTTTACTGAGTTCCAGGCGCTGAGCTGGGTACCAGGAACCAACTCTGAATAACAGGGACACAATGGCCCTGGGAGGAGGGGCTGTTCCCACCTCCTAATTGCCTGGCTCCAATCACATATTTATATGCAAATTTTTATCGCACCCCACTACTGCAAAGTCCTTGTTCTAGGAAATGTGGATACAAACACCGCTGGCATGGAATCTGTGGAATGAGACCTCTCTTTTCACCATTCACCTCCCCAGGCTAATTTAGGTTTCTGCAGAGTCTTTCCACCTTCCCCTCATCACGCTGCTCTGAACTCTGAACTCTAACTGCGCATCTCCACATTTGTCCCCAGCACCATTGTGAGCTCCTTAAGGGGATGGCCTGTGTCTTAACCATCAATCAAAACGGTGCAAAGAACGCCATTAGTCAACGTCAGCTGAATAAACCCTAAACCATAAAACGTCACAGGTGGATCAGGAGAGACCCCGCCCCTGGGTCTTACGCCCACTGCATTCTCAGGCCGGACTGTCAGAGGCCACCCCAGCCACCCCCTCCGCAAGCTCTGAAGCCCAGCTGTTTGGGGAAGGGCTCCAGAACCCACGGCTAGGACTGGGGGCTTCCTCCATCCTCACCCTCCCCGGACTCACTGAGAAGTTGCCGGCTGGATTCGCTGACTGTCACATTCTCCAGCCAGAAGGGGTTCATCAGCGGTGTGCACGGGCTCTGGACTGGATAGGACGGAGGAATCCATGGGCGCAGGACCCCGGAGTTCTGCGCAGAACCCCTGTCCGCGGCTTTGCCCCCATGCTCACCCTAAGTGCCCCACCCGGGGAGGGCATGGCGAGAACTAGAGCAGTTGGGATCGCAGGCGGGCGCCTCTCGGAAGGGCTTTCACAGTACCGGCCTTCTGCTCACCTTCCCCCCGAGTCTCTAGACATTGCATTCTAGGAACTTGGGGGAGGAGTGCGCGCCAAGCAACAGGTCCCAAGCGAGCAGGGCACCGTGCAGGGGGAGTTCGCAGCCACAGCTCCCAGCCCCGGGGTGCACCCTTACCCCGGCAGGTCCGCCAGAGGCCGGAGTGGGAGCTCAGAGGCTCCAGCTGGCTGCGATTGATGGACCCCAGCAGGTCCTGCGCCCCCGGGCCGCTCCTCTCCAGTCGCTCGGTGTCAATGATGTACCAGAAGTCCGTGCCGATGGCGGCCGCCAGAAGCACAAAGCTGAGCGCCCCGGTCAGCGCAGCCGCGCCGGCCAGCCCGCCCAGGTGCACCCGCATCGCCGAGCCCAGGACCAGCAGCCGCGGGTTCCTGCGGCCGAGGCGCGACCCCTCTGTGCCCGCCCCCGTCACCAGTAGGCCACCGCGGGCTCCCAGCTCCACCGCCGGAGCCGCCGAGCTCAGATCTGAAAGCCTTTCCTTTGGACCCCTGGCCCTAGCTCAGACCCTGGATCCACCCTCAGACCCTCACCTGCCGGCTCCGATCTGCACGCGCCTGCTCAGCCCCAGTCCACGCTCCCAGACCTCCAACGCCAGCTCTACCTGCAGACCCCCTCACCTGTGCTGTCCGACCTCCACCTCCGCCTTCAGACCCTCCTGGAAGCCCTAGTCCTTCCCCACCAGCACCTTAACCCACCTTGTCCCTCAGCCCCACTCCACCCTCAGCCCTCCACGCCCAGCCCAAGCGGACTCTCTCACTTCAAAATCCTCACTTTCCCCAGACCCCTACTCCCTCCATTCCCCTGCCTCACTCTCCACGAACCCTTCCCCCGACCCGAGATGCTCCCCTCTCTGCTCCCCTCTCTGCCTCTGACTCTGGCTTTTCGCCCTAACCCTTTTTCTTGGCCCCACACTGCCAGCTCCCCACTCCCAGCCCTGCTCTCCAGGGTCTTCCCGCAGCTCCTGTTCTGGCCGGGTCGCAGCTGACCCTCTGCGCCCTCCTTCTCGCCGCCGAGGACAAGCTCGGAGTGCGCACGCAGCACAGACGGGGGCGGTCCCCAGCCCTGGAGCGCTGGAGGCTACGGGTGTGGAAGGGAAGGCGGCCTTGGGACCACCTGGGGCAGTAGGAAGGAGGGGTGTGGCGGGCCTCACAGTCCTGCCAGGATTTGCAAATCATCTCCAAGAGTCCCTCCAGCTCCAAGCACCCTTCCTCCAAAATCCACCTTCAAGTGTAGTCTGGGCTGACTAGAATGGGAAAAGGCACATCAGTTTTTCATAAAAGTTCTCTAAAGCACTGAGGTAGTCCAGGTCCTCAGAATCTATCATTTGTACCCCCAAAGTCTTTCTTCATTATCATAGCCACCACCACTGCCACCATCACCACCACCATCACCATCACCACCACCATCACCATCATAACCACCATCACCAACACCATCACCACCACCATCACCATCATCACCACCACCACCAACACCATCACCACCACTGCCACCATCATCACCACCAACACCATCACCACCACCATCACCATCATCACCACCACCATCACCACCGGCAGCATCACCACCACCATCACCAACATCACCACCACCACCACCACCACCAACATCACCACCACCACCAACACCATCACCACCACATCACCATCATCACCACTACCATCACCACCAGCAGTATCACCAACACCACCAGCAGCATCACCAACACCACCACCATCATCACCACCACCATGGACAGCAACACCATCACTACCACCATCACCATCATCAGCACCACCACCACCACCATAATCACTACCATCACCATCATCATCATCACCACCATCACCACCACCACCATCACCATGGACAGCAACACCATCACCACCACCATCACCATCATCCCCACCAACGCCACCACCATCATCACTACCATCACCATCATCATCACCACCAGCAACATCACCAACACCACCACCATCATCACCACCACCACTACCACCATCACCACAGACAGCAACACCATCACCATCATCTTCATCACCATCATCACCACCACCACCATCACCATGGACAGCAACACCATCACCACCACCATCACCATCATCCCCACCAACGCCACCACCATCATTACCATCACCATCATCATCACCACCATCACCACCAGCAGCATCACCAACACCACCACCATCATCATCACCACAGACAGCAACACCATCACCACCACAAACACCAACACCATCATCACTACCATCACCATCATCTTCATCACCACCATCACCACCACTACCACCATCACCACCAGGAGCAGCATCACCAACACCATCACCATCATAATCACCACCACCACCATCACCATGGACAACACCACCATCATCACCACCATTACCACCACCACCACCATCACTATCACCACCATTGCCATTGTCATCACCATCGTCGTCATCACCACCACCACCACCAACCACCACCATCACCACCAACCATTACCACCATCATCAAACCACCATCACCATCATCATCACCATCATCACCATTATCACTATTACCACTACCATCATTACCATCACCACCACCACCACCATCACCATCATCACTATCACCACCAGCACCAGCACCACTCTCCTCTTTATCATCACCATCACTCTTATCCATTCAACCACCTTCTTCACCACCATAAAACCTTTTATTCCGTAAAGAAATACTTCTGGTACCTTCTATGTGTCTGATCCTATAGTCTATGTTAAGAATATAGGTGTGAACAATCCAAAAAGAAGTCCTGCCCTTAAGAAATATAGGGTTCAGGCTTCCCAGCCTTTTACACACAAGGGACACAGAGAAAATACCTATATTTGCATGGCTCATTAATAGAAGAGGCTTCTAGATACTGGGGATGACCAATCCTCAGGAGTTACAGCTACTAAAGGCCCCTCAAGGCTGACCTTATGGCTGAGGAATCAAAATCTTGGCACTCCTGTGATCCATTCTTTTTTTTTTTTTTTTTTTGAGACGGAGTCTCACTCTGTCACCCAGGCTGGAGTGCAGTGGCTGGATCTCAGCTCACTGCAAGCTCCACCTCCTGGGTTTACGCCATTCTCCTGCCTCAGCCTCCCGAGAAGCTGGGACTACAGGCACCTGCCGCCTTGCCCGGCTAGTTTTTTGTATTTTTTAGTAGAGACGGGGTTTCACCGTGTTAGCCAGGATGGTCTCTATCTCCTGACCTTGTGATCCTCCCGTCTCGGCCTCCCAAAGTGCTGGGATTACAGGCTTCAGCCACCGTGCCTGGCCCTGTGATCCATTCTTAAGGGACCATTGTGTCCTGGTCCAAAAGTTGATAGGTGCTGGTCAGGTTGGAAGAGAATCATCAAAGTGTGCTTAAGACAGGGTGCTATGAGAGAAAGTACCAGAGGGGAGATCTCACTGGGCTTCTCTGAGGAAGTGACACTGACACTGAGACATGAAGGTTATAAAAGTATCCATGTCTAGAGAATGGCTTATATGCGGCGTTTCGTCCATTCTAAAGAAGTCAAAAGAAGGGCTATCAGGCTAGAATGTAGTAAGGGAAGAGCAAGCAGAGGGAAATGAGATGGAGGGTATAAGAAGTGGTTAGGTCACACAGGTCTTGAGATCCACGATAGAGTTTCGATTTTAGTCCAAACCACTGAACCGTTTTCAGCACGAAAGTAAAATGTTCTAACTAACGTATTAAAAAAAAATCTCACTATGCTTGCTGTAGTGTGGAATATAGAATACAGAGAGACAAGAAAGGGAACAAGAAGGCCAGTTAGGAGGACATCATAGAGGAAGCAGCAAGATCCTGCTGACTTGGGCTAGGGTGGGGGCAGCAGTGAACAGAAAGTGAGTGTATAGAGTTTTTAAAAGTTGAGGGAGTAGAACTGGTAGAGTTTGGTGATAGGCTGGGGTTGAGAATTATCCTTTTCCTTGTTACTTTATTCTTCCTTGCCAATACCACCTTAATCTATATCACTGTCATCCTCGTCTTCATTATCAAGGGCATCAGCACCCTGGCAGAGCTATCACCAGCAAGAATATACCGTCCCTTGATTCTGCAGACCATTCTGTTTCATCACCCCTCCACCACTATCTTGATGAAAATAGATCTTTTCTAAAACCATCATCACTGATAATTTTGCTGTCAGCTCCATCACATTTCTACTATTATCTTTACTTCCACCATCATCCAAATAGTCCTCACCATCAACTTGAGAGATGCAGGTAAAATTCAGTTGAGGCTGATCCCAGGAGCCCTTACAATGTCTTTGAGGTTCAATCTCTTCCCTCTTTCTCTTCTCCTTGCCATCTCTCAATTGTTTTCCTCTTGCTTGACTTCACTTTTCAAGCAGGCTCTCATTTGTTCAATCATAGGAGCCAGTTTCACAGCTTAGCAACTCCAAGAAAAAGAAATAATCTCTCTCTCAAAAGTGCCAGATCCCCAGAATTCAATCTCATTGGCCTGTTTTTGGTCATGTGCCCATCTCTGAATCAATCTCTGTCACTCAAAGGGACCAGATGTGCTAATTGGCCAAGCCTCGGTCACCCGTCTACTCCTGGAGCCAGAGTGGGAGAAGTCAGTCCCACCCTAAATATTTGAGTTCAACTAATATAGAATCAACTTAAATGCCCATCAATGGTAGATTGGATAAAGAAAATGTGGTACACTACACTATGCAATACTATGCCGCCATGAAAAAGAACGATATTATGTCCTTTGCAGGAACATGGATGGAGCTGGAAGCCATTATCCTTAGTATATTAACACAGGAACAGAAAACCCAATATTGCATGTTCTTGCTTACAAGTGGGAGCCAAATGATAAGAACACACGGACACACAGAAGGGAACAACGACACTGGGGCCTACCTGAAGGTGGACAGTGGGAAGAGGGAGAGGATCAGAAAAAAAATAACTAATAGATACTGGGCTTAATACCTGGATGCTGAAACACTCTGTATAACAAACCCCTGTAGCATGAGTTTACCTATATAACAAACCTGCACATGTACCCTTGAATTTAAAATAAAAGTGTTGTGTAAGCCATTTGAGCTGAAAGGTGTTATGATTGCTAAATGTGACAAATAAAAATACAGGAAATCCAGGTAAATTTTAATTTTAAATAAACAGTGAATAATTTTTCAGCATATGTCCCACGTAATACTTGAGGTATACTAGAAAAACTTTTGGGCTGGGTGTGGTGGCTCACTCCTGTAACCCCAGGACTTTGGGAGGCCGAGGCGGGTGGATCATTAGGTCAGGAGATCGAGACCATCCTGGCTAACACAGTGAAACCTCGTCTCTACTAAAAATACAAAAAAATTAGCCGGGCGCGGTGGCGGGCGCCTGTAGTGCCAGCTACTCGGGAGGCTGAGACAGGAGAATGGCGGGAACCCGGGAGGTGGAGCTTGCAGTGAGCCGAGATCGCGCCACTGCACTCCAGTCTGGGAGACACAGCGAGAGTCCATCTCAAAAAAAAAAAAAAAAAAAAAAAAAGGAAAAAAGAAAAAAAAACTTTTGTGTTATCTGAAGTTAAAATTTAACCAGATGGCTTCTATTGTATCCAGCAAACCTAGCTGACTCCTGAAAGAAAAACCAAGGTGCCATTATCAGAACCAAAAGAATGGACAATGGCAGGTCAAAACAGGGGTTGCCCCCTGCACCCACCATGGGCCTGTCACTTCACTGGGTCCCATGTTCCTCATCTATATAAGGAGACCTTCTTCCAGGTTCCTGGGCAAAGATAACCTTATAGGTTTCAAAACTGTATTTTCCCCGAGGGTTTTAATGTACTCCACCTGAATCATGCTCAGTCATTCTAAAAGGAACAGAAAGTAATTTTTTTTTTTTTTTTTTTTTTTTTAATGATTCTGAGGAGGAGAGGAGCACATCAAACATCATGTAATATCATTACTCAGCCAGTCAACTGAAGGGGCTTGATAAAATCTGAAAGCTCCCAAGGCCAGATCCAAACAAGCCATGGCGTTTAAGATTAAGGCTACACCAGGCACCATGCCAGCTCACTACAGCATGGGGGAGCACAACGTTCAGCAGGGATTGCAGAGGCTGGTTTTGAGTCTTAAATCAGCATCTGACAGGCTGTCTGAGCCCAGAGAAGTTGTCTATTATCTGGGCGTGGTGGCGGGCACCTGTAATCACAGCTACTCAGGAGGCTGAGGCAGGAGAATCGCTTGAACCCAGGAGCCGGAGGTTGGAGTGTGCTGAGATCGCGTCACTGCACTCCAGCCTGTGTGATAGAGTGCGACTCTGTCTCAAAAAAACAAGATAAGTGGAAAGCACTTTCAGAAGTGTGGAGGGAAATGCACGTTAAGAATGAAAAGAGGAAATATTTTAAAAGAAAGAGAAGGAAAGGGCTGGGCATAGTGGCTCATGCCTGTAATCCCAATGCTTTGGGAGTCTGAGATGGGGGGATCACTTGAGGCCAAGAGTTCCAGAACAGACTGGGCAACATAGCAAGACTCTATCTCCACCAAAAAAATAATAAAAATAAAAAATTAGCTAGGCGTGATGGCACACCTATAGTCCCAGCTACTTGGGAGGCTGAGGTGGGAGAATCACTTTAGTCCAAGAGTTTGAGGCTGCAGTGAACTATGATCATGCTGCTGTACTCCAGTCTGGGCAATACAGTGAGACCCTGTCCCTAAAAAAATAAAAAATATATATTTTTAAAAGAAAGAATAAAGAGGAAGGGAGGTATCAGGATGTAGGGAAGAAAGGTTACCTCTTATTATGAAGCACTGAGGCATCATAGGGAAAAAATGATATTTTTTAAAAAATTAATGAGACCCGGATTTGGCTGTCAGCTCTTTTACTCACCATTATGTGAACTTGAGTAAGTCCCTTTTTCCTGGATCCTCAGTTTCCCTATGTCTACATGTATCTTATATACAGAGTTGCAGAGGAATTTAATAAGATAATGTATAAAAAGCGTCTGAAACATAGTAGATGTTCAGTAAGTCCATGAACTCCCTTCCCCTTTCCCAGTTCCCAGGACGTTCTCTGAGCTGGACAGTTTGTCCTAGCCCAGACTGAGCCCAGATGGGTCAGCAGGGAACCTTGGGGCATCAGTTAAACATCTAAGGTCGGGCACTTTGGCTCACACTTGTAATCTCAGCACTTTGGGAGGCCGAGGCGGGAGGATCACTTGAGCTCAGGAGTTTGAGACCAGCCTGGGCAACATGAGACCCAGTCTCAACCAAAAATACAAAAAAAAAAAAAAAAAAAAAAAAAAAATAGCCAGAAGTGGTGATGTGCACCTGTGGTCCCAGCTACTCAGGAGGCTGAGGTGGGAGGATCACTTGAGCCTAGGGGGCGGAGGTTGCAGTGAGCCGAGACTGCACCACAGAACTCCACCCTGGGTGACAGAGTGAGACCCTGTCTCAAAAAAAGAAAAAAAAAAAAAAAAAGAGCATCCACCCCAGGTCATTGCCACACCCACAAAGTCCTCACAACTATTCAATCAGAGAGGTGATGCATGCCCATTTTACAGATGCAGAAGTTGAGGTTCAGAGTTTGAGCAACTTGCCTAAGGTCAATAACTTTGCAGAGATGGCATAACTGTCTGACTCAACAGATGACCACCCATGAGTGCCCTGAGAACTGGACTCTTGATCCCCTTCTCAATCTCAGGACATTACCACCTCAGGAAACAGAGCTATCATCTCCTCTGTTGCCTTCACAGAAACCTGGAAGCCATTCAGCGCTCTTCTCACCTGCAAGGCCCACAACCAAGACATCACCACCTCCCATCAGTTCTACTTCCAAAATGTATTATGTATCTGCAACTCTCCATCTTCACAGCCATGTCATTAATATTTCTTTGTTTCTTGCCTGGATGCTGCAAAACCTCCTACCTGGTTATAACCAACTGTCATTTCCAAACATGGTAGCAGCAATATTGCCCATGCCACAGGCTCTTCTCCAGTGGACTGTGCCACTCCCCAGCAAAATGCTGACTGTATTTCTCCACTGCCTCAAAGCTGAGGAGGACTGTGCTTGTTTTCACCAATAGAATTTGGCAGAAAGGATGCTGGGCCAGTTCCAGGCACTACCCTTAACTGGCCAGGGAGCCTCCATTTTCAATCTCTTGGAAATTGGCTACCATGTAAGGATGCAAATTCCTGGAGACCACCCTTCTGTGAGAAGCCCGGGCCATGAGGAAAGGCTGGAGGATGAGATGTCAGAGAGCAGGTGGATGGGGCCAGGGAGCACCAAGGTGCCAGGCTTATGAGTGGAGAAGCCATCTTGGAAGTAGACCCTCCAGCTCCAGCAGCTCCATCTGCTGCCACATGGATTAGAGATGAACCCCCCAGCTGAGCCCTTCCTGAATTCCTAAACCAGAAAAGCATGAACAAAATAAAACAGTTGTTTTAAGCCAGAGAATTGGGGGGTAGCTTGTTACACAGCAATTAATAACTTGAACACTGGTGCCCCTGCTTCTGCTGTTGTCTGCCATTGCCCCACCACCACTATGACCATCCATTCTTACAAGAGCCTGCATGGTCATCATGAAACACAACTCAGAACATGTCATTCATTTTCCCACAGCTTCTTTATGGCTTCACATCTGCTAAGGCAATCCTACTTGAGGCCTGTCCCCACTCCCAGTCTGTGTTAGTTCAGGTTTTCCAAGAAGCTGACACAGACAGGGTTAGATCTACAAGGCTTTCACTAGGAGAAATACCAGTGTGAAAGGGAATAGAATGGAGGATAAATAGCCCCCAGTGATCTCATCCATTAGGGTAGGGGAAAGCTCTGAGCATGTTCTACTCTGGCTCCCAGAGGTTCCCAAGGAGACTGAGTTGCAGCTCCCCAAAGTGGTGCCCTGTTCAATAGTACAGCTTATATTGGTTTACTTTTCTTCTCCCTCCTGCATCTCAATTCCTCACTCTTGTACCAGGGCATCCTAGGATAACCCTCCAAATAAAATTACTTGCCCTCAGCCAGGCACGGTAGCTCATGCCTGTAATCCCACCACTTTGGGAGGCCGAGGCAGGTGGATCACTTGAGGCCAGGAGTTCGAGAACAGCCTGGTCAACATGATAAAACCCCATCTCTACAAAAAATTAGCTGGGTGAGGTGGCACACGCCTGTAGTCTCAGCTACTCGGGAGGGAGGCTAAGGCAAAAGAATTGCTTGAAACTGGGAGGTGGAGATTGCAGTGAGCCAAGATAATGTCACTGCACTGTAGCCTAGGTGATGAAGCGAGACTCCGTCTCAAAAAAAAAAAAAAAAAAAAAAATTACTTGCCCTTAAATCCTTATCTCAGGGTCTACTTCCGAAAAACCCAACCTAAAACATGTTATCTAGCACTCTTACAACTTCAAAGAGACCTTCCTAATAGTAATTAAGGAATATTTAACATCGAATTTATTTGCTAGCCACATGTCTGTTCCTTTGGACTATAAACCTCATTCAGGCAATATGGTATACTACAGGATGGCTCACTCAACACCATTCAGATTCACTTCTCTTTCACATTTCTAGACACCTTCCAGCCAGTAGTGGCCATGTGACATAGTTCAGACCAATGAGATAGACACAGAGTCTATTGGAAATGGCTCCCCCAAGCAAAAACGACAAGACCTTGGAAGAAGAAGGCTTTTTGTCCATCTGGAATGTAAATGTGATGTCTAGAAGTGCAGCAGCTATTTTGCAACCATGAGGATAAACCATCTGTGATGGCAAAAACAGAAAGTTACAGAGACCTGAGCACCCAATAGTATCATTGAATAATGCAACTCTCCATTGGGTGACCATATGAATACCCAATAGTATCATTGCCCCATCTTTGATTTGCCTACCTCCAGAATTCTTGTTACAAGATAAAAAATAAACCCTTATCTGTTAAGCCATTAACTTAGACTTGTCTGTTATTTGCAACTGAACGCATTGTGAATTGATGCAGAGAGGGATTGCACTGGTGCTATCCAATGGGTATCAATGGCTTTTGGGTTAGTATGTGAGACACAATATGTGTGTAATAGAAATTTGTTGACTTAATAAATGAATCCTGCAAAAAGTATCTTCTTGCAAGCACGGAGCTTATTTTGTGTGGCTGTAAGGAACTGTAAGGAACCAGCTGAAGGCTTTAGAAATATAGCTAGGATGTCGTACAGTTATTAAGATTGCTGCGCTAGAGAGAACCTCTTCTCTGTATTAAGTTTCACGAGGTCATGCTATTCTGCTGGTGAACTGGACTCCCTGGACCTGACCTGTGCATAACCATGTAAGTATAAAGTCTTTATCCATCCATTAAGGACATCTAGAAGAGCTAGCTGCCACTCTCCATATCCTAGGTGATGTAATTAGCTTAGAATGAAAAAAGGTCAGTAACCCACTGGTCTAATTTTGCCATTACCCACCTGGCATAACACCAAGATATTCAAGTCTGAGCTCTCTTTCCTTGGGGAAACTTCTTCCCAAATTGGAATAGAAATCCTCAGCCAGAGAGAAACTTCTTCCAGGCATCACATGGCTGAAGGGAAAGAATTTAGACCAGGAACCAGGACAGCTGGGTTCCAGCACCAGCTCTGCCACTAGCCGGCTGAAAGGTCCTGATCTGGTTACTTCTCCTTTCTGGGCCTCAGTTTCCTCATCTGTAAGGGGCTGGTAAAAGCCTTTCTCTGGGAATCTATTCCAGCGATAGCTGGTATGTGCTGAATTGTGATAATGAGGCAGGCACATCAGGCACGTTCCTGTTTGAACCTTCACATCAATTTTGGGAGAGAAGTATGCCTAACGCAACCATGTTACAGATAGGAACACTCAAGGCTCAGAGAAAGGTTGAGTAAGTGAATCGGTATCACACAGCTATTAAGTAGAGGAGGCAGGATTCAAACACAAGTTTGTCTAACTTCAAAGCCACGCTTTGAATGTGGGATTGGTTTCATGCATTTGAGTAACAAGAGCATAAAGCAAGACTAACATGTAAGAGCTACTCAGTCAATATTTATTTATTTATTTATTTATTTATTTATTTATTTATTTTGAGATAGGGTCTCACTCTGTCGCCCAAGCTGAAGTGCAACGGCGTGATCTCGGCTCACTGCAACCTCTGCCTCCCGGGTTTAAGTGATTTTCCTGCCTCAGCCTCCCAAGTAGCTGGGATTACAGGTGCCCACAACCACACCCAGCTAATTTTTGTATTTTTGGTAGAGACAGGGTTTCACACTGTTGGCCAGGTTGCTCTCAAACTCCTGGCCTCAAGGGTCCACCCGCCTCGACCTCCCAAAGTGCTGGGATTGCAGGCATGAGCCACGGGGCCTGGCCTCAGTCAATATTAACTCATATGGCCTGAAAATAGCTTAATATGAGAGATGTAGCAGAAAGAATTGAAGTATCAAAGAAACCTCATTTCAAATGCCACCTCCGTCCCTTATTTGCCAAGGGACACTGATCAATGGTTTTAGTTCTCCAAACTTCATTTTCCTCATCAGAAGAATGAGTGTAATGATACCAAATCACAGAATTATTGTCGAAATTAAATGACACAACATATGAGAGGCTGGGCACAGTGGCTCACACCTAGAATCCTAGGATCTTGGAAGGCCAAGGCATGGAGGATGGCTAGAGCCCCGGCGTTTGAGACCAGCCTGGGCAACATAGTGAGACCCCCTCTCTACAAGTAAAAAATTTAAAAATTAGCTGGGCATGGTGGTGAGCACCTGTGGTCTCAGCTGCTTAAGAGGCTGAGGTGGGAGGATCACTTGAGCCTAGGACGTCGAGGCATAAACATAATCCTGACTGCGAGATTATAAGGACGTGACCTGGAATCATTCATGCCAAGTCCTGAGCAGAGTCCAGGCAGCCCAGAAAAAACAGCTAGTAAACATTAGCTCCAGCTATTAGCTCAAGTCCTTCTCCTATGAAACGCCATACAGCAGCTCAGAGTGTGACCCAGCAAAGTCACACAACTAATAAGGCATAGACTTGGCATTTAAACCTAGGCCTAGCTCCAAATTCAAGGCTGTTGTTGCTACCTGGCTGTTCATCTGAACGATTAGGTCTGACACCTTTGTCTGCCCCAGCGCCACAGACAGCAGGCAGCCTACCCCTCTTCTCCATGCTGAAAGCATTTAGTGTTTGCCAGGAATCAGCATCTCTACAGTTTGTTAAAGCCAGAATTGCCACATCAATGCCCAGCGCCAGCCTCCAGCCAGCTCCACCCACCCCTGCCCGCCATCCATGGCCTGGGCATACGAAGGCCATGCTAGAAATTTACTGACAGAGATTCTGAACATCACAGGGGATGGTGGGTGTGGGGACAGGGGTCAGTCAGGTCTCCCCAGTCATGTTGTCTTGAAACTGCTTGCTGCTGGGGCCACTGGCACCCCACTCCCCCAGCCCAGGCCTGCAGCGAGAGCCTTTGAGAGACAGATTTTGTCCTTCTCCCTACTGCGGCTTGGTGGGGATCCAGGATGGGGCAAAGCACTAGAACCACAGAGCTGGGAGAACCCATAGCATCTGCCCATCATATTACAGAGAAGAAAAGTGAGACCCAGAAAAGACATAAAGCGGTTACTCAAGCCCTCACCAAAGACAAGAAGAAAGGTGTCTTGGTTCAGCCCAGCCACAGCCTGCCTCCAGAGCCCCATGCTGACTGTAGACCTCACAGCTCCTCTGATAGAAACAATATCTGCCTCCCAGGATTATTGGGTTAATGAAAGATGATGGATGCAACCAGTGTCTGACACATAGCAGGCATTCATGTCTAGTAAGTGGTGCTGTTGTAACGACTATCACTGTCGTCATCCCCAACACCGTCATTGCACCGTCATCATCCTCACCTTCATTCCTGAGCTCTTCTCATCCTGTTCCGTCGTGTTCAGGCCTAGGTAAGTCAGACACAGACGTCTAAAAATCCGTGCATGTATTTAAAGCACTTGTTTGTTGAGCAACTACTGTATGCCAGGCACTAAGGATACAACAGGAATAGGACAAGGTCCTCTGCCTCCTCCAGGGAGCTCACAGTGTCCTGCAGAGAACAGAAAAGGAAAGAAATACATGTAACAATGTGTCACACCTGTAGTCCTAAAAATAAGTCAAAATAATACTATTTAATAATAACCACCATTTGCTGAGTGCTGAAATAAAAAAGGGCTTCCTATGCCAGTGTGTTCACGTAGCCCCCACTCCTGCCTTCATCCCAGTGACTCTCCTGCATAACCTGTGAGATTTCATCTTTACAGCAACCCTATATTAGTTTCTCACGGCTGCTGTGTCAGATTGTCACAAATTTTGTGGCTTAAAATAACACAAATGTATTCTTAGAATTCCAGAGCTTGGGAGTCTGAAATCAGGCTCCCTGGGCTAAAGTGAAGGTGTGGGCAGGGCTCTGCTTCATCTGGAGGCTCTAGGGGATAAATCATTTCCTTGCCATTTCTGGCTTTTAGAGGCCACCTGCATTCGTTAGCTTGTGGCTTCTCCCTCATCTGCAAAGCTGACCTCTGCTTCCACCCTTCCATCTTCTTTTTCTGACCCTCTTACCTGCCTCTTACAAGGTACCTTGTGATTACACCAAGCCCACCTAGAGAGTCCAGAATAATTTCCCCACCTTGAGATCCTTAACTCAATCCCACCTTAAAGTCACCATTGCCATATAAGGAAACATAGTCACAGGTTTGGGGGATGAAAATGTGGACATCTTTGGTGGGCCATGACTGTGCCTTCCCCAAACCCTAATAAGGTAGGGACTGTCGATCACTTCTGCACTAGAGATGAGGAAACTGGGGCCTAGGGAGGTAATGTGGCGTGCAAAGTCACAAAAGCAGCTGGGATTGGAAACCAGGTTTATCTGAGCTGTGGGAGTTGGGTCTGGTTTCCACTGTGCTACAAAAGGCAATGCAGAAGTCAAGAGCAGGCCAGAGAAGACGGCTTCCAGAAAGAGAGGGAACCGAGACAAGCTGTGCAAGATAAGTAGGGCATTCCAGGGTGGCAGTGCTACACACTGCCTGCCAGAGTGACATCTATGCAGGTGACGTCCCCAGAACACACCAGGCCAGGTTCCCCTATAATTCCATAATGTCAAGGCAAAAACAGTAGCTTCAGGAAGGGCTTCAACAGTTCAGCTGGTGATCTCCATTCCAGAATTCACTTTAATATTTGGGATGTTTCTTGAAGATCAGCCTCCCGTCTGAAAAATTGGCATTATTAATGCCTATTAACCCAAGCACATTAGCCATCCTCCTCTACCTGCTTTCCTTCTTCTCCCTAACCCTGAAGAGGGTTTTTGTTGTTGTTGTTTTGTTGTTGTTGATGTTTGAGACAAGGTCTTACTCTGTTACCCAGGCTGGAGTGCAGTGGTGTAATCTTGGCTCACTGTAACTTCTGCCCCCAGGGCTCAAGCAACCCTCCCATTTCAGGCCCCCTGAATAGCTGGGACGACAGGCTCACAACCACACCCGGCTAATTTTTATACTTTTGTAGAGACAGGGTCTCACTATGTTGCCCAGGCTGGTCTTGAACTCCCGGGCTCAAGCAATCCTTCCAGCTTGACCTCCCAAACTGCTGGGATTACAGGTGTGCGCTATCTCACCTGGCCTTGTTTTTTGTTGTTGTTGTTTGTTTGTTTGTTTTTGAGATGGAGTCCCTCTCTGTCACCCAGGCTGGAGTGCAGTGGTGCGATCTCGGCTCACTGCAACCTCCACCTCCAGGGTTCAAGCAACTCTCCTGCCTCAGCCTCCTGAGTAGCTGGGATTACAGGCATGCGCCACCATGCCCCACTAATTTTTGTGTTTTAGTAGTGACGGAGTATCACCATGTTTGCCAGCCTGGTCTCAAACACCTGACCTCAGGTGATCTGCTCACCTCAGCCTCCCACAGTGTTGGGATTACAGGCATGAGCCACAGCGCCCATCACTTGTTTGTTTTTTAACAGATTTTTTTTAATTTGTATAAATGCAAGGGATCCAAGTGCAATTTTGTTACATGCATGTATTGCCTAGTGGTGAAGTCTTGGCTTTTAGTATATTCATCACCCAGGTAATGAACACTTGATCCATTAAGCAATTTGCCATCACCCACTCCCCTTCCGCCTCCAATCTTCCAAGTCTCCAGTGTCTGTCATTCCATACTTTATGTCCATGTGTACATACTAGTTAGCTCCCACTTATAAGTAACAACATGCACTATTTGACGTTCTGTTTCTGAATTTTGTTTCACTTAAAATAATGGCCTTCTATAATCCCAGCTACTTGGGAGGATCACTTGAGTCTAGGAGTTCAAGACCAGCCTGGGAAATATAGTGTGACCCTATCTAAAAAATAAATAAATACATAAACTGTTTGTTTTAGAGAAACTTTAGTTTCAGAGAAAAACTGAGCAAAAGATACCCAGACTTCCTGTGTACCTGCTTCCCATCCCTGCATAGCCTCCCCCCATTATCAGCATCCACCACCATCTGTTGCAACTGATGAACCCACACTGATATATTATGATCTCCCAGAGCCTGGGGTTTTGTTCAAAAACATTTTCCAGTATTAAGAAGCATCTCGTTTCTACAGCAGGCGAGGGAAATAAACTGTCTAGACACAGGCCAGACTAGCCTGGCCTTCTCCAACCTCAGCCATTACTTAAAGTCTGAATAGAATCCCCCAGAGAACTTGCAAGCAGAGACTCCTGGGGTCATCCAGGCTGGGAAGGCACAAACATGCTTATTATAAAAATAGTATGTAACTTTTTTAAACTTTGAGGAAAATAAGAAAATAAAAGTCACCTATGATCTCACAATCAGAGAAGACTCTATTAACATGTCAGGTGCATTTCTTTTACAATGCTTTTTCTATGAATAAAATAAAGATAATAGCATCTACTGAGCTTATTCTGAGTGCAGGGCCCTGTTGTAAATGTTTGTGTGCATGGTCCCAATCCTCACTGCCATCCTTCCAGGCAGGGACTATTATCATCTTAGTTAACAGCTGAAAATACAGAGGCAAACAGAGATGAAACTATAAAAGGATGAATAGATGTAAATATATATGAATGGAAATGGAAGCCAGGATGGTGAATAAGAGTATAGTCTTTGGAACAAGACCACTTCCTATTTTTCTCTAATTTTATATATTCCTTAGACGGTAATATTGACACAAGTCGTAAAATGCATGTGTTTTAGAATTCAAAAGGTACAGAATGTCATACTGTGAAAAGTCCCCTTCCCTCCCCTGAGCCCAGCTACTCAGAGGCAACCATGTTTAGCAATTTCTTTTTATCTTTCCAGAGTTGTTTTATGCAGGCAAATATAGCTTTGGAGAGGTGTGTATGTGTGTGTGTGTGTGTGTGTGTGTGTGTGTGTGTGTATCTGTGCATGCCTTTCTCTTCACACAGGTGAAGCGTACACTCTACGCTTTGCTTTGTTAACATAACAAAACGTCTCACAGGTCGTTACATGTCAGTCAAGAGTGGTTTCTAATTTATCAGTTGCATGGTGTTGAGAGGATATTTAACGAGTTCCACCTCCATTTGGGTCATTGTGAGAAGTAAATAAAATAATGCAGGTAAAACACTTACCCAGAGCCTGTTACATAGTAAGTACTCACATGTAAGATATGATTATTAGAATTTTCATCATCCTGCAGGTAGAATTTTCCATTTTGTGCTTTATGACTAAAATTATGTCACCCCATTGGATATCAAAATAAACGTAAAAATAAACGTCTATTCTTACCTTGTACCATATAGAAAAATTAACCGTAAATGGATGCCAGACCTAAATGTAAAAACTAAAGTTATAGAGCTAAAAAAAAAAAAAAAAAAAAAGAAGAAAATCTGTGTGACCTTGAGTTAGCAAGAATTTCTTAGCTAGGACACAAAGAGCACAATTCATTTTTTTAAAAAAAAGTGGTAACCCCCAGTGATCGCTCATCCTGGTATTCACCCCCTCTTTGTGAACGTGGTTGAGCTCTGTGACTTGATTCTATGAGTAGAATGCAGCAAAGTTGATGAGATTTCATTTCTGTGATTATGTTACATGGGCTTGGAATTGGCATCTTGCTAGCGGTCTCTGTCTATGTGCCTCCTTAGCTTGCTCACTTCATGTTGGACAGGCCAACAGGGATAGAAACCGAGGCTGGCCAGCAAGGAACTGAGATCCTCTGTAAGCGGCCCTGGAGGAACTTAATTCAGCAACAACCTGAGTGACTTGGAATTCAAAAGGTACAGAAAATTCAAAAGGTACAGAAAGCTCCTTCCCCAGTTGAGCTTTCAAATAAGACCCTGGCCCCCAGCTGATAACTTGACTGCAGCCTCATGAAAGATGGAAAAGCGAAGGACCCAGACAAGCTGCTCCTGACCCACAGAAACAGTGAGATAATTAATGTGCATTGTTTCAAGTGACAAAATTTATGGTGATTTGACCCACAGCAACAGGTAACTAACACAACTGCTATGATTCTGGAGAGTGATTTGGTGCAGTGAGTCAAGGACCTCAACCCAGATACCAATAACTTGTCCAAAGTCATGTAGCTTGTTAGGGAAAGGGGAAGAGCTTGAATCCAAGACTCCAGAGCCCAGGCTTTTGTACCCACATCATGCTGCCTCCCCGGGATATCCCATTACAGGTCTTTCAGCCCCTGTTGCTCCCAGGCATCCTAGCCTCCCACATCCAGCTTCCCCAGGCTCCCTCCCGGCCCACGCCATCTCTCTCCCCCTCTTCTCCACAGAGCTCAACAGCATTGCTCTGTCTGCACACATTTTCCCAAGAGAGAAAGAAAAAGTTGAAAATTTTGTTTTTGTACAAGCTGCCCTTTTTGCCTGTGGCTAAAATTCCCCCCACAGAACAGGAATAACAACCAAAGTCATACAAAAGGGAAGCTGACAACTTGGCCCTCCTTCAGGAATATTCCCTGAGCTTGCACCGTGGCCAGCAGCTGCCTGGCGGCTGGAGAGATGAGAAAGAAAACCAAGCCTCCTCGGGGAGCTGATAGAAACAAGTACAGGTCCCCCTTAGAACAGAGTCCTCTTAATTCGGCCTGCTCAGGCAATGGACAAAACTGTCCAAAGGATGGAGAATTTGAAGGATGTGTAGAAATTAATCAGTGGGCAAGTCAGGAGGGAGAGCATTTCAGATACAAAGATCCAGAGGTAGAGCATGGTCTCTGGAAAGCAAGCAACAGCCCAGTGTGGCAGTCACACCAGGAGTGACCAGGGGCTGTGAGGTAGGCATCTGAGGATTGGAGCTGCCCAGCACCTTTTCTTCCTTCTTCAGGTAATGGTACCCCAATTTTCCTTAGGGGAACCATCCCTTCCCACTGCACGGTCTTAGCGGGACTGCCAATCAAGTTGACCCACCCACCTACAGCCAAGGTAGGCCGGATGCTTTCTCCCTGGAATTTGCATCATAAATAGGAAATATAATGATGGAAAGTATTTGGGGCATAAGGTTTACTCGTTTCTGAGACAACGCCTTGAAGAAGGTCTCTGCTTTTGTCCTAAATTTCCTGAGCCTTTCTGGACCCTTTCTTTTTCAAGGCTTGGGTTTTCCAGCTTTTCTTTCCATTTGGTGTGAGATACACATCATCACATTTTTTGGCATAAATTAGCCATTGCTGGTTTCAGGGGCTTCCAATCAAGCCATATAAACAGATACAGAAATACATTTAACCGGGTGTGAGGACTCAGTCACATGGCCATGGGGAGAGTAGGGAATGGATGAGATACTATAAGGAGTGAGTTTGGGATCAGAAATGCCAGGTAGGTGGTGACTGCAGACATACAGGTGAGCAACTAGGTGGCCCAAACTGTGACAATGACCTGTGGAATACAGAGAAGGGCTCATGGACTAACCCAAAGAGTAGAGGCATGTATCACTCATTCAATCGCAAGCATTTCTTAAGCACCTAAAATGTGGCCAACATTTGCCCATCTTTGTGGACACCTGCCTGTTTCTTTGTCATCTGCCACTTGTCTCCTGGATCAGCTACCTATTGCTGCATAATACATTACCCCAAAACTTACTGGCATAAAATCATAACTATAATGACGGTCCATTGTCTTCTGTGGGTCAAAAATTTAAGACAGTCTTGGGTGGTCTCATGAGGTTATGGTCAAGATATCAGCCAGGGCTGCCATCACTTGAAGGCTTGACTGGGACTGGAGGATTTGCTGCCAAGGTGGCTCCCTCATAGGGCTGGCAAGTTTCTGATTGCTGCCAAGGGGTGGTGAGGAGAACACTACCTCCAGGAAGGGGCCTGGAGCATGACAAGCCATGTGGGGAGAGAGGCCAGGGGCCATCGATATAGTAGACACATGAGTGAAGAATCTAGCCCGCAAGTGGATCCTGCAGCCCCAGCTATTCTGGCCCATACCATGTGCATCAGAGAGTAACAGCCCAGCCAAACCCTTCCTAAATTCCTGCCCCATAGATCTAGAAGAAAAATAAAACAATTGCATCAAGACACTACATTATAGAGTAGTTTTTTTTTGTTTGCTTGCTTGTTTGTTTTTTTGCGAGAGAGTCTCGCTCTTTTACACAGACTGGAATGCAGTGGTGTAATCTTGGCTCACTGCAACCTCTGCCTCCCAGGTTCAAGTGATGCTCATGCCTCAGCCTCCCAAGTAGCTGAGATTACAGGTGCCCGCCACCACACCTGGCTAATTTTTGTATTTTTAGTAGAGACAGGGTTTCACCATATGGGCCAGGCTGGTCTTGAACTCCTAACCTCAAGTGATCTGCCTGCCTAGGCCTCCCAAAGTGCTGGGATTACAGGCATGAGCCACTGCACCCAGCCTAGAGTAGTTTTTTACTCAACATTATATAATGCAAACATATTTCTGAATCTCTATTACCATTTTTTGCATCTATCCACAGGATCTATAAGCTTGACTCCTTCTAACAGACTTTCTCGAGGGGACTGGAGGTACTGGATTACTCTGTCTACACTAGCAGAAAGCTGGTAGTGCCTGGGGGTTCACATCCTCCTATGGTGCCCCTTAGCCAATCACTGACTAGAGTAGGAGTATGAAAGCCCAGTTTCCTTGCTCTCGTGGGTCAAATGGTGCCACTCATGGCCGGGCATGGTGGCTTATGCCTGTAATCCCAGCACTTTGGGAGGCCAAGGCGGGCAGATCACGAGGAGGGTTCGACACCAGTCTGGGCAACATGGTAAAGTCCCATCTCTACAAAAAATTAGCCAGGTGTGGTGGTGTGTGCCTGTAATCCCAGCTACTTGAGAGGTTGAGGCAGGAGAATTGTGCAAACCTGGGAGGCAGAGGTTGCAGTGAGCTGAGACAGCGCTATTGGACTCCAGCCCAGGAGGCAGTGTGAGATTCCATCTCACAAAAATAAATAAATAAATAAAAATAGGTCCACACAGAAACTGTGCATCTGGCCTTATTTGGAAAAACGGTCTTTGTAGATGTAATTAAGTTAAGGATCTTGAGATGAGATAGCTCTGGATTATCCAGGTCAATGAGCCAATGGCAACTATCTTTATAAGAACAGAAAAGGACATAGACACAGAAGATAAGAGAAGGCCATATGATGATGGAGGTACACATGGAACAGATGTGTCTACAAGCCAGGGAACTCCCAGGATTGCAGGGCCACCAGGAGCTGGAAGAAAGGCAGAGAACAGATCCTCCCCTAGAGCTCGCAGAGGAAGCCGACCCTGCCAACACCTTCATTTCAGACTTCTGGTCTCCAGAACCGTGAGAGAATAAATTCCTGTTGATTTTTTCTTTCTTTTCTCTCTCTTTTTTTTTTTTTTTTTTTTTTTTTTTTTTTTTTTGAGACGGAGTCTCGCTTTGTTACCCAGGCTGGAGCACAGTGGTGTGATCTCAGCTCACTGCAACCTCCACCTCCTGGGTTCAAGCGATTCTCCTCTCTCAGCCTCCCAAGTAGCTGGGATTACAGGCATGTGCCACCACGCCAGGCTAATGTTTGTATTTTTAGTAGAGATGAGGTTTCACCATGTTGGCCAGGCTGGTCTCGAACTCCTGACCTCAGGTGATGCACTCGCCTCAGCCTCTCAAAGTGCTGGGATTACAGGCGTGAGCCACCGCGCCTGGCCAATTCCTGTTGTTTTAAGCCACACAGTGGTGGTAATTTCTTAAAACAGGTCTAGGAAACTACCACATTTGTTTCAAGGCAGGACAAATGCTAAAATGTAATTTAAGCTCCAGAAACCCACAAAATCAGGCTGAGGCTGGAATCCCACTTGAACTTGAACTTGCCCTTCCCTAGTCTGCTTTCCTCACTCGACTTCCAGCTTTTCCTGGGAGCCTTCCTCAATAAATCATTTGCATATCAATTCCCATTTTCAGTCGGTTCTGGGGCCATCTGACTTAAGATAGGTAATAAGGGGCGGGGCCAAGATTTGCACCGAGGCTATCAAACCCCAGAAAGTTAGAAGACTCATGGGCCAGCCCCCTAGGAGCTGAGTGACCATAAGTAAGTGGCTTAGCATCTCTGAGCCTCAGCTTCCTGATCTGCAAGATGGGGCCAGTCTTGCTATCTCCCCCTCAGGGTAGCCAGGATAATTAGAGATGGAGTATGTAAGGATGCAGCGGGAGCCCAGGCCTTGGGCACTGTGTTCTGAACCACTGGGTAAGTATGGGGCAGATATGTCTAGCCAGGTGTGTGGACTCAGGTGATGCAATCTCACCCCCAGGCAGTGCTCTGGAAGATGTGGACCCTCCATGAGCCCTCAATGTCCTGTATTGATTAGATTTGTTTTGCGCAATGTTCCCAAGATGAAAGGAGCTAATGGCGAGCCATCTTATCAAAGCATATCTGTTAGATCTGAAGGCTCGTGGTATATCATCAGCTGAAAAAGAGAAAAATGCAAGTTGGAGGGGAAAGGGAAAAATCACAAAGGCCAGGAACACAATGAAAAGGGCAGTCAGTGTTCTGAACCTCTAACGGCAGCCCCACTCTTGTTCTCGGGGGATGGTTCTGATAGGGAAGGCATTTCAGGCAGGGAAACACTGACTAAGCCTGTCCCATTTCACCCATGAGGAAACTGACCTTCAGAGACGTTGAATCACAGGTGGGGTTGAATCCAGGTCTGCTCAAATCCAAAGGCCAGACTCTCAACCCTAGCCTCCCTTAAGCTGTCTGAGGTCTCTCCTGATCTGACTGCATTCTCCCATTCACCCTCCAGCCTAGTCCCCGTCCACCAAGTCCAGCATTTCAAACCACAACATGTTCTTGGAGGTTTTTCCTCAATGCAGCTATGACACCCAGAGGAGTCTCAGAAACAAACAAGAAAGCCTGTCTATGAGCAGAACCACCCATCCCATCATGATCACGGATCCATAGTCATCCATCATGGCACCATGTTACTAAATGTCAAGACCACACCTGCACACCTGCACTGGAGATTTCAAGATGCCACTAAGAAATAGGTAACTAACACTCAGCACAGAATGTTCTCTGGAGCTAGTTTGGACATTCTCTGTAAAGAAGAGACCCGGTGGGATAATCTGAGATGCCTCAATGCTTTATAATTACATGAGTCATTTCCACCCAGATAGGACTGGATAAAAGTTTAGAATGCTATTTGCTCTGTGTGCTAGTATACCACTGAAAGAGAGGTGGAAGTTGCCTGAGCAAATTAACTGTGTCATTTTTGTTCCATGTGGGGTCAACCCAGCCTAATACTGTGGCAAGAACAGCGATGAAATAGCTAAAATGGAATCAACCCAATGTCCATCTCAGTGGTTTGAATAAATCATCATATTACATTCATTCCTTGAAATATACTGCTATGAAAATGAACAAACCATATGGGACACAGCATAGATTAATCATATATATACATATATATATTTCATCATATATATTTCATCTCTACATATATTTCATCATATATATATATATATATATATATTTTTTTTTTTTTTTGAGGTGGAGTCTCACTCTGTCACCCAGACTGGAGTACAGTGGCATGATCTCGGCTCACTGCAACCTCTGCCTTCTAGGTTCAAGCAATTCTCCTGCCTCAGCCTCCCGAATAGCTGGCATTACAGGTGTGAACCACCACACCCGGCTACTTTTTGTTTTTGATTTTTTGTTTCTTTGAGACAGAGTCTCGCTTTGTCTCCAGCCTATAGTGCAGTGGCGCGATCTTGGCATACTACAACCTCCACCTCCCAGGTTTAAGCTATTCTCCTGCCTCAGTCTCCCAAGTAGCTGGGACTACAGGTGCACCACCACACCCAGCTAATTTTTATATTTTTAGTATAGACAGGGTTTCACCATGTTGGCCAGGACAGTCTCGATCTCCTGACCTCGTGATCCACTCACCTTGGCCTCCCAAAGTGTTGGGATTACAAGCGTGAGCCACCACGCCCAGCCAATTCATCTTATAATACTGAGTAAACAAAAAAATCAAACACCAAAGAATACAATACAGTGTGATTCTATTTAAAGTTCAAAGCAAGCAAAGCTAAACTATGTTGTGAGGGTGCATGCTTAGGCAGTAAAACTATAAAAACAAGCAAACAACTGAGAACCACAGAAGAAAGGATGGTGAGTATTTCTAAGGGAGTGAAGGGGAAATAAACAGAAGCTTCTGGGTTCTGGCAATATCTATATCTTGAACTGGTTGGTAATTACATGGGTGTTTCCTTTATAACTATTTGTTATATTTTGTGTACTGTATATGTTGCACAGATGTGTTATATGAATGCTATATATCACAATAAAAATGTTTTAAGAGTGTCATTCGAGGCAGGTATGGAGGCTCATGCCTGTAATCCCAGCACTTTGGGAGGCCAAGGTGGGAGGATCACTTGAACCCAGGAGCTTGAGACCAACCTGGACAACATAGCGAGACCCTGACTCTACTGAAAATAAAGTTTAAAAAATTAGCGGGGCATGATGGCATGCACCTGTAGTCCCACCTATTCAGGAGAAAGATGTGAGAGGATGGCTTGAGTCCTGGAGTTGGAGGCTGCAGTGAGCTATGATTGTACCACTGCACTCCAGCCTGGGTGACAGCACAAAACGCTGTTTCAAAAAAAAAAAAAAATTAAAGAATGTCATTAGGGAATTACAAATTATAAACAACAATGGGATATCACTACAGACCTATTAGCATGGCCAAAATCCAGAATACTGACAACCCCAAATGCTGGCAAGCATGTGAATGAAAAATGGCACAGCAACTTTGGGAGACAGTTTGGGAGTTTCTTACAAAGCTAAACCTACTCTTATTATATGATTCAGCAATTATACTCCTTGATATTTACCCAAATGACGTGAAAATTTATGTCCACATAAAAACCTGCACACAGATGTTTCTAGCAGGCTTTACTCATGATTGCCAGAATTTGGGAGCAACCAGAATATTCTTCAGCAGGTGAATGGATAAAAACTGAAGTACCTCTAACAGTGGAAAATTATTCAGTGCTAAAAAGAAATGAGCTATCAAGCCATGAAAAGATATGGACAAACTTTAAGTGCATATTACCAAGTGAAAGAAGTCAGCCTGAAGAGGGTACATACGGGATGATTCCAATTCTATGACATTCAACTCTATGACATTCAAAGGTAAAACTATGGAGACAGTGAAAAGATCAGTGGTAGCCAAGGGTTGGGGAGAAAGAACGGATGAACAGGCAGAGCAGAGGATTTGTAAGGCAGTGAAATTATTCTTTATGATACTTTAATGGTGACTACACGTCATTACACATTGGTCCAAACCTACAGAAGGTACAACACCAAGAGTGAGCCCTAATGTAAACTATGGACTTGGGTGATAGATGATTGACATGGTTTGGCTGCGTCCCCAACCAACTCTTACCCTGAATTATAATAATCCCCATGTGTCAAAGGCGGGGTCAGGTGGAGATAATTGAATCATGGGGGCAGTTTCTCCCATACTGTTCTGGTGGTAGTAAGTCTCATGAGATCTGATGGTTTTATAAATGGGAGTTCCCTTGCATGAGCTCTCTTGCCTGCCACCATGTAAGATGTGACTTTGCTCCTCATGTGCCTTCCACCATGATCATGAGGCCTCCCCAGCCATGTGGAACTGAGTCAACTAAACCTCTTTCCTTTATAAACTACCCAGTCTCAGGTATGTCTTTATTCACAGTGTGAGAACAGACCACTACAATGATCATGTATTAATGTAGGTTCACAGATTGTAACCCATGCACCACTTTTTGGGGGGTAGGGAGGGAGGATGTTGCTAGTGAGGGAGGTTAAGGGCAGGGGTCAGGGAGAATATGGTCCACACACAAGGAATCTCTGTATTTTCCACTCAGTTATGCTGTGAACCTAAAACTGCTCTAAAAATAAGGTTTATTATTATTTTTAAGTTTTAAGAAATAAACAAAAGCAAAGGAAGAAAAGAAAAGGAAAAGGGATCTTGGGCACATAACTTACTCTCGGCACCTCGTCTATAAAATAGGAAAAAACAACATCTCACTCACAGACTTGTGAGGACAAAAAGTGAGAAAATGTGTAAGCTGTCGAGCGTATCTTCCATTCATCTGGGAGTTACTGACCAGGACACGAGTTCATATTCCCGAGCCACTGCCCCCTTACCAGCTAGAAAAAAACCAACTGGCTAGGAGCAGTGGCTCAGGCCTATAATCCTAGCACTTTGGAAGGCCACAGCAGGAGGATCACTTGAGCTCAGGAATTTGAGATCAACCTTGGGAACATAGTATGACCTCATTTTAGTGGCACATGCCTTTAATCCAGCTACTCAGGAGGCTGAGGCGGGAGGATGGCTTGAGCCCCAGAGATCCAGACTGCAGTGAGCTATGATCTTGCCATGCAATCCAGCCTGGGTGATGGGATCTAACCAAATGCCCACTAACTTGAAGGAAACAGATGTAGTTTGTTCGTTCGTTTGTTCATTTATTTATTGAGACAGGGTCTCACTCTGTCACCCAGGCTGGAGTGCAGTGGCATAATTGCAGCTCACTGCGCATTTATCTCCCAGGCTCAAGTGATCCTCCCACTTCACCCTCCCCAGTAGCTAGGACTACAGGTGCACGCCACCACACCCAGCTAATTTTTTAATTTTTGTAGAGAAAGGATCTCACTATGTTGCCCAGGCTGGTCTCAAACTCCTGGCCTCAAGAAATCCTCACACTTTGGCCTTCCAAAGTGCTGGGATTGCAGGAGTGAGCCACTGCGCCTGGCCAAGATGTAGTTTAAATAAAATAGGATAAATAAATTAATTAATTAAATAGAAACAGAAATAAAATGAGAGACCCAAAGGCTGTCAGACAGTGACATGTTGAAAAGTGGCTAATCCTTCCCTGGGGGCAAAGGTGCCTGAGCCTCCCCACCCCTCATCTCACGCTCTGGTTGCTCTGTATATTTGAGTCTGAGGACTGTAGTCTGCTGGGATTCTACAGTCAGTGAGTGCTAGGATTCAAGGAGGAGAGACTGGTCAGGAAGAGACACTGCGCACAATCCTCTACCACATTTGTGGCCTCCCCAGGGTCCTGGGGGTAACCTAGAAAGAAGATAAACAGAGCGGGCTTGTGACAATTGAAAATATCTATTTTTCTCCCAAAGCCAGACATAAGAAGGAACAGAGTGACTTCTTCAGCTCATCTCAAGGGAACACTTTGATCCAGGTCTAATGGATCACTAAACTCTCCTCTCCCTGCTG